>NC_091132.1:25404605-25749605 GCF_040183065.1 Periplaneta americana | reverse complement strand
TGTTACTTCTACAATGTTTTTCATGGACCACAGTTGTGTTCCAGGACCACAGTTATGGGAAATGACGGTATATAAAAATTGGAGATTTAACCTTCCAAGAGGTGGAAAACTTCAAATATCTTGGAGCAAGAGTAACAAATATAAATGACACTCTGGGGAAAATTAAACCCAAAATACATATGGGAAATCCGTGTTATTATTCGGTTGAGAAGCTTTTGTCATCCAGTCTGCTGTCAAAAAATCTTAAAATTAGAATTTATAAAACAGTTATATTACAGGGTGTTCTGTATGATTGTGAGACTTGGACTCTCACTTTGAGAGAGGAACAGATATTAAGGCTGTATGAGAATTAAGGTACTTAGGAAAATATTTGGGGCTAAGAGGGATGAAGTTACAGGAGAATGGAGAAAGTTACACAATACAGAACTGCACGCATTTTTTCTTCACCTGACATAATTAGGAACATTAAATCCAGACGTTTGAGATGGGCAAGCCATGTAGCACGTATGGGCGAATCCAGAAATGCATATAGAGTGTTAGTTGGGAGACCGGAGGGAAAAAAGACCTTTGGAGAGGCCGAGACGTAGGTGGGAGGATAATATTAAAATGGATTTGAGGGAGATGAGATATGATGATAGAGAGTGGATTAATCTTGCACAGGATAGGGATCGATGGCGGGCTTATGTGAGGGCGGCAATGAAACTGCGAGTTCCTTAAAAGTCATTTGTAAGTAAGTATTATTATTATTATTATTATTATTATTATTATTATTATTATTATTATTATTATTACTTATCATTATGCTGTTTATGTAACTTGGAAGGCCATGGTTTGATCAATGTGTGCTCTTTCATTTCAAACATTTATTATGTGATTAATATCCTTAACTGGATTAATTCTTGATTATTCGAAGACTTTCTTATTTCGTTTGTTCATGTGTATATTAGGAAAGTTTTTCATCATGTGAATCTTCAAGAAATTCAGTGTGTTTTCTAGTGACTTTATAGGCTTGTTGATTTTACATAGCAACAGTGCTTACAAACATTAATTCGTTTTATTTCGTTTTTGTGTAGTTTATTTACGCGTTTTAGTTTAATTTATCAGTGATGTCAACCAACATCCCTCTGTCTACTCCATTTGATTTTACTAACACTTCTTCTGTCACTTGTACTTTATGTGATAAATCTTTTACTCATCGAGGCATCAATACCCACATTTCGAGATGTCACACATCAGAAGATTCTTCGCTGAATATTACCCCAGCAGCAGCAGAAAATCCTTACGATATTTCTACACATATTAGTGCTACTAATCAACCTGATGATAATGATTCATCATTACGACAAAATAAAATTGGATGTATTTATTGCAAAAAGTTGTATGATAAAAGGGGTATTCATAAGCACATGAAAGTGGCTCATGGTATACGGTCAACTGCACTTAACATCTGTCCTCATTGTAATAAATTTTTCAAAGGTGTTAAGCAGCATATTGCTAAAGCTCATCCGGAAGAATTTCGTACTAATCTATGTTCTAGTTATAATTCTAATAATCAGAATGTTTCCCTTGATATACCGGAGATACCACTCCCTAATCTCGAGAGTGAGAATGTTTCAGACAAAAATGATGTTCATGGGTTTCAACAAAATTTGGATGAGTGGATTCAAATTTTTCAGAGTAATATGGACGAGGAAAACTTTAAAAAATATACGGAAGTTTTCAAAGATTTTCTTGGTACTGCTCATCATTTTCTCCCAGGCCCCAAACACCCCGCCACGCGGTATTATCTAGCACGCAGACGTGGTGACTTCAAAAATAATAATAGACACTATACTGAAACCACAAATCCGCAAAGGAAATCCAAACGAGAAAAGCAAGTCAGACTAGAAAAATACAATTACCAGGTGACACAATTCCTATATTATAACCAAAGAAAGAAAGCAGTTCGTCGAATATTTGAACTAAAGAAATGTCCTTTAAGTATTCCGGTAAATGAGATTGAAACTACGTTTAATAATAAATTTAATAATGTAAACCACCATCACTTGGATAATTATCCGAACCATATTACTGAAGTTGACAAAGATGATATTAACAACAAATTTCTGGATACTGTTAGTAAGGAAGAAATTCTTAAAGCTATGCAAGGTATTTCGATTGACACTTCTGCAGGACCAGATAAAATATTGATGCGAACTATTAAATGTGAAAAAGTTGCAGTAATTTTAGCATTAATAGGAACTAAACTGTTATCACACAATTGGGTACCTAATTTTTTTCGGAAAGCTAGAACTGTTCTTATATATAAAGGTGGAGAAAAAAAGGACCCAAATAATTATCGACCTATAACCATTTGTTCAGTAATTCGAAGAATTTTGGAGAGGTGTCTTTGTTCAAGAATGCAACAATACGTAGAATTTAATGAAAACCAACGAGGATTTGTATCTACTGCTGGTGCACAGATTAATGCCTCTATATTAAATTCAGTTCTTCGTAAGGCCAAAATCGAAAAAGAAGATGTCACCATCTTGTTTCTTGATGTGCATAAAGCTTATGATACTGTTGGACATCGGCATTTGGAATCTGTCATTCACAATTCTGCCCTTCCTCAAAAATTACAGGATTTAATTATAAATTTACAGTGTGGAAATGAAACCCAGATAGAGGTTGGAATCCATAAAATAAAACCCATACCGTTTAAACAAGGGGTTATGCAAGGCGCTCCTCTTTCCCCATTGCTTTTTAATCTCAGCATAGACCACATTTTTGATGAATTATCCGAGCCTAGTGTGGCTGAAGAATTTGGATATGACCTTGTATCGGATCTAAATAATGTAGTAACATTAGGATTTGCGGATGATATTGCACTTGTTGCTAAAAGTACAATTGCTGCATCTGAAATATTTACCATGACAAAACGGTCATTACAGCAGATCGGATTAAGTCTAAATGAATCTAAAACTCAAACCATCGTTATCGAGAAAGGAAAATTAAGTAGTACGACATTGAATCTTGGAGGATCAATTGTTAATAGTATTGATGGAGATGAACGAATCAAATACCTTGGGATTAATTTTTCTGATGAAATTAAGTTTGACATTGCCAAAGTAATCAATAATTTAAATAATAAGATCCAAGCTTTAACATCTACTTATCTTCTGAAACCAGAACAAAAACTCAATGTTTTAAATATGTATATTTGGCCTATACTTGTTTATCCTCTTCAAAATGCTCCCCTTCACCAGCTTTCTGACCGGTTTCTCGAAGATGTGGATAAGTTAATTAAAAGTTCGGTGAAGGAAATTTTATGTTTGCCAGGAGACACGCCCGATGCGATGTTGTACACCGAACGTAAATATAAGGGTCTCAGCCTTTTCAAAGCTCAATGGGAAGCATATTTACAGCATCTCAATATTTGCAACACATTATTGAGAACCTCGAATCCTCTTGTCGTTTCTACAAGGAACATAGCAGCAGACAAGAAAGTATGTTCCAGGAAGTTAAAAATTCCACCTGAAGATCTGGATATAAGTAACATCAATGTCCATAAACTACGACAAAATCTTAGGAAACAAGAGTACGACAAATGGTGTGCGCTTCCACATAAAGGAAAAGGTGTTAGTTTATTTCAAGAATATACTCCCGGAAATAAATGGATTTTTTCTAAGGAGGGTCTATCTTCCTCTGAATGGCGGGACGCAATCAAGATGAATGCTAACGTAGCACCAGTGAGAAGTCTTCATGGGAGATCCTTGGACGGTTTCCGTTGCAGATACTGCAACGAGATTGAAACCTTAGCACACGTCCTAGGATCCTGTCAGCATGGAGAACTCCTGAGAAATTCACGCCATCATAACATCCGAAAACTAATAGCACAAGCCCTTAGAAACAAATCCTTCGAGGTCCATGAAGAGGTGCACTGCGTTGCGTCTGAAGGCGGCGGAATTAGAAGAGCGGACATCGTGGCTCTAGACAAGACTAATAGTAAAGGCTTTATACTGGACCCAACTGTTAGATTTGAGATGAGCCAGACCCAACCATCCGAGGTCAACAAAGAAAAACAACAAATTTATGAGCCTACTATTCCGTATTTTCGAGAAAAATATCAGATGGAAGGCACCTGGGAAGTACATGGTTTAATGATCGGAGCGAGGGGCACCATCCCACGATCAACTGTAAACACTATCAAAACATTTGGAATCCATGACATCATTCCAAAAATAATTACTTCAACCATTAAAGGGTCTGTGGCAATTCTGAAAAATCATTTATACGGAATATCATAATACCCCCCCCCCTTTTCTATTCGTTAGTGTGTGATTGTTACAAATATATGTACAAATTTATTATTTCTTAAACTTAAGCTCCTACTTCACATTTAAATTTGGCTCATCTATCTCACTGTAATCATTACTATTCTTATATGTGTGTTATTCTGTGTTTTTGGCAACCCAGGATGCCTGGGCAGACTATTTCTTGAAATAAATTATATATATTATTTCGACTATTCTCATATTAAAATTGTCATCCTTCCTATAGCTTTGTTGTCATTTTACGGTAGGGCAAAGAAAATGGTACTTATAACGCTCTAAAATCATTTTTAGTGCCTTAACACTGAATATCTAGTTAACAAGTATCAGATAAAGTGTAAATCCCAATCTGAACAAAATTATTCACGGCTGTGGTTACTAATTTGCTGATAGTTCTCTAGGGAGATTTAATGTAATACCTGAAACTCTCAATCTATAACAAATTCAGAGCAATATCCATTATGTGTCTAAATTGAAAAGCACGTCGACATATTATACCGCAAATATTTTATGATGTTTCCGCATTTGTGGCAGCCAATCAAGCAAGACGTACTTTTGTGTTCCTAGAATAGGCTTGCCCACTCAGAAACACATATGAGGCAGTGATGTGTTCATGTTTGTAAATGAATGGAGTAAAACTTATTTATTTAATCTCATATTATCACCAAATCATCATCAGTGGTGTTTGGGTAAAGGGAAGTAAGTCATAAAAATGAGTTCGGAGATAAATGAAAATTAAACTTGGAACCCTTATTGCAAATAATTTTCTACACAAATAAAACACATCAACTGCTAGTATTCTTTGATTTTTGCACACCCACTTGTATAATTTAACTTCTGTGTTCATCTGGAGAACAAAATTCCAGCTGGACAAAAAATAACTTATACTCCTTTACCCGAACATCACAGATATATCATATTGAAATCATATTATTATCACATTTTATCATCTTATCATCATTGTTGCTTAGTCAACTATCCGAAGACAGGTCTAACCCTCACAAGTGATAGAAACAGAGCACCACTTATGAGGAAACTAGGCCAGGAGATAATGGGGTAGGGTGGTCAGTACCTATCCCCCTCCATTGTACACATCGCCGACTAGTTGTATATCACATATCTTCATTTAATCTCATCACACAATCATATTATACATTATTTCATATCACATGATCAAATCATATCATCAGATCATATAATCACGTCTTCATATCATCACATCATGATCTTATCTCTCCACATCATCATATCACATCACATCATAATATTATCGCGTCATCACAGTTCATGTCATATCACTTCATCATTTAGCATGCGGCAGTTTCTTTTCGTCTCAAGTATTGTCGACAATGGGGACGCGTAAATTAATCTTTATTCGCCGTTAGGTTAGGTTAGGTTAGGTTAGGTTACGGGCGGGTTAGGACAACCCTTTGCATGTCGGCCATACTGAGGCCTATTATGTATCCCGAAGTATATGATATGAATGTGGATGAGAGTGTACCAGCCCACCGGCCGCATGTGACCCCTCATCAGCTCACCCAATGGGGACCTCCTAACCCCCCCGCTCCGTCCACACCGCCAAGGTGACCAAGGAGCACAGGATCCCTTCGAACGGGCCTTCCAAGATGTCGAAGCGCCCTAGGAAGTGCTCTTAAGGAATGAATCCTGGCAGGGATATTTCGGAAGGCTGGGAACTCAGGAACGGTTGTACAGAGGACGCCCCCTTTCCGTAAGCGGTTGAAGAGGGGAAGGGAAAATGGACCGTGGCAATGAAAATTGCAACTCGACATTTGCCTAAGTAACTGTGGAAAACCACGGAATAACGACAGTCAGGTTGGTCGGCCCGGGAATCGAACCACAGACATCCCGAATGTGAGTCCCATGCGATACGCATGAGCCAACTTGCTTGGTTTATTTAACGTTAAAAAGAATTCATTCTTGATCACAATACAGCCAGAAAATTTGGGGAGAGAGAACTTTGTCATTATTACGAACAGGATTTTGATGACCTATAAATCATTTAAAAATGTTCTAAAAACAATGCATTTATGACGTAAAAATCTTTCAAAAATGCCCTAAAAGTTTATCTTACATTCTAAAATTGGCTTAGTAGGAAAAGGAGTTTTGTGCTACTTAATATTTAGACTAGTAATTAAATTAAATTCTAGTACCAACTTACTTACTTACTTACAAATGGCTTTTAAGGAACCCGGAGGTTCATTGCTGCCCTCACATAAGCCCGCCATCGGTCCCTATCATGTGCAAGATTAATCCAATCTCTATCATCACACCCCACCTCCCTCAAATCCATTTTAATATTATCCTCCCATCTATCTGGTTGGGGTTTTTCCGAGGTTTTTCCCAACCGTAAGGCAAGTGTCAGGTAATATATGGCGTATCACCAACTCCATCGACGCTAAATAACCTCGTAGTTGGTACAGCGTCGTTAAATAACCAAGTAAAAAACAAAGGGTATTAATGGACTAAATATGTATACAAAATATCAAAGGAAATAAACATTATTTTATATTAATAGTGGGGATTTGCGGCCAAAATTAAATGAAAATGACTAAAAAATGTCCGAATAACACAAAAGATGCTCTTATTAGTTGAAACAGGCAAAAAATGCAAAAAAAAATGCCCTAACAAATGTCTTAAAACACTCAGTTTATCACATAACATATAAATACTAAAGCGGCTATGTTTCTGGCTTACTAGAAAAAAGATGCAATTTCATCAAAATCCTAGCCCTAGTCATTATATACGATGATTCACAAATATTCTCTAATACTCTAGGAACTGACTCCTGATAAGTTATCATTATAATGAAAACGTTCATGTAAACATGTGCCACATTTTTAAACCTGATTAAGTTAAACCCTTCCGAAAGTTTAAAATGAACGATGAATGTTTGTGCATCTAGGAAATGGTATTGGATATTATTCACAATAAATTATCAGGTCTATAATGAAATAATTGTAAACACAAGAACGAAGTTTATAAGAATCTGTTTTATGAAAGCTAAAACCGTTATTATTTCCAAAACTATTCAAAATCAGACTTTTTTCTTCATTATGATATCAAGAATCAGTCCCTTGAGTACAGCACGCACATCGTGGATGACTCTATAGCCTATATGAGCACGTGACACTATAATGACTCTTACACTGCTTCACATTGAGTAAAACCAAAAAATCAAATTAGGGATCATCATTGCCGAACTTGAATGAACGGTGGAATTTGGTGCTACTTTGTTACACAAAGAAATGCCGAACATCTTGCGCACTACAAGGTAGCCCGGGTACACTAGCGCCAGTCGCGATCTCGTGATTGATGGGGGATATTCTGACGTCACGACTCGTAGGTGGCTGCCATCCAACACAGCGACACGACTCATACGTCACTCTTAATGGGATACACATACGTAAGGCGTTCAGTCGGTTGTCAGAAGCCTTCGTTGACTTTGTCGATGTAATCTGTTCGGGACGTCTCACACGTAAACTCCCGAGAATAGGATATCGCTATGGAAATAGATGTGATAGATGGACTTCTTACGTGCATTATGCCTAATTTGAGATTTCATTGTGAAGCCATGAAAGGAACTTTAATGTGCGGGAAGAGGAGGTAGGGCAAACGAGGAGATGCATGAAATAAGAAGGTAGGAAAAAGTCAAGAATGGAATAGAAAAAGGAGAGAAAGAAAATAAACTGACAGTAAAAGTAATCCCATAAAAGATAGATAAAAATAACTGATTTATCAAGAATTTGGATATTCAAACCTCTCGCTAAATATTACGTCGTTTAATGGTATATGTACTTGAACGACCACAAATATCAGAAAATGCATGGCTCCAGATTTCAAACATTTTACAAGAAAATGAAATCACAAATGGACAAAAATTACAATGTACCATAACAAGACTTATTAAAACTTAAATTTAATAGCTGATAATTGTATAAAAAGTTACTACCAATAATTTTTTGGTAAATATAACAATGTTAGTGTTTCTCTGATATCCTCAATTTTTTACTGCGTTTAATAAATACTTATTTGTGAAAAGTGAAGTACTATAAGACCTTTAAGTTGTTAGTTTTAATACAATTAAAATTTTATGTGCCCTATATAAAATATATTAACATTTATTTATTTATTTATTTATTCAGGTGTAGTTAAGGCCATCAGGCCTTCTCTTCCACACCATCAGAAATACAAATACAATAACATAAATAAAAAGAAAAATCACACTATAAACTAAGTAAAGCCACACAAAAATATACACGGGTTGCTGTCACAAAATGATTAAGAATCGTACATCATGTTCTGTGACCTTTTTTATTTAATTTCAAAGATATGGCCATTATTGTAGTCTTCATTTTGCATAAATGGATGTGAAATCAGTGTGCAGAATGTGAGCATTCCATCTCTAACAGTTGTGGGGTTATAAAATAATATGTGTGGATAAATGGAAACTTATGGAAAATTTAATTTAAAGTTAAGAGTAAATGTCTTAGCTGACCTATACTGTGTTAAAATATGTCCATTTAAATAGCACAAATAAATAAATTATATGTCACTGAATTCAGAAAACTCTGCGTAATTTTTAATACAAAAAAGAGAGATTTTTTAAAGTATCACGTACATATTTACCCTTAAATAAAACCTGACCATCACTAATAGAAATAAATAAATTTAACTTAAAGCTTAGTACTAACTAAGGTTGTTAAGTCACTTTTTCCACTGTCATACTAGGTGTTGGATACCGTTTTCATAAAACCTCTAAGGCCTAAAGATGAACATACATGTTTAAAAGCATTTTGCATAACTTCGTCCAGTGGAAATGTGTAGCTTTTTTTAAAATCTCTAAAAATATGAAAATTGTATTGAGATAAGTCTGGGCTGTAAGGAGGTTAGTATTCGTCTTCCCCAGCAAAACCTTTGTAGAAAAACTCGTGCCTTGTTGATCTGGCAGTGTAGGCTCTTGTGGAAATAAGTGATTATTAGAAAGATGATAGGCTAGTTCATTTCCTCTTACACTTGTCTGTCTCCTCACACATGTTAGACACACTTCTGATATTTACTTATGTGTATTATAATTTCTGCTCTATTGGTTTCACATTAGATTTTCCATTTCCTGTCAGCAGCTCAGCTTCATAGTCGCTGTAGACGCAAGAATGGCTCTTGTTAACTGCGGGTCACTGCACTGTAAGTGCAAACAGCTCTGACATTTCACATTACTTGCCGGGGATCGAATTCCTTTCCCTTCAGTGAGATGCCCTAAGCTTACTCGGCTATATTTCTGCCAGCAGAATCGTCGAACGAGAATCTTTCAGTCACACTGATGCCTGTTAGCGAGTCAAGCGGAAATAAGCTGAGATATCTATCTTATGGCACGCAGGAACGCTGTTAAGTTTTTCCAATTATTCAGCTCTACGTACGAGCATAGCATTTGCAAATCCTATCCCACAATTCCGCAAGCGATGATAAACGCTCTGTCCGCCTTTGTGATTCTTTGTCCGATTTCCACTTGCAAGCACGGGAGTGGGATTAGGGACGCAGAAATCTGCACGCTCGACAAAGATCTTCACTTACAGTTGGCACTGTTGTCTGGCCTCTAATGGTTCGCGTAATCAGCTTTCATTTACCACCTTGCTGGCAGTCAGCTTAACCCCCGCGCCATCCTTCGATTTCCCGTTACAGAAACAACTGACTGGGAGAAGTGTTGTGTTGCCTGGGAAACTGACCAACTGCTCCAGTAAGGAAGCAGAACTTTATATACGTACAGCTGTCTCCATCGTTCTATCACGGAAGAGAGTATCTATATAACGAACACTAAAGAATAGGGATTCGATTGTTAAGATTGTAGAATTATTATTCATAAGTTTGGAAACTATTAAATACATTTATATACGTTAGCGAGTTTTTATCAAACACTATCGAATAGAAACTATCCAATAATTCGATTGCTAAGACTATCGAATTGTCTAACTTATACTTATTGGCTTTTAAGGAACCCGGAGGTTCATTGCCGCCCTCACATAAGCCCGTCATTGCTCCCTATCCTAAGCAAGATTAATCCAGTCTCTATCATCATATCCCACCTCCCTCAAATCCATTTTAATATTATCCTCCCATCTACGTCTCGGCCTCCCTAAAGGTATTTTTCCCTCCGGCCTCCCAACTAACACTCTATATGCATTTCTGGATTCGCCATCTCAAACGTCTGGATTTAATGTTCCTAATTATGTCAGGTGAAGAATACAATGCGTGCAGTTCTGTGTTGTGTAACTTTCTCCATTCTCATGTAACTTCATCCCTCTTAGCTCCAAATATTTTCCTAAGCGCCTTATTCTCAAACACCCTTAACCTATGTTCCTCTCTCAAAATGAGAGTCCAAGTTTCACAACCATAAAGAACAACCGGTAATATAACTGTTTTATAAATTCTAACTTTCAGATTTTTTGACAGTAGACTGGATGATAGAAGCTTCCCAACCGAATAATAACAGGCATTTTCCATATTTATTTTGTGTTTAATTTCCTCCCGAGTATCATTTATGTTTGTTACTGTTGCTCCAAGATATTTGAACTTCTACACCTCTTCAAAAGATAAATTTCCAATTTTTATATTTCCATTTCGTACAATATTCTGGTCACGAGACATAATCATATACTTTGTCTTTTCGGGATTTACTTCCAAACCTATCTCTTTACCTGCTTCCAGTAAAATTCTCGTGTTTTCCCTAATCGTTTGTGGATTTTCTCCTAACATATTCACGTCATCCGCATAGACAAGCAGCTGATGTAACCCGTTCAATTCCAAATCGTCTCTGTTATCCTGGACTTTTCTAATGGCATACTCTAGACAATAATTACATTGCCAGGATTACTTTTTTGGGAGTTTAGAAACTATCGCATACATTGGGTCATACAGTAGAAGGGACTTTGTAGAAAACACTATATAATAGAAATTATCTAGTATTCTAGTGTTAGGACTATCGAAAAGTTAGAGAAATTTAAAAGTATCGAGTAAATTCCATCATGGAAGGAAGTCTGTAAAACTCTATGGAGTGGGAACTATACTAGATTTGGAGATACAGATAAATATTGAGCGCCGAATTCCTGTTCGGATGACGTCAGCGACGAGCATGAGGAAATGTTTCGTCAGGACATATTAAAATTCGAAAGGCTTTACAAAGGCAAATCAGCAACCAAGAAGCTTGCTGATTACTGCTGGCAACTTATCACAGATGTTTCGAAGCATCTATCGGCGTAAGTCATCCAGGAAGAAGTTTTGAAAAGGTGAGACATTTTTGCCATATTTTAGCTTATTTTGTTACATAAAATACAACTGTATCATTACTAGAAAAATATATTGGTTAACATGGATGGAGTGATTCTAGCAATATAATTGCAAAAACGTCTCTAAAAACGAAGTATGAATACACAACGATACTCGAGCAAAAATCTGTCAGGTGATAGAGAAAAACAGACTTCAGATTTTTAAATCATCGTATGATAATTAACTAAAATCGCATATTTTAATTTCTGTGCACGACAAAAATGTGAAATTTGTTGTACAATATTATTATGCATCCTCACTTTTCAATTTACTCTACGTAATCAGAAAACCAAGAAGTAAAAATTATGTTTTTAATATTTCGTACTGGAGCATTGTTATGTGCATTGATTTCAAATAATAGGGGGACATTAATTTTTGGTATAATTATTATATTTCCTTTGCATCAATCCCGGATAACCTGAATTGTATTCAGAGAATATGAACGAAATATTTCATCATTTCGTAGTCTATGAAAATCGCTGAACATATTTACTTACTTACTTACTTACTTACTGGCTTTTAAGGAACCCGGAGCTTCATTGCTGCCCTCACATAACCCCGCCATTGGTCTCTATCCTGAGCAAGATCAATCCATTCTCTATCATCATGTCCCACCTCCCTCAAATCCATTTTAATATTATCTTCCCATCTACGTCTCGGCCTCACTAAAGGTCTTTTTCCCTCCGGCTTCCCAACTAACACTCTATATACATTTCTCGATTCGCCCATACGTGCTACATGCCCTGCCCATCTCAATTTTGCTGTGGTCGTGCCAGAGAATCACTCCCATTCCGAGGCTTATTTGAAGGATTCGTAACAAGCTGTTTTTATACGATGGTGGGCTGTTAGTCCTTCGCCCAACCCCCAAGCTGGAGGACCACCCCTCATCGGCTGTCCGCGACTGCTTATTCAATATATTCACAGCTATCCTCCATATCTGGAGGCCGTCTCCTCTATCCGCAACCTGAGGACGCACCATGCCATAAAAAACATAGGCGGAGAGACAGATGAGATGACGGGCCGAAACCACACTTAAAAATCAGATGCACTGAAATATTATATATATTTTCGCTAAGATTTTGAAATCAATATTTTACAGCATTACAACACTTCCCCAAGTGAGAAAGTAAAAATGAAAACTGAATACAAAATACTAATTAATTACTAGTCAGTCAGTTTATGCTATTAGCTAGCAATCCGATAATTGAGTTTATTATAATGCAAATTTTGTTCGAGTGCCGACTCGTCGACTGTCCATTAAGTAATAACGCGTCATTTTTTTCATCGGTCTAAAACGAGCGTCTGCATGTAATGAAATTAAATTAATATAATTAAGTGTAACGCAATGGAATGAATAAAATTAATGTAACCGAATGCAGATCAATTAGTACATTTTAAGTTGGCACAATTAATTTAATGCAGTTTAATTTGGTGCAAAGCGGTAGTAACTAATCCAATTCAATGAAATGTAGCTAATTAAATCCTACTCAAAGAATTAATGTTATTAAATCCCGTGCAACAGAGTGTTATGTAAGCACGTACAAAGAATAATAATAAAATATAATCCAAGAAATTCATGTTTTAGAATCGAATTTAAAGCAACTGTATGTAATATAATGTAATTCGAGAAAAAATGCAAAGAAATTAATCGAATATCACGGAATAGCATTAATATAACTTACTGTAATGGAATGCAATTGTCTGCAAAATGTATTTAATCCATGTGGATGCTAAACAAAATGTTATGTAACTAATTCCAGTCCAATGCAACTTTTATGTAATGAAAGGAAATAATCTCACTTGTATACCATGCATTCGAATTTATGCAATTGTATTCAATGAAATGTAGCTTTATGTAAAGTTATGATAAATGAATCCATCTCAATGCCATACAATGGAATTCATAAAACTGAACAGAATGTAGTGTAAATATATAAAACGCAAAGCAATGACATGAATTCGTCTGAAAATCATATAATGGAGTTCATGTAATTGATAGCAGTACGATGCAAACATATTTAATTAAATGAATCCATCTGAATACCATGCAATGAATTCACGCAAATTAAATCGAATTCAATATAACTATATGTAACATTATACAGTGAAATGAACCCATCTGAATGCAATGGAATGAATTCACGCAAATAAATCCAATGCAATATGTAACAATATACAGTGAAATGAATCCATCTAAATGCCATGGAATGAATTGACACAAATAAATCCAATGCAATATAAGTATATGTAACAGTGTACAGTGAAATGAATCCATCCGAATGCCATGCAATGAATTCACGCAAATAAATCCAATGCAATATAACTATATGTAACAGTGTACAGTGAAATGAATCCATCCGAATGCCATGCAATGAATTCACGCAAATAAATCCAATGCAATATAACTATATGTAACAGTGTACAGTGAAATGAATCCATCCGAATGCCATGCAATGAATTCACGCAAATAAATCCAATGCAATATAACTATATGTAACAGTGTACAGTGAAATGAATCCATCCGAATGCCATGCAATGAATTCACGCAAATAAATCCAATGCAATATAACTATATGTAACAGTGTACAGTGAAATGAATCCATCCGAATGCCATGCAATGAATTCACGCAAATAAATCCAATGCAATATAACTATATGTAACAGTGTACAGTGAAATGAATCCATCCGAATGCCATGCAATGAATTCACGCAAATAAATCCAATGCAATATAACTATATGTAACAGGATATAGTGAAATGAATCCATCCGAATGCCATGCAATGAATTCGAGCAATTAAATCCAATGCAATATAACTATATGTAACAGTGTACAGTGAAATGAATCCATCCGAATGCCATGCAATGAATTCACGCAAATAAATCCAATGCAATATAACTATATGTAACAGTGTACAGTGAAATGAATCCATCCGAATGCCATGCAATGAATTCACGCAAATAAATCCAATGCATTATAACTATATGTAACAGTGTACAGTGAAATTAATCCATCTGAATGCCATGGAATGAATTCGAGCAATTAAATCCAATGCAATATAACTATATGTAACATTATATAGTGAAATGAATCCATTTGAATGTCATGCAATGAATTCACGTAATTAAATCCAATGCAATGTAACTATATGTAACAGTATACAGTGAAATTAATGCCATGTAATGAATTCACACCATTGAATGTAATGCAATTCAATTCTGTGTAATACAAATCAATAAAAAATATTCCATTTGAAAATCATGCAATGTAATTGTTACAATTTAGTCGAATGCAACGCAACTATGTAATGCAATGTGGAACCAACTGATATTAATATGTCCGAATATATTTGAATGCAATTTAGCTGTATGCAGTGTAATGGCATGAAGTGAGAGGGATCTAGTAAATACATATCATGCTATAGAATTCGTGCAGTTCAGTCGAATGCAATGTAACTATATTTAATGAAATGAAGTTAAACGCATCCATTTCAACATCATGTAACTGAATTCATACAAATCAATGTAATACAATACAAATTGTATGCAACGGAATGCAATGAAACGAATTCATCTAAATATCATCCAATGGAATTCATGCAACGAAATGAAATGCAATGCAACTGTACAAATTGAAATAAAATAGATCCAAATCAATGTAATCAAATGAAATTCACTCACAGAAGGCGATGCAATATAGCAGTATCTAATGAGTGTAGTAAAATAAATCAAAACAAATTGCAGCAAAATTAAATACAATATAATTCAGTCTTCAATTTAAAGCAGTGAAACACTCTACAGTATTTCTAATCCTAGGTTGGGTACCGAAATGCCGCACAACATTGTGCATCTTTAAGGTCTTATAGAAGAACTGAATGTCTTGGCTATTGAATGAACCTAAAATGGTTGTCGTCTACTTCATTATTTGTTTTTTAGTCAACTGTCCGAAGACAGATCTGGACCCCACAAGTGACACCAATAAGGCATCACTCAGGAGGCAACTAGGCCAGTTGCAATTTCCAGAAATTTATTACTTTTTAAGACAAATTGTTTATCATTTATAAAACTCTTGGATTTATGAGAAATAAATTACACATACTTTAATGCTCATTTAAGACCTTGTCACAGGCTGTGACACCATTTTTAAAGTTCTGTTGTACAGAGTGTTTAAATGACATAAACTTTGATTGAAACCTTCTGTAACTTTATTTCTTTTTCTTTATTGCATGTAAAACGTTATATATCTTCGAAAGTATTAATCCTACGTGTATGATATTTGATACATATATGAAGAGTCCACTACAAATGTGGGGGATGTCGAATGTATTGCATTTTGCAGGAAATGCAATTTAAACTTTGACATTACCATTCTTCCTGTGGTATACCAATTCGTCAACAAGATGTAGATCTGAAACTTATCATCTTTCTTACAGTGCAAAAAAGTGTATTATATTCTACTCCCTTTGATCTATAGTACTGAACCTTCATCTCATTTTTCACAAATTTACGACATTCCCCTTTTTGCAGTAGATTCTTCGTATTCTTTAGACTATTACAAAACTGTTCTCTGTAATATGAATTTGGTATTTTGTTGCAATCGAAAAATATGTTTCAATATTTTCAATAAAAGTACCTCTGAAATTCATTCTTAAAATATAATTTTTTACCTTAAAATTTTGAAAGCCAATAACAAAATTGTGATCCAGACATGTTAAAGAACGTGCTTTTCAGAGAAAAAAAAAACACCTATACGCTGACGACTTACAACTTTACATTCAATCCCGAACTTGTACAATCAATGACTCTGTGATCAGAATTAATGGAGATCTAGCATCTGTAGCTCAATGGGCGCAAAAATTTGGACTCAGACTAAATCCAGACAAATCACAAGCTATAATAATGGGCCACCAACGAGCATTAAACAAAATAGATCTAGCCTCTGTATCAAATACAAAAATAAATAATACCACAATTACATGTAGTAAGATAGTAAAAAAATTAGGGGTATATTTAGATTCAAATTTAAATTTTCAAAGTCAAGTGATCTACATATGTAAGAAAACTTTTTCCATAATTCATTCTCTCAGACACTTAACCAACCTTTTACTCTCAGCTTTAAAAAGAAACTGATCCAAACTTTAGTGATGCCCCACTTCGATTATTGCAATTCTCTATTCACGAATCTAAATACTGATCTTCCCCATAGACTACAGCGTGTTCACAATATCTGCGTTCGTTTCGTTTGTAACATTAGAAAATTCGATCACGTAACACCGTCACTAGAATTGTTGTCTTGGAATCCACTTACAGAAAGAAGATTCTTCAACTCTCTCTTATTACTATTTAAAATCACCCACACCTCCACACCCTCTTACCTAGCATCTCGTTTTGTTTACCTTTCACTACCTCGAACCCGGAACATGTACCTTCTCTCTATTCCTCTGCACAGAACATCCTTCTACTCATCATCTTTCAGCATATCTATTCCACGTCTCTGGAACTCTCTCCCTGACCATGTCAGAGACTGTCGGACAATATCAAAATTCAAATTTAAATTAAAAAGTCATATTCTAGTTCATGGAATTTCTTGTTGAACACCTGTCAGGTTGCGCAACTTCGGCTTAACCCTTGACATATAGTAAATATTGTAACTATGATGTTGTAAAATTGACAATTAGTATGTAAAGTATTTATTATTATTATTATTATTATTATTATTATTATTATTATTATTATTATCATCATCAGTTATCACTATCATCATTGCTATCTCTTTTTTTTCTTTTGTCTTGTATTAGCTGGATGAGAGCTCTATAGTGTTCTTTTGACTCTGTTGACCCTCTATAGGGCTTTAATTTAATATGTATTACTTTCATCAGTGTTTGTATTTCTGTTTTGTATTTATATGTGCTATATGGTAGGATGGAAGAGAAGGTCTTATGGCCTTAATCCTGTCAGTTTAAATAAATAAATAAATAAATTTACTTTTTAACTTCGCTCTAGAATATGCCATTAGGAAAGTTCAGGATAATACAGAGGGTTTGGAATTGAACGGGTTACATCAGCTTCTTGTTTATGCGGATGACGTGAATATGTTAGGAGAAAATCCACAAACGATTAGGGAAAACGCGGAAATTCTGCTTGATGCAAGTAAAGAGATAGGGTTGGAAGTAAATCCCGAAAAGACTAAGTATATGAATATTGTACGAAATGGAACTATAAAAGTTGTAGATTTATCCTTCGAAGAGGTGGAAAAATTTAAATATCTTGGAGCAACAGCAACAAATATAAATGACACCCGGGAGGAAATTAAACGCAGAATAAATATGGGAAATGCCTGTTATTACTCTGTTGAGAAGCTTTTATCATCTAATCTGCTGTCAAAGAATGTGAAAGTCAGAATTTATAAAACAGTTATATTACCGGTCCTTCACCTGACATAATTAGGAACATTAAATCCAGACGTTTGAGATGGGCAGGGCATGTAGCACTTATGGGCGAATCCAGAAATGCATATAGAGTCTTAGTTGGGAGGCCAGAGGGGAAAAGACCTTTGGGGAGGCCGAGACGTAGATGGGAGGATAATATTAAAATGGATTTGAGGGGGGTGGGATATGATGGATTAATCTTGCTCAGGATAGGGACCAATGGTGGGCTTATGTGAGGGCGGCAATGAACCTCCGAGTTCCTTAAAAGCCAGTAAGTAAGTAAGTATAAATAAATAAATAAATAAATAAATAAAACTGCGAGAGATCCATCCATTTCATTGAATTACAGTATCCAGGAAATATCTTGTTATATAGCAATAACGTTGCAATAGTAGAACGATGAAGTTCTCAGAGGATATTTTTGAACGCAAATATTCTTATTTCAAGTAGTAGGAGGTTGATCTCCGCTGTCTGTTAATGAAAGGTGTCATCTAAGTAACTATAATTGCAACGGTACAACGTTGACAGAGATCTAACAGAGACCACTGCACACTTGAACCATAAGTATACGTAATGCATCCGTCGTTGTTCTGTAATGAAATTCAAATTGAAACAAACGGTTGATAATGAAGCACAACACACCCCTGAGGGCCGTATAGAATCGGATAATGTTCCAGTTGTTTCGCCGAGGTAATGAGGCGCTGTCTACTTCGTCAACATTGCTGTACAATACATGTCACCCCCTTCCACCCCAAGTGGCGGGCACTTAACCATTGTTTCCATTGACATGACAACACGAGCTACAGTAACGAACAGCTCTCGAGCACAGCACGCCACACATGTCCAAACATTTTCTGATGCAGCAGCTCACTCCCTCAAGTGTCGAGAAGACGTGTCAATTTCAACTGATTAGTAGTTTCGAACCCAGAATCAAGCATACAAACAATCCTTTTATGAATCCATCAATCAGAGCATACACTAAATTCAGATATAAATCAATACAATTTATTTTACACGGAATAGCAAGTGTAAAAACATATAATAACCATCTTACAGTGATTCGGTTCAGAGCCCTTTTGTGCAGAAGTCTTTAGTTCGATGGGGTGAGGTTTCCAATAACTCTGATCCTCCGTCTTTTCCAGCGGTTGAAAAGAATTGGGATGAAATACTAATCTCTCTTGTTAAGGAGTCCCTTCAGTCATCTTTTTCTTCAGATACAGATCGTGAAGGGTAAGTGTGCTTGAGGAATTGCATAACTTCGAACCCAGAATCAAGTCTACAAAGGCTAGTTTTTATGTATCCATCATTCAGAGCACGTACTAAAGGCAGATGAAAAACAATACAGTTTATTTCACAAGCATTAGCAAATCGAAAAACATAGATCACATCAAGTGGAATAAGTGTGATTGAAAAATTGAATGACTTAAGTTTCAAGGATTAATAGTTGAACATAAAAATTGAAATAAATAACTTAGGGTGGTATTCATAGACATTTCGCAGCACGCGCTACGAGCGTACTAAGCTAGCCCCGGCTCTCCACTGGTTACTTGTACAGAATTCAAACCACATCCTATCGCTAACACTGGTTTATGAATACGAAAAACACTGATCATCCACCAGAAGCCCGCGCTAGATAAAATTACTGCGTTACTGAGTCTATACGCCTGGAGAGTACGTTACATACCACACGGGCGAGGCAGAGAAGTTGCCTATAGAGCATGGCGTTGCCACCCGAAGTTCCGGTACCTTCTGATTGTATACTATTAGATGAATGGATTATTTATGCTTTTATTAAAGACTTACTAAAGTCTGTGTGATGTATCTTATCTCACTGTGAAAAGAGAGACAAAGGAGGGGAGTGGAGCGATGCCGTCCATCCATCCAGTGGCGGAAGGGACTAGTTGATACATTCTGTAGCGCAAAATAAAATTACAAAATATCTCTCGTCGTAATGTGTAGTTCCGTCACTGAGCTTGTCTTTCAAGAAATTGAGTTCCGGTACAATAACAAGGTTCTGAAAGGAATCCTGAAAATTTACAACCCTCCTACAATCTCCACCCTCATTTGAAGGGACTTGGTTTTATTGCTACTGAGACAAGATAAACCTTACCAGGTATAATGTCTTGACATTGGCATATTATGACTTTTAAAATCGTAGGGCACGAACTTCGGGACTGTCTTAATGTTTTTGTCTGCCTTTATTCAAAGAAATATGATGCTGTATGAAAATCTTAACTGTATTCATGTATAAAATGAAATTAATATGAAATAAATTGACATGTTACAAATCAGTAATTTTGTCTAGTTTTGTAAATGCATGCAAGTTTCAAATTCCAGAGAAGACCGCAAATCCCGCAGAATTTGATGAAACATATTATAAAACAATGCAGAAACCAACAACGGATTGGCCCCTCCATGCGGTAACAAAACCGCGAAATATTATGCTGCGTTGAAAGGGAAAGCTAGCACTCGACAATTACACGGGTTTCATATGATAGCATTCGTTTAGCTCCGGATATCCTATATGCGCCCCTGGGGTATGTCCATTGATTAATATCTGGTTAATATTAATTAACCTATAGCATCGAAATAAAAACAGAAAACAAATTGGAGTAAATTGAAAATTAATTCAGAGTTAAAAATATGTTCAGAAAAATCAAGGCAGTTTCTATTTAACAAATTCACGGCTTAGAGCACAAATTTGTTGGCGTATTTACTCGAATATAATGCGCACCTCAATTTTTAAAGGCTTGAAGTA
Organism: Periplaneta americana; assembly: GCF_040183065.1. NCBI lineage: Eukaryota > Metazoa > Arthropoda > Insecta > Blattodea > Blattidae > Periplaneta > Periplaneta americana. Next base: position 25,728,773 of record NC_091132.1, on the reverse strand, counting down.
AAAAAAAAATGTTTACTGGCGAATGTACTGCGCAGTTATCAATCTGGTGCGAAATGTTAAATTTTAATTTACCCATCTACCTGTCTAGACCTGTCTTGACATGCCATGGGCTGTGCTCACCTCATTAGCTTTACCAGTATTACTAGTTGCCACAAGGAGACCATTTTTCCTCCTTTCCTGCATGAATTTTAAAACGTCTACCTCAGGATCCCTTCCTTGGCATCTATATATACAATTTGAAATGGTAATGGAAATTACGGGAAAACGGCTGAACGGATTTTAATGAATGAACCGTCATTTTGAAGCTTGCCATCCAAGGATTTTCAGAAAAATAGTAACTTTCAGTGAAACGTTAGTTTTCCTACATAATTTTCATATTTTTCAAAATCCATCTTCAGTCAGTTTTGAGAATTAATTGCATTTCAGAATAAAACAAAACACACACTAAAATAAACAAGAGGATATTACACGAAGGCCATGACGTGCAGGATTGCTGACATATTTAGAGATCAAATTCAATTGGTTATTAAAAACTTCAAGACTTACTAAAAATAATTTAGAAGTCTGATTCTACTGTGTGTAATTTTCTGAGTGCTGTTGTGTATTGAATATTAAAATCTATAAACCTTGATGTGATTTTATGACATTATTACCATTAGAAATTAAATATTATTATAGTTAATGCCATGATGTGACTATTTTTCATTAATTATACATATTAATGCTAGATTGATGATATGAAAGTGAAACGTTTTTGAGGTAGATGTAAGTAGATGTAGAGAATATCTTAAATTAGATCTTCATTTATATAATTTACTGAGTGGCGGCTATATAGTATATATATATATATATATATATATATATATATAACTACAAAACTTACGTAAGATAATAATAATATTGTTATTAAAATTCAAATATTTTTATAGTTATTAATAAAGTGGGGTTGGGTCTTTTCCATATAATTAATGGCGGTGTAGTGCAGATATATATATGCGCTATTCTCTTCAGTATTGGATCGAGAGAGCGCAAAACTTATAGTTCCTAAGGAAAGATAAAAAAGTATTACATACTGATCAAAATAAGAGGCCTAGAAAATGTTGTAGTCTCCTGATCATTTTAGTATGATCTCTTAGCAGGATAAAATGATTTTACTCTCTACATTTCAAGCTCTACATGCAGCAGCTATACCAAGATGCTATGTCTATTGTTCGAAAGCATAGCAAACCTGACATTTTTTTAACTTTCGCCTACAATCCACAATGACTTGAAATAGCTATTGCCTTACTCCCACTTGAAAAAGCCACTGATCCTTCTGACATTATTACTTGCGTTTTCGCGTTGAAACTCAAAACCTGAAGGTGGATGGGTTCAAGAGAAGGTATTTAGCATAAAAAACATTCAGAGGGAGTATGTTTCATCATTATGGAAGCAAATAACTTTCAAAATGTCTGGTATTCTTCATTGAAAATAAATATTTATTTGAACGTCTAATGAACTTAGTTTACAGCATTTGCTGCACAAGCCACTAGTTTATATGGATTATCACCTGAATGGAATGAACAAGTGAATCACACTCCTAAAAAAATATTTTTTCACTCATTAAAGCGACTGAAGCACTTTCTACCTGATAAGTTAAACTTAATCCTTGTACAAACACTCGCGATGCCACACTTCGACTAAAGCTATATTATATTAAGTATCCTAAATGCAAATTTGAGCAGCAGGCTACAACGTGTGCATAATGCGTGCGTCCGTTATATTTGCAATATTCGTAAGTATGATCATGTTTCCCCGTCTTTCCAAACTCTGTCTTGGCTAAGGCTAAGCGATCGACGAGCCCTGCATTCTCTTGTTCTCTTATTTCAAATTCTGCGCACCGCTACCCCAATCTATTTGGCTTCTCGTTTTCAAAATTTATCCGCATATCATCAGCTAAGTATAAGATCTCATCATAACAATTTTCTCATTATTCCCTACCACAAGGCATCTTTATATTTTTCATCTTATACAGTTTCAATTGCTAGAAATTGGAACTCGCTTCAGAGTGATGCAAGGGATTGTTGGACAGTAAGTTCATTTAGGTCAAAATTGCATAAATTCTTACTTAACAGAATAATCATTACTGATTAATATTTGTTACTTATAACGAAACTAATATCTGTCCATTCTTATTATCATTAATTTTTCTAAATAGAATACAAAACCTGTAATGGCAATATTTCATTACATTAATATTCTCATTATATAAATATATTTTAGATTTATATTTTTCCTCCCTATAACATAGTTCTAGTAAACTTATATTAGGCCTAAATTAACTCTCATCATTTTACTGGCTATCTCAAATTAATTATAATTGATTGAGTTAAATTAGTTCATAAATTAAGTTATTACTTTATCTTATAGATTTATCTAAATTTAAATAAACATGTACTAGTCGTTAAAACTTAACTGAAGAATATTGCTGGAGAATCTTTCAAGTGTAGTGTAAATATTCGTAATTTAAATATGTATTGTATTGATTAAGGCTGGTTGAGTGGAAGAGAAGGCCCTATGGCCTTAACTCTGCCAGTGAAAATGAAATATTCTATTCTATTCTATTCTATTCTATTCTATTCTATTTTTTATTTTCGTGCACGAACTTCTTCCTCGACTCTTGCCATTCAGTGTACTAAATCCATTTGGGGTATGAAAATGTACATAGTAAAGAAGTGAAATACCCAATACATTTTTTTTAAAAATGTTCATGATTTTTAGTGGAGTCTCCCCTTAACGTGGCGCAACTCCTCTTATAAGAAATTATTTTATAATAGAACAGACGAGAACAGGAAGTTTAAATAATGGATTTCTTGCATTGGAATCTAAATTCTGTATGAAACGGCGATCTAATAACGGATGTAATAAAAAAGGAAAGCAAGTAAAGATGAAACGGATATTGGAGACTAAATTTTGAATGGATTCGAGAGATATTCACGCACTGCCGTTCTCGTTTAATCAAATTTAACGCGACAAGGTGACATTATTTCCTCCCATTGAGGTCACGAAAAGCCCGCAGCGAGCGGAAAGGAGCGACAGTATACACGATAAGTTTCTGGCCCTCCCTCTCAAACATTATTTGAACCTGATTTGAAGAAGAGACGCGGAAAGTTTTCCCCAGGCGAAGATCGGAATCAACAGGAATTCCAAGTTAGATTTACAGCAGGCAGTCGGCACGCTGACCGGACCGGTGTGACCGGGCTTCGGGGGGGATACTATATCAAAAGCTCCTCCATGAAAGAACTAAGCAGAAGTTCTGACTGCTGAGGTTTCACTCTAGTGAAGTACGCACGTACACTGTTTCAACGAAAACATGCCCAAACTTCTGCAAAGATCTCAAGGCGTGTTCTTTTACGAAGTTCCGTATATAATTTTAACCTGTTGTGTGGTGCCAGTCAAGCGGAATTCAACTCGTATCTTTCCACTTAAGACACGCGTGCAGCTGGTAGTTCAAGACGGGCCGGGCCAGTCCTCTCAACTGGAAGTTTTAATAAAGAAACAAAACTGACAAGAAAATAATTTGAACTCGCTTCATTGTACGTTGAGAAACATAACGGAGTAATTTGAAACATTTCATAGTTGCTTAATTGCTTATTTTACGACGCTTTATCAACTGCAATGGTCGTCTAGCACCTGAATGAAATGAAGATAATAAATTCCGGCGAAATGAGTCCAGGGTCCAGCGCCGAAAGTTGTCCAGAATTTACTCGTAATTAGTTAAGCGAAAACCCCGAAAAACTTCAACCAGATAACTTGTCCCAACGTGCAATTGAAACCGGGCCCGCTCGTTCCACGGTCAGGCATGCTAACCGTTAGTCTTCTTCCTGGTCCTTTTACGACTTAGTTCAACACTGGATAACTAAATTGGTCATAAAATTTTACTTAGATGTCTAATAGAAACCCTGGTAATGGGACTGTTGCTATTGTTCGAGAAAATTTATTTATTCATTTCATATTTATATTTATTATTTATAATTTATTTATCTTCCACTTATTTATTTATTATATATTTATTATTTGCTTACTACATATTATTTATTTACTTGTACGATTATTTACTAATTAATTTAATTACGTATTTATGTTACAGATTTATTAATTTGTCCTACAGAATAATATCTGTAATATTGACAATTAATATTTGAAGAGAAAAATTTGGTTATTTGGCCTCAAAGGGAAACATTGAAGGAGGAGGGTTCGGTCGGGTGCTGTGGATTGAATTCGGCGTAGCTCAGTGGTCAGAGCGCTTGGTACGTACACCCAAGGACCCGGGTTCGATCCCCGGCTCCAGAGCGTATGATTCTCCTCAAATATTAATTACGTATTAATGTGTTTATTTACTGATTTACTTATTTTTTTATTTACTTACTTATTCCTTTATTTATTTATTTATTTACTCACGTACTCATTCACTCATTTATTTACCAACTTATTCATGTATTTACTTCCTAACTTACTTTCTTTCATTCTTCCTTACTTTCTTATTATTTATTTATTTAATCATTTATTTATTTAATCATTTATTCATTTATTTATTCAATCACTTACTCATTTATGTATTTAATCATTTAATCATTTATTTATTTAATCATTTAATCATTTATTTATTCAATCATTTTATCATTTATTTGTTTAATCATTTAATCATTTATTTATTCAATCATTTAATCAATTATTTATTTAATCATTTAATCATTTATTTATTCAATCACTTACTCATTTATGTATTTAATCATTTAATCATTTATTTATTCAATCATTTAATCATTTATTTATTCAATCATTTTATCATTTATTTGTTTAATCATTTAATCATTTATTTATTTAATCATTTATTTATTCAATCATTTAATCATTTATTTAATCATTTAATCATTTATTTATTCAATCATTTAATCATTTATTTATTCAATCATTTAATCATTTATTTATTCAATCAATTAATCATTTATTTATTCAATCACTTAATCATTTATTTATTCAATCATTTAATCATTTATTTATTTAATCATTTAATCATTTATTTATTCAATCATTTAATCATTTATTTATTCAATCATTTAATCATTTATTTATTCAATCATTTAATCATTTATTTATTCAATCAATTAATCATTTATTTAATCATTTATTTATTCAATCATTTCATCATTTATTTATTCAATCAATTAATCATTTATTTATTTAATTATTTAATCATTTATTTATTTAGTCATTTAACAATTTATTTATTTAATAATTTTTTTATCATTTAATAATTTAATCATTCAGTCATTTAATAATTTAATAATTTAATCATTTAATCATTTATTTAATCATTTATTTATTTAATCATTTATTTATTTATTTATTTATTTATTTATTTCTGTCAGGCTTGAGACCAATAGTCCTTCTCTTCTACTCCACCAGAAATACAAATACGAGTAAAACATAGACAAAGAACTAAACAATATTAACAATTGATAAACAAGAATGACAATGTAAGTGACACAATCTACAAAAATAGTTCATTGTCTTTAGTGTTCTGCCCAATGGCAGGTTTTTCACTGCAAACCCAGATTTCTCCAAACTTTCCTACTTCCTGCCTTCCTCATATGATCCATAATGTCGTCCATGATCTGGTATCTTCTTCTACCCCGAACTTTGTCTCGTTTACCATTCCTTCCAATGCATCCTTCAGTAGGCAGTTTCTTCTCAGCCAGTGACCCAAGTAAATCCTTTTTCTCTTCCTGATCAGTTTCAGCATCATTCTTCTTCACCCACTCTTTCCAACACAGCTTCATTTCTTATTCTGTCTGTCCACTTCACATATTCCATTCTTATCCATATCCACATTTCAAATGCTTCTATTCGCTTCTCTAAACTTCTTCGTAATGTCCATGTTTCTGCTTCATACAATGCCATACTCCATACATAGCACTTCACTAGTTTCTTCCTTATTGTCAGTTCTTTTTTCAGAGTTCCGCAGAAAATGAAACACTCTTTTCTAAATTAGGATTAAATTGTGATAATGTCCAGCAATCCCTGGCGTCATTAAGAAAAGAATTCTATAGCGAAGTGATGTTATAACGAAGATGAGTGTAAAGAAGTTATGTGATGAGGAATACAAAGAAGCGACTGATGCTGATTACGAGGTGTTGTGAGGAACTGAAACCGTTATGCCAGATAATTTGGAGTAGAAGTATGTAGAGTTTTGAATAAAAGTGACAGGTAATTTATGATTCTTCTTTCCCTCAGATGAACCCATGAGAGTAGTTTGAGGGACGGTGTTACATGGTCAAATTTTATAGTAACCCTATTACAGACAAATCGCATTATGAAAGCGATGCAATCTTACAGTTAAATTGGTAATTTAGATTGGTTAACAAAGGATCGCAGTAATCAAAGTGGGGGCATCAGAAGTGTTTGAATAAGGTTCTTGTTTAGGATAAACGATAGATAATTTTTTGAGTGTTTAAGAGAATGGAGTACGGAAAATATTTTATTGCATGTGTCGGTAACCTCAGTATTCAAATTTAGGTTGTTACCCATAAACACACCAAATAGTCATCGCTAAATAAGTTATAATTTTGTTACGGAGCTAATCCTTGAAGTTAGTGGATCAGTAAGCCATATAAAGAAACTTTTGTTTAATTAACATTTATCAGAGTGTTAATTATCGTCTCATTAGCCATTTTCCTCTATAAGTATTTCGAGCCAAAGTTACCGAATATAGTTACATAAATTGCGAGGGAGGTGGAACCACCACAAATCTCCAATTGAATGAAAAGTCAATTAGTTTGGTATGAGAATGGTGGTGAGTTACAAAACTCCGTAAATACACATGACATCACTTTTCGGGAAGCGAAGAAAACTTAATTTTGTTTATCAAACTGCAATTGTTGAATTGTTTACCACCAAAATAAAAAAAATAATTAATAAGAGCAAGTTTAGAAAAGGAAGTTAATAACACACTGAGATATGTATGTATGTATGTATGTATGTATGTATGTATGTATGTATGTATGTATGTATGTATGTATGTATGTATGTATGTGTATGTATGTATGTATTTGTTCACACTGCAAATGAGTAAATACCCGGTGGCAGTGGTAACTAATTACACTCAATAATGACAATTAGTAATAAACAAAATTAATAATAAATACAATTAATAATAAATTAATAATACATAGTAATAATAATAATAATAATAATAATTATAATAATAACAAGGAACATCCTAAATTAAATTAAGCACGATCACTTAAAATAACATTTAAAGTAAATATAATTTGATCTTAACTCTAAGTTCCAATTAAAACCTACGAGTATGATATGTTCATACATGCACAAGTACCTTTCAGCACTACACTCATTTCGCTGACAACTCACTCACTGCACTGGAACTACGACACATTTCACTGATACTATCCTGATTTAACTAACACTTCAAAAACATTTCACTGTTCAAATACTTTGCACTATCACTATAAGCTATAAATCTTCACTGACACAAACACATTTCACTGACACAACACACTTCACTCACACTACACACTTCACTGACACAACACACTTCTTCACTGATACATTTCAAATAGGCTAACAAAACGTCAATTACACCTTTTAAATAGTGTGCATAATATATCGTCTATTAGTAAAGTCCTTAAGTCTATTTTTAAATACATTTTTGGTTAGTAAGTCTGCAGGTAAAGCATTCCAGTCCCTGATAGTACGACTGAGAAAAGAAAACTATCCAGTGTCCGTCCTCTGTCTTCTTTCCCTCGATTTATGTGAGTGGTCGTCCCTTGAAGAGTATGAGGTTTTGAAGCAATAGACGAATTTATCAAGTTTTGATACGAAATTGCTTGCAAATATGAAGTTTTGTTGCAACATAAGAAACAACAGAAAATTGTCAGCCATAAGTAATGACAAACAAAATTGTAGTTTTATTATTTAATATAAAACTGAAATGATATTTTTTTACATTTATAATTAGTAATTAAATAATGAAGGGATAATATTCTTTAGCATTTTAAATTAATTGTTAGCCTAATGTAAATATGTGTAGTTACAACATCTGTTATCATATCACACGATCATCAATTTCCAAATTCATCAATATCCACAACACGTTCTTTAATCATGACAATTTCATCAATAATGTCCTTGTGGAACTTGAGAACTACATTTTCATGAAACTCATCACGGAAGTGTTTCTTCAGTAGTGCATCAATATCTTTTAGTTTTACAGCTAAAAACAGTGTTGTCAAGTCAGACGTCAAGAAGAAATATAAATATTGTTTAAAATTGCAGGAAAATATAAAAAAAAAGGTGTTGTTTGCCTTAAAATCCCATGCTGGTACTGTATAGTTTCTGTGCTGGCAGCAGAATGGAATAAGAATGTATGAAATTTAGGGACAAACTGAGCATTTGTATCCTCTAGAATCTAGATAAATAAGAAGGTATTAAGTTTTGTTTCAAAATGGCTATTCTTCATGTATGAAGTTTTGAGATAAAATGGCTGGATGTCTTATAAAGTTTTGGAACAAATTTTGTATTATAAATCCAAAAAACTCCTCTAAATAATCATATTTTACCATCTGAGTTGTCTGAAAAAGAAATCTCAAACAAATGTAACATTGTAAAATTCCTTTGCTGACGAAAAGTTACATTTGTTCGGATCAAATTTCTGCACATTTTAGAGAACAAAATTAAAATTCTTTCAATAATTTACTACCATAATACCAGTGGCCGGGAAGAAATAGGTCTTAAGTAAAGATGTTATACTTTTCAGGAGAGCAGTAGAAAGATTGAAATTGGTGTCAATTATAGAGTTCTTTTAATTAAGAGGTTTTTCCTGGATATTATTTGTTTATATTTCTTCCAAAATAGGTAATGTTGCTCATTTAACAATTTTCTTGATTATTTCCAAAAATAGCCACACTTAAGCTCTTTTAAGACTACAATCCAATGAAAAGAAGGGAATATTTAAACATAAGACCTTTTTCATGTCAAAATAAATGGGAAAATGTAAATTATCAGGAATGCAAAATTGATCTTAAACAATATAGGACTGTTTACCTCGTGCTTAAGGTTTTAAAAGGAAAGGGCATCAGTATGTGATAAAATAGCTAAAATACAAGCTAGATCTTTTTAATAGAGAAGCATGGAAAGTAAACATGTGATGATTGTAAGGAATAAAGTATTAAATATTCTTTAGTCCTCTATTCTGTGTACTCGATTCAAAAAGTACTTAGGACATTTGGTAACGCTCTACAAATCCAGTTAGGAGTTTTATTTGACTTTAGCCGTTTTACCAGAATGTAGAGAATTGTTTCCGCTTTCAGAATATATAAAAATCTCATTTTCACAAAAAATTGACTTAAAACCTTTTTCCTCCCGGCCACAGATTATTCATTCCGCATATTGGATATTAAATCAATACCTTTCCCTAAACTCACTATAAAATGTTTCATATAAAACAATTCTTATCTCGAAAAGAAACCAAAAACGAGCAAAATTGTAACTTATTAAACTTTTTTGTTTGAAATACCTTTAGTTATAACCCCCTGAAAAATAATGACATTACTTATGGGTAATTCTGTATCAGTACTTCAGTACTAAGTTATTACTAGGCCTGTGACATTGGAGCATGTTTACAGTGAAAGAAAACCAATTCACTACAGCAGGTATGCTCATTCTCTGACTCGCGATTACGTTCTGTAATCACAACCTTCGAACGTAGAGCGTGCTGTTCCCCGTTCGAAGCTCGACGGATGGCTGCAGAAGGCAGTTCAAGTACTTAGAAAACGCACGAACAGTGGGGGACAATGACACAGCCAAAACCTTCTGTAAGCAAACGATCATTCCGTACAGTGTGGGAGGAAGCCTATTTTTGTTGTACGTTCGGTGAAAGCGGAAAGTGATTCCTATATTGTAAGGTACTGTCAGGAATACTACTGAGCAACATAAAACGACATTATAGGCTCTGCTACCCAGAACATGCCGAAGTGACAGAGAAGCTGTTTTCTATAAGGTAGCCTATTTTCATATACCAACGTTATTATTATTATTATTATTATTATTATTATTATTATTATTATTATTATTACCGTGGTGATATTATTCCAGCAGAAATAGATATTTTGATAAAATATTTTTTCAGGGATGCAACGTGCACTACAGCTTCAAGAATTGAAAGCACTTCATGAAAGGCCAATCATTGAAGAGAGTCGAACAATTCAGAGTCTATGTTTTGGAGCAAGTTAGCCTATGTAGTATTTTGGGAATTAGCTAAGGTACTAAAACCCTTCACGGATGGTGAACTTGCAAAGAGATGTATGGTGCCTGAACAAAATATAGTTAATTATGTCTCTGTACTGAAACAGTTAAAATGTGAATTCACAGAACATAGATTTAGTGATTTTAGACGTATGGAGAGTGATATTACTATTTTTGTTAATCTTTTCATAAATTTAGTACAATCCGTGAGAGTACAGTTCCAGGACGAGTTAATTGATTTACTAAGTAACGTAGAATTCAGAACTAAATGCAGAGAATATGACTTGACAAGCATAGAATTATTTAAAAAATGAACAAAACTAAATATTACAAGATGGGCTTATTCGTTGCCACTATGTTAGCTACCTTCGCCTCGACATATGTGTGCGAACAATTATTTTTGAGAATGAAGTTACTAAATCCAAACATAGGTCCCGATTAACAGATGAGCATCTTTAGCGCATTGCAGTAAATTCGTTGGAAATAGATTCCCGATTACTTGCAGAAAAGAATCCAGATAATGAATAGATCCCAAAGTAGGTTATTATGGTGGAATATGAAAATGATATTATCTATGTTATTATTATATCGTAACTATATTAAATATAATAAATAATGTAATAACTGAATATTGCAGTGCATAGTCTTTCCTTTTTCAAATTCAGTTTATTATCCGTATTTGTAAGAGTGTAAGAACTATGCCACGGGCGGTGATGCAATGTAGTTGCAGAGCCCAGTCCGTACGCTGTGTGTGTTATGCAGTGCAGCATCATCCGTGTAATCGGGGCTTTTACAATTTTGAGCATACCTGCACTACAGGATATATACAGAGTACGCAAGGGTATGTGTGTACGGAGACGACACACCCGCCGCGGTACAGTTCATTCAAGTGTAATGCAAACTGTCAAGTGTAGTGCGCTCCGCAGTGTGGCTCAGAAGGAAAGAAACACGTTTTGGGAACTGGAGTATTTAGTTTCACAGTATGGAGCACATGTATTTTGCATTTTAAATAACAATCTGTATTGTAAACTTTGCAATGTCAGAATTACGTCTGCTAAAAACAAGGAATATAACGTTCAAAGGCACGTAAGTACAATGAAAAATAAACGGCTGGAACAAGGAAATGTGCAGAAGGACCCTATGTCAAATTCAATATTTTATGTAAGGCATTTATACTTGCCGACATACCATTTAATACACTCGCAAATACGGCGTTCAGCGAGTTTTTACAGAAATATACTAGAAGAGAAATTCCACATCAGACTACGTTACGGAAGTACAGGGACATCATTTTATTTTTACTAACATTTTTAATATTAACTTACCTGTACCTCTGGATCAACGCCGTTTGCTATCCCCTTCCACGACTGGAGTTCGATGATACTGACGTAATATACAAACAAATCACTTTTCTAGGTATAGGAGGGAAGAAAAGTAGTTCATCCATTTATGTAAACTAGGAAATATTGCGCTTTTGAGTTTCATCATTTTCATTAGGTTTTTGTTTAATCAAAATACAGTACAGTATTAACAATGAGTGTTTTTACTCACGAACTGAGCTATCCATGCTGACGTATTCATGATGCAGTGTATATTATACTGTCTACAACACATTAGCGTACAATATAGAGAATGAAGTTAAATTGAAAAATAATCATAATATGGATATTTAAACACATTTTTTAAAATGATGGCTGTTCATTTAGATACAGGCTTCAGTTCTAATATGCATATTATTATCGCACTATAGACTATTGTACCTAATCCCAATTACCAGTTTCATCCTTCGTACTAGTAACTCATGTTGAAATAATTCTGTACCTACTCTATAAAAGAGTACCTTACGTACTGTAAATTCAATCTTCACTTCTGCCCGATCCGAAAAGATAAAATTACTCAGACATACTATCTTCTGTCCGTCCAAGTGGTTATGTCGTAGGGTCGTAGAAAGGAGAGAAATCAGGTGACAGTTAATTACTTAACGAGGCCCTTTTATTTAAGTTATTTTAAACAGTTGTATAATATTACGTAGACGTCCAATTCGTAACAGAAATTAATGTTCTCAGAAAAGAGCTAAGACAGCCCAGCCACTAGCTGGCGAATAAAAGCTGGTGGGGGGAAACCGGGATACGACGTAGGCAAATCGACGACAGTACCTGTGCGAAAATGATTCAATATTGAAAGCTCTTTCGTCACTGGAAATTGCGAACATTTTTTCTGGAACGTACTGTGGCTACTATGACTGTATATGCGGTCTTGGATCTGTGTGGAAGACGGTTGAAGGGGTGGGAGTGAAGTACATTAAAAAACTCAGGTACAATAAAAATTGAAATAAAAATAAAATGATGTCCCTGTACTATGTCGAGAAAATTTACAACACATACATTACTGAGGTCAGAAATAAACTAACAAACCAACACATATGGGTGTCAATTGATGAGACGACAGATTCTGTTTGGCGGTATGTAGTTAATGTGATTGTTGGGGCTCTGGATCCGGAAGACTCTGCTGGATCGTACCTACTGTCGTGTGATGTTATAAATGCTGTGAACAATTCTACAATATGTGGGGGTTTTTCAATATGCAATGCAATTACTATGGCCATCAGGTAGGTACAGAGGATGACAAAGTACTTCTGATCGTTACCGTTGCAGCATCCTATATGTTAAAGGCAGTAACTACGTTGAAAACAATATACAGAAAGATGGTAAACGTCTCAGTTTACCCTGTCAGGAGCTAATATTCTGCTGGATGACAAATACACTGTACATAATTTAGATGTCAAATATTTCACATGTGCACCTTTCGTTTCGCAGTTTTTCTGCATTCAAATCCATACTAGACAGTAGTAGACACTCATTTGCTTTCGAAACTTTGAGAATGCATCTTGTTCATTGTAATTACAAACTAAACACGCAATCTATACTAATAATAAATCTGTAGCCGAAATTTTTCTGGTAATTTTCGATTTTCCAAAAATAATTGGTCCTAACATATATAATTAATCACCCTGAAACCGAAAATCGCTTTTTTGAAATTTTTGTTTGTATGTCTGTCTGTCTGTCTGTCTGTCTGTCTGTCTGTCTGTATGTTTGTTACCTTTTCACGCGATAATGGCTGACCGGATTTCGATGAAAATTGTAATATAAATTAAGTTCGTTGTAACTTAGATTTTAGGCTATGTGGCATTCAAAATACATTATTTAAAAGGGGGGTTATAAGGAGGCCTGAATTAAATAAATCGAAATATCTTGCTTATTATTGATTTTTGTGAAAAATGTTACATAACAAAAGTTTCTTTAAAAATAATTTCCGATAAGTTTTATTCCTTGAAAAATTTTGATAGAACTGATATTTAATGAGATAAATGAGTTTTAAAATTAAAATAACTGGCATATAAGGCCGTGTAATGAATTAAAAAACAAATGACTTCGTCTATAAGGGGCCTTGGACAGCAACAATCGAAAGCTATGAAAGATAGCCTACAGATAATGTTTCTGTGTTTGTATGAAGTGATATCGGAAGCTAAATTAACCGATTTGTATAATTAATTGTTAATTCACCATTGGAAAGTGTAGTTTCTCTAGATGGACATAATTCTGTAATGTTATTACAGTAACTTCTGAGTGAATCGAGGACAGGTAAGATTAAAATAGCTTCTTATGCACAGAAAACTTGATAGGCTATTCTGTACATTCGTTTCCTGTATTTCCTAAAGTAATTTTTATGACCAAATGAGTTGTCTCTGGATCAAAATTATCGCATTTTAATCATGCAAATACAATTTAAATTAAGTAACATAATAAACGATTTATCCTTCTATCAAACACGAATGTTCCCTGGATCAAATGTGCTATTTTAATTATGTAATTACTCTATATTTATTTCTAACGGGTGCAGCGGAGCGCACATGTGTTGAATGGAATTTTCTAATAGTTGAAATGAAGTTAAATAAAGATAGGTAGTAATTCAGAGGGATGTATGTAATATTCTCTTCTGCAGACTGTACTGTACAAGACGGAGCGGTGCTGCGTGCACTGTGTATATCCTGGAGTGAGTTGACTTTCTTGCACTGTACACATGCTCCAATGTCACAGGCCTAGTTATTACTTCTTTCCTCTGGAAACTAAAGCATCCAAGTGGTTCTTGAATGAGTTTGGTAGTCACTGTTGCAGGCTATAACCTAATGGAGCGTCTCAAGAGCCTGTCTGTGTGGCCGCCCCTTATTGTTTATGGGCTGTATTTACTGCAGAACCAGGAGAGTGACATGTCGGTAATTCTGTTTGGGGTAATTTCCACAGCTGTCCGGCAGTTTCACAGCATCTTCCCTAGAGGCAGAGGAAGTCGAGAAAAGAAATGCTGTGCTGCGGCGTGGCGTGCGAGCCAGGGGCACAAGAGGGGCGAGTATGATACTCCATCACAGCGGAGCAAGCCAGATTCCTGTCGGGCCGAATGCTCGGGCCGGTGTTTCCACCCCATTGAGTTCGAACTGCCCTATAAATCGTGTCATCGTAGCTTACTTCCCCCTCCTCTTCCACCTCCATTTTAGTTGCTGTAAGTTCCCTGCAGAGTGGACTCTAGCTGGACGCCGTGTCTCCTCGAACTAGCGGGAATCAATCTCTTCCCTCGCTGCACTCTAATTTGGTATCTCGTTTTATGACGTCACCATTCCGAGTAATTGTGCATTCCGAAGCATATTCCACTGGAATTACATTCTCCACGTGCCCATATCGAGCGAGAGGATTTTTACACTGCTCATAAACTCAACGTCTGGCTCCAAAAATAAATATTTGGCCAATGAATTCTAGAAAGGAAAACAGAAGTTATGGATCATCACGGGAAATTCCCCATTCGTTATAAAATGGTAACCAAGAATAAGTCAACACAGCATATTTTAGATATTTTGATTATTTAAGTAGTAATGTAAGCCTTGACAGAGTTTATTTATTTATTCATTTATTCACTTATTTATTTACTTACTTATGTATTTATTTACTTACTTCCTTACTTACTTATTTACTTACTTATTTACTTACTTATTTACTTACTTATTTACTTACTTATTTACTTATTGACTTGTTCACTTATTCACTCATTTATTATTTATTTATTTATTTATTCATCCATTCACTTATTTATTTACTTACTTACTTACTTATGTATTTATTTACTTACTTATTTACTTATTGACTTATTCACTTATTGACTTTTTCACTTATTCACTCATTCATTTATTTATTTATTCATTTATTCACTTATTTATTTACTTACTTACTTATGTATTTATTTACTTACTTAATTACTTATTTACTTACTTAATTACTTATTTACTTACTTATTTACTTATTGACTTATTCACTTATTCGCTCATTTATTTATTTATTTATTTATTTATTTATTCATTCATTTATTCACTTATTTATTTACTTACTTACTTACTTATGTATTTATTTACTTACTTATTTACTTATTTACTTACTTATTTACTTATTGACTTATTCACTTATTCACTCATTAATTAATCAATTAATTAATTAATTTATTTATTTTTTTTAAGAACTTACGATATAAAATAAGATATTTTGTAATTAAACCTCCTGCTACCAAGGGGGTAATAGGATTACCCCACTGATGATTTCTGAGTACTTTTTCCATTTTTTTTTTTCATATTCATGTTTTAGATTCCTTGTATTTGTCTGTTACGATATAAAATAAGATATTTTGTAATTAAACCTCCTGCTACCAAGGGGGTAATAGGATTACCCCACTGATGATTTCTGAGTACTTTTTCCATTTTTTTTTTCATATTCATGTTTTAGATTCCTTGTATTTGTCTGTTACGATATAAAATAAGATATTTTGTAATTAAACCTCCTGCTACCAAGGGGGTAATAGGATTACCCCACTGATGATTTCTGAGTACTTTTTCCATTTTTTTTTTTCATATTCATGTTTTAGATTCCTTGTATTTGTCTGTTACGATATAAAATAAGATATTTTGTAATTAAACCTCCTGCTACCAAGGGGGTAATAGGATTACCCCACTGATGATTTCTGAGTACTTTTTCCATTTTTTTTTTCATATTCATGTTTTAGATTCCTTGTATTTGTCTGTTACGATATAAAATAAGATATTTTGTAATTAAACCTCCTGCTACCAAGGGGGTAATAGGATTACCCCACTGATGATTTCTGAGTACTTTTTCCATTTTTTTTTTCATATTCATTTTTTAGATTCCTTGTATTTGTCTGTTATATGTCCACTAACATTTTGAAATAAGAATAACATAATTCAGCTAAGTACTTTATAAAATACATAAAATTCAAAGGCAGTGTAACAGTTGTATGGATACGTAGACCTATGCTTGTCGAATTTCTTTATTTATCATACCTGTTTCGGGGATTGCATCTCCATCATCAGTGATGTTGAAGACAGAGCGATTCCAGGTATGTAGCCTATCCTCCTGTGTGACATGATGTGAACCTGGAATCGCTCTGTCTTTAACATCACTGACGATGGGGATGCAATCCCTGAAACATGTATGATAAATGAAGAAGTTCGACAAGCATACGTGTTCATACAACTGTTACACTGCCTTTTAATTTTATGTATTTCATGAATTTTGATGAACACTGTTGTAAAATTTACCAAATGGTGTATTTTATTGTCATCTACTTTAAGCAGTAGTTCGGTTTATTCATGTGGGGCGATCTTCTTACCCCCTTGGTAGTCTGCGTCATGAAAGTTCCAGGATATTAAATTCAATCTGTAGATTAATTTTCTTCATTTATGAGTTTGTCTGATTCCAAATTGTTTTATTTCGTGCTATTTATGTCATTATTCATATTGTTATTTATATTGTCATGAACTTTAGCTTCCAATTTTTTGTATTCCTGTGTGTTACGGTTATTCTATAAGCGATTTCGTTAGAAATAATTTTTAGTGGACCCATTTCTTCGAGATGACTATTGTAGAACAGACAATTTTTCGAATATTTGAATTTCAACAAATAACTAAATTTTGTTTTATTGAATTTAAATTTTTATTTATTTACTTTTAGATGTTTTTATAGATTTTTATAATTTTATTTTACTATAAACAAATCTATTGAAGATGTTCATGATTGTATAGATTGAACTCCAATATTTAAATTTAGACAAATAACTGAAATGATTTGCAATTTATGTTATAGTACTGTGATATTCATAGCTTATATCTATGTTGTCCACTATGACAAAACTACTGGGTGTTCAGTTCAAACTGTGTCATGGCTCGCTGTATGCCGTCATGTGGCTAGCTGATGAGCCTAGAGAATTCAATCTTCCTACACTTCCGCAGAGGTGTATAACCTGTGAGGCAGAGAAGTTGCCTAGCAAGTACGGCGTTCATTCGGAAGAGTACGTACCGATACGTACGGTAACGCCGGTAGTGGCAGGAATGTGAACTGTTTGGAAACACGTACTGTCGGGATATGGGGAGAGGGTTAAGACGATTACTTACGTATTTGTTGACATTAACTTCGACGGTCGACATGGACACGGAGCATTTGATTTGTATTGTGGAATGTTGTGGTACGCAACCGATGATAACAAATACCCTGCGTACGACTTGCCGGCGCAAAACACAGTTTGAAAGAGGTTATGGTAGCACACAGACCGTACAGACCGCCATCTGTTGCTACGACGTTCAAGTTATACCACACACACGTTCTCAAGTTCAGATTGAAGAACGCCTTAAATAATAGGTAACTTCTCCGAATATAAGCTGAAACTCGCTTCAAATCGGTGACCCAACAACAGTGACGTCATGACACACTTTGAAATGAACACCCAGTATATAGCTTTAAGGGTTTGTCTCGAAATGGAAGTGAGGCAAGTTTAAATTTGCTGTATATACTGCTATGTTATCTTACAGTGTCACCAGCAACATATCTGAAGTTTTTTAAATTTTGTACATTTTCAACAATATGGAATGGGACTTTTGAACCAGGCTGTATTTTAAAAAATAGGACTGTTATTTTACATTTTTACGGTTACTGGAGCTTTACAGTCAATAATACATACATTGTTAAATATTCAAAATTCTTAACAAAGATTGGTGTATGATTTTGGTGGGGGTAATTTCATTGCTTACAGCGGTCATAAACATAACCCAGTTATATACAAGAATGTTTCTTGCCGTTTTCATGTCATGGCTCGACGGGGCATAACCTGATTGTGTACAAGGTAGTCTATAATTATATTATTCTTCTATACTGCTGGTAAAATTAAAAGTCGATTTCTTTATCATTCCTATACACAGTTGGTTGGTAATATGAAACATCGATAGCTATACCATTCTTTTACATACTAACATGAAAAATCGATAGCTATATCATGCCTTTATAGGCTACATTATGGTAACATTAAGAATTGATATTTATATAATTCTTTTACACAGTTAATTACATGACAAATCAACAGCTATAACATGAAAAATCGACAGCTGTACCATTCTTTTACACAGTTGATTACGTGAAAAATCAATAGTTGTATCATTCTTTCGCGCAGTTGATTATACCTATGAAAAATCTATGGCTAGGTATACAATTCTTTTGCACAGTTCACTGCATGAAAAATCGTTACTTATACCATTATTTTACACATTTAATTGCATTAAAATTCGATAGTTATACCATTACTTTACACATTAAGGTAACATTAAAATTTGATAGTTATACAATAATTCTTCTACACATTTGATTACATGAAAAATCAACAGCTATAACACGAAATATGGACAGCTATACCACTCTTTTACACAGTTGAATGCATGAAAAATCAATAGTTATACCATTATTTTACACAGGTTATTGCATGAAAAATCGATGGCTATACCATTCTTTTGCACAGACGACTGCATGAAACATCGACATTATACCACTATTTTAAAGAATCAATAGCTATACCATTATTTTACATTGCAGATAACATAAAGAATCTATTTCTGTACCATTTTTTCACAGTTGGTAACATGAAAAATCAATATCTGTACAGTATAATCTTACCAATTTTTTACAAAGCTCGTTTAATATGAAAAATCGAACGACCGTAGATATGAAGATGGTCTGCAAATATCGCTAAGTCGATTAAATCTGCTGTATAAAATTTATAAATGTAAATGTAAAAAAACCACGAATATTATGATATTTTGAGGGGAAAAACTTGATCAGAACAAAAATATGTATAGATTATTTATAGATGACCCACGTATTGAAGAGGTGTACCATTTTAAATATTTCGAATGTGATATTAGTTAAAATTTAACCTTCGTGATGACTCGGTAAAGGCTTACATTCCAATCAATAAGAACAGCCCCAAAATACAAAGAAAACTGAAAGATCAGAGTTAGCAGACAAATCAATGCAGCATTTTTACCTGTAAGTCCGCCTACAAATTCGGACAAAATTGAATTCATTACGCAAGTCACTAGATACTTGGAATTAGATGTTTGTGCCTGTGTGTGTATCTTTGAATAAAATATCGCTAAATTTAACAGAGATTCAGTTTCAGCTTATTGGTTTGGTTTCAATCCTTTCCTACCGACAGTCGAACGTTTTTAAAATAACGACTAACGGCTACGCCTTTAATCTCTGTGTGAACCTTGATTTAAATAAGAGTAGCTGAATTGCCGTGTTGCAAAACTAACGAATTAAATTACATTACTGGAATTAGAATTGAGTTTCAGTTTGTTTGTCGAATTTAAAGGCTATAGAAGGCAATAATGGGCAGGTATTTAATTTGGAGGAGATGTTAACGGAAGATTAGTGACTGATTGCTATAAACAACGATGCAGTAAAACTTGAAATCTGGTGCGATAGATTCTGTGTGACGTAGCAAATGAACTAATCCTGCCCTGGACGCTAGAGGGCGTGTGCAGTACAGGAGGTTCCTGCAATTGTTGTAAATTGAAGCACCACGTTATTGCCACTTATTATCAGGGTTCCCCTCTTCCACACCCTTCACCGAATGCTGATATTCGCTTGTCTAATAATTTACCCAATTAATCGCAAACATTCTATTATAAATTTGATCTTATCGTTCTATAATTTACGCCATAAACATGAATGATTTCCCAGCGGCGGTTTGATATAATTTTGACGCTAGAAGGGACAGTGACATATTGCTAGAATGAATGCGGGTAGTTTCTCTACTGGGTGTTTAAAAATGTATAGAAACATTTGCGGCTCCGCCTGTTGAATGACGTGGCTTTGAACAGCACATTAATCATTACGTGTGAAGCTAGTAGCTTGCAGGGACGTGCGTAATGAAAGAAATAAACTGACATCACTTGAAAATAAGTTAAAACTGACGCGTAAATGAGGCCCAAATACATTAAACCTTAATGTAATTGGCGTAACGCTAGCTAGTTAATTAATGTAGAATCCTCAGACTTTAGAAAAAACTGAAATAATGCACAAAATATATAGGCCTATAATAATAATAATAATAATAATAATAATAATAATAATAATAATAATAATAATAATAATAAATTTAGCCCGCTAGATCCCGTAAGGGCAAGGGCCTCCTGATTGACAGGGCTTGGCTCAGTAGACTTCACTCGTTAGGTGAGCCGATCCTAAGGAGTGTTCTATGTACACAAACACTATAATCTTTTCGCTGTAAGAAAAATCCTAATGTAAACAATAGCACGTGACTGAAGTGAGGCTTCATTGGCCACTGTTTGGCGCCATAGATTCTCAGTACATGTTCCCGCCTACTGTTGTACATTCTGTTTCATGTTAAACATTTCCCGTTACTCGTCAAGTAGGCCTAACCTCACTACTATGCATTCGTTTGCTTAGGAAACATTTGCTTTATAATTACTGCAATTAAATTATCACATAACTTATTATATACCTTTAAGACTATTTGTTTTTCCGCTTTTGATAGGGTTTCCACTCTTATGATTAATAACCACACACACCGAGTATGCAGAAGCCATACTATGACAACTACGAGCTCAAGTGACGCCAGCTTGTTACAAGAACAGACTACTGCGGTGTTACTTTTGGTATTCATCCGCGTTCATTGTACATAATAATATATAAAAATAGTTTTTCTTTTACATAGCATTTTACATATGAGTGAACTTATATGTTTCATCGTATTTAACAACTAGAATTCAATGTTTTATTTTCAAATAATACAAGATTATGGTTTCCAAATACGAACTATATTTTCCTGCGTCGTGTGAGTGTTTCGACTAGGAGCCAATCACGGGTATGACAGCAACGTGCTTATGTTTACATTAGGATTTTTCTTACAGCGAAAACAGTATATATACACTTGTAAGATTCGCACCACATTACACACTGAGGACGGTGGCTTCTAGATTTCTCCACAGCTGTCTGTCTCTTGTACTGCTCGTCCAATGTGCTCCTGCCTTCTTCTTGAAGAAATCGGCCCATCTAGTTGTCTGGCGTCCCACTCTTCTTCTGCTGATCCTGGGATCCCACAATGTCAGTCTGTGCGATCATCGACTGTGGTCCATCCTTACCACGTGCCCTCCCCATTTCCTCTTCAGGCTTTCTGCGATGATTAGGACGTCTTTCATGCCGGTACGGTTGCGTAGTTCTTCGTTCCTGACTTTGTTCCTCAGAGAAAGTTGCAGGATTTTTCTTTCCATACTGCGTTGGCAGGTTTGAAGCATACGCCTCTGTTTTGATGTTAGGGACCAGGTTTGGCATCCATACAGCAGGACAGGTAATACACATTTTTCCAGGGTCTCAACCTTTAAGCTTAGCTTCTGGAATTTGTCTGTAAGTATGAACTTTAGAGACCAGAACTTCTTCCATGCCATGCTGATTCGGCTCTTTATTTCTTTCTCTGAATAGCTGGAGAAGGACAGGTTCTGGCCCAGGTAGGTATAATCTTCCACATATTCTAGTGGCTGGCCATTTAAGTGGATCCGGTCTTCAGACGCGTTATTCATTAGTTTCGTCTTTTCTGGGTTCATGGATAAGCCTGCCTCTTTGCTGATCCTGTCCAATTCTTCAAGCATCTGTTTTAGATCTGCTGCTGATTTCGCTACCAATATTATATCGTCTGTGAACCGGAGTTGGGTCATTCACTTACTTATAAATGGCTTTTAAGGAACACGGAGGTTCATTGTCCCCCTCACATAAGACTGCCATCGGTCCCTATCCTGTGCAAGATTAATCCACTCTCTATCATCAAACCCACCTCCCTCAAATCCATTTTAATATTATCCTCCCATCTACGTCTCTGCCTCCCCCAAGGTCTTTTTCTCTCTGGCCTCCAACTAACACTCTATATGCGTTTCTGGATTCGCCCATACGTGCTACATGCCCTGCCTATCTCAAACGTCTGGATTTAATGTTCCTAATTATGTCAGGTGAATAATAATAATAATAATAATAATAATAATAGTAATAATATTAATAATAATAATAATAATAATAATGGTTTATTTAACTTGACAGAGTTAAGGCCATACGGCCTTCTCTAACACTCAACCAGGAGTAAAACTGCGTTACAAAAAAAACTACAAATTTACAAAGTACACTACAATTTTACACACAAAACTGAATAAGATAATAATAATGTAATGTAAACAACAAGTAAGTAGAAATCAGACATAATATATCTGCAGTGCTCGGGAAAAGTGACACAAGTCAGTTTCCACAAACCTTTTTTGATAATTTATTGCCAACTTGCGGAACATCTGCTCGCTTGGAAAAAAATACATAAGTATTTCTCCCATTACAATATTTCATACAGAAAAAAATTAAATCGACATAAGCCAGTGTAAGTTGTTAATAAATTATCAAAGAAGGTTTGTGGAAACTGACTTGTGTCACTTTTCCCGAGCACTGCAGATATAACATACAGAAAGAAAGGAAAAAGCATAATAAAATGTGAACAACAGGTCAAAATAAATGATACAAAAAAGTATAAAAAAGAGACAATTATTGATAATAATAATAATAATAATAATAATAATAATAATAGTAGTAGTAATAAAATAGTGAACTACAAAGCATACAGTGAATACAATATTTTTAGGTACACACAGTAAGGAAAATTATGATTATATATAGCTCAGGTTATCACATTATAGATATAACGTTATCGGGAAATATGAAAACAAAAAGACAAAATAAGTTAAATATCACTATAACATAAAAAATGTGAATAAGTGGAAGAATGCAATACAACACACTTGTCATAATAGTAAGTTAGTTTGGCAACTCGTCATAAGATAATTTTCTAACGTGGATTTGAAAGATTTCAATGAATGGAGTTCTGCGTTGTGTATTTTTTTTTTGTAACAAGCCGTTTTTTTTAATGTGATGGGTTGTTAGCCCTTCGCCCAACCGCCAAGCTCGAGGACCACCCCTTATCGGCTGTCCACGACTGCTTATTCAATATATTCGCAGCTACCCTCCATATCTGGAGGCCGTCTCCTTTATCCGCAACCTGAGGACGCGCCATACCGTGGTGATGGGACCACAATACATGGAATATATAGGCCTATATTCAGATTAATTTAAATTTTACTTACAATTATTCAGATATATAATGGAATTTGTTTGACTTTTGCATTTAAAATCATTAAGCAAGCTCCTATTCCGACTGAAAGTATAAAAATTTTCAGAGAACTAAAATCTTACTGTGCCGCATATAATATTAGCGTCGTGCATTACAGGCGCTATGTTAGGTTCAAGTTTATCGAGTATGGCGAAGTTAAATATTGGCCGATGTTCTTTCTACAAGAGGACGCTTCTAGTGTTTGTTCTACCTTAGATAGATAGATAGATTTATTCGTTCCATAATATTCTTACATTTGCTTTATAGCATAGAATAAAGAACATGTTCAATTCTTACGTTTAACAATAAAATGCAATACATATAAAATGCAAATATGAAAAATGTACAGAATTAATACCTTAATAACAATAATATTTTATACAATGTAATATGTTTACCATTTAATAGTATTATAACATTTACACTGTACTGTGAAATGTCAAGAATTCATCTACAGAATAGAAAGTGTCAGATATTAAGTAATTTTTTAGTTTTACCTTAAATAATGCAGGGTTTTGGCTATGATTCTTAATGTCTTCAGGAAGACTATTGCACTTTTTTATCGCCATGTAACGTGCTCCCCTTTGAAAGCATGACCTAACCACAACAGGATTCTCTAATATGAGAATTATGTAACAATAAGACAACCACCAAAAATTACAAGAATTAACAGATATAACGAAATGAGATAGACCTAACCACAACAGGATTCTCTAATATGAGAATTATGTAACAATAAGACAACCACCAAAAATTACAAGAATTAACAGATGTACCGAAATGAGATAGACCTAACCACAACAGGATTCTCTAATATGAGAATTATGTAACAATAAGACAAGCACCAAAAATGACAAGAATTAACAGATTTAACGAAAAGAGATAGACCTAACCATAACAGGATTCTCTAATATGAGAATTATGTAACAATAAGGCAACCACCAAAAATTACAAGAATTAACAGATTTAACTAAATGAGATAAATCTAACCATAACAGGATTTTCTAATATGAGAATTATGTAACAATAAGACAAGCACCAAAAATGACAAGAATTAACAGATTTAACTAAATGAGATAAATCTAACCATAACAGGATTCTCTAATATGAGAATTATGTAGCAATAAGACAAGCACCAAAAATTACAAGAATTAACATATTTAACGAAATGAGATAAATCTAACCATAACAGGATTCTCTAATATGATAATTATGTAACAATAAGACAAGCACCAAAAATTACAAGAATTAACAGATTTAACGAAATGAGATAGACCTAACCACAACAGGATTCTCTATTATGAGAATTATGTAACAATAAGACAAGCACCAAAAATGACAAGAATTAACAGATTTAACGGAATGAGATAGACCTAACCATAACAGGATTCTCTGTTATGAGAATTATGTAACAATAAGACAACCACCAAAAATGACAAGAATTAACAGATTTAACGGAATGAGAAAGACCTAACCATAACAGGATTCTCTAATATGAGAATTATGTAACAATAAGACAAGCACCAAAAATGACAAGAATTAACAGATTTAACGGAATGAGATAGACCTAACCATAACAGGATTCTCTATTATGAGAATTATGTAACAATAAGACAACCACCAAAAATGACAAGAATTAACAGATTTAACGGAATGAGAAAGACCTAACCATAACAGGATTCTCTAATATGAGAATTATATAACAATAAGACAAGCACCAAAAATGACAAGAATTAACAGATTTAATGAAATGAGATAGACCTAACCATAACAGGATTCTCTAACATGAGAATTATGTAACAATAAGACAAGCACCAAAAATGACAAGAATTAACAGATTTAATGAAATGAGATAGACCTAACCACAACATGATTCTCTAATATGAGAATTATGTAACAATAAGACAACCACCAAAAATGACAAGAATTAACAGATTTAACGGAATGAGATAGACCTAACCATAACAGGATTCTCTAATATGAGAATTATGTAACAATAAGGCAACCACCAAAAATTACAAGAATTAACAGATTTAACTAAATGAGATAGACCTAACCATAACAGGATTCTCTAATATGAGAATTATGTAACAAGACAATCACCAAAAATGACAAGAATTAACAGATTTAACGAAATGAGATAGACCTAACCATAACAGGTTTCCCTAATATGAGAATTATGTAACAATAAGACAACCACCAAAAATTACAAGAATTAACAGATTTAACGAAATGAGATAGACCTAACCATAACAGGATTCCCTAATATGAGAATTATGTAACAATACGACAACCACCAAAAATGACAAGAATTAACAGATTTAACGAAATGAGATAGACCTAACCATAACAGGATTCTCTAATATGAGAATTATCTACCAATAATACAACCACTGCGAACGACAATTAGCTAACAGTCATAGAATTTTAAAAACAAAAATCACAGGAAAAGAAATAATGGAAAATAAATATTGAACCTAACGCTACGAATAGAAACAGAAGTGAAAATGAAGTGACTAGTCCACCGCTGTGGACTAACGATCAGCGCATCTGACTGTGAATTGAGCGGGCTCGGGTTCAAATCCTGGCTGGGACAAGACATCTGGTTGGGGTTTTTTCCGGGGTTTTCCCTCAACCAATTGAGGCAGAATTTCTGAGTAGCTTTCGGCGTTGGACCTCGGACTCATTTCGCCATCATTAATTCACATATCATCATCATCCTCATCATCATCAATACCATATCCCGGATTCAGTTCACGTTGCAGCGTGTACTTGTACAAGAGCGCGGCCGTTCAGCTACCGAATCATTCACAGAATAGGAGTGGTAAGCACAATAAGCCTCAGGCTGCAGTGCAAGCCTTCGGGTCCCTCCTCCGTACAAGAGAGGAAAAAATGAAGTGATTATAGACTGTGTGACAAAATTTTGCATCTCGGTGTAAGCATGAAAACAAAACAAATTGCAGTCGAAATAGAAATTGGGGAACAACATTGACTTTCACAATATTGCGCATTTCGTTCTTTTTAACAAGAGGTCCCTAATTCAGTTACTGGTTTCATGATCGTCCTGTGTAACACCGTCGATGAAGAAGAATAGAAAATCAAAGTGCAATGCCGACGTTTATAAACAATAAAATGGATTTGCATTGTAGCTAAAACAAAGTTTCCAGGGGGTAAAAATACATAATTGAAGTCAACCTTTATCTGTCAGTCAAATTAAATTGCCACAGTCAGTATTTAAACACGGGAGCAAATGAGAGATCGACACGTTAAAATATAATTATGCGACAATCACACGCCCTCCCAGTCCATAAATTCTTTTATGGCTTACATAACGCTGCTGGAACGAACGATTATTCCGTCACTGCATCCTGCCTGGTAAGCTGTTTTATGTTTTTTCAGCTGCATGCAATTCCTGTGTTGTGTAACAGTGACGTTACTACGGGAGTGAGTCGTCATTATGCTTTGTTACAATTCACTGTTGATAGATGCAAGCCAACAGTAATGACGATGGCCGATTGGGAGCAGGGACGCTTTCTCTTTGTTTAGAGCACTGCAGGGTTCAATAGGCAAATACAGACTATGTCCAAATGTGTAGTATCACATCCGACTAACTCCAGCATCACTAAGCACGTTACGTTATTTGTTTTAGACTTTATACACATTTAAAATTCTTATCCCTAACCCATTATTTTGTGACAACTGTCCCAAAATTGGAACGTGGAGATAATTATTGTAATTTAAACATACATTCTTATTTCTGAACTAGCCGTACCCGTGCGCTCCGCTGCACCCGTTAGAAATAAATATAAAGTAATTACATAATTAAAATAGGACATTTGATCCAGGGAACATTCGTGTTTGATAGAAGGATAAATCGTTTAATATGTTACTTAATTTAAATTGCATCCAAATAATTAAAATGCGACCATTTTGGTCCAGAGACACTCATTTGGTGCAATGACAATTCCTTTAACATGTTTCTTAATTTTTATTACATGCAACCATAGCTTAATGAAGATTGACATCATTTAGATTTAATGTGTATATTTTATTTTACTTGTTATAGGTTTCCATTGAATTTTGGTAATAACTTAATTTTAACCCTTGTTTTCTACGTATTCAGTAAATGGCGCTTGGCCCACTATGGTTCTGAACCCTTCAAATAACTTAAATTATATTATATAATATTACATATTATATTATATTATAAGTTACTGTAATAACATTATAGCATTATGTCCATCTAGAGAAACTACACTTTCCAATGGTGAAATAATAATTAATTATACAAATCGGTTAATTTAGCTTCCGATATTGCTTCATACAAACACAGAAACATTGTCTGTAGGCTATCTTTCATAGCTTTCGATTGTTGCTGTCCAAGGCCCCTTATAGACGAAGTCATTTGTTTTTTAATTCATTACACGGCCTTAGATGGCAGTTATTTTAATTTTAAAACTCATTTATCTCATTAAATATCAGTCCTATCAAAATTTTTCAAGGAATAAAACTTATCGGAAATTATTTTCCAAGAAACGTTTGTTATGTAACATTTTTCATTAAAATCAATAATAAGCGAGATATTTCGATTTATTTAATTCAGGCCCCCTTATAATCCCCCTTTTAAATAATGTATTTTGAATGCCATATAGCCTAAAATCTAAGTTACAACGAACTTAATTTATATTCCAATTTTCATCGAAATCCGTTCAGCCATTATCGCGTGAAAAGGTAACAAACATACAGACAGACATACAAGCAAAAATTTCAAAAAACCGATTTTCGGTTTCAGGGTGGTTAATTGTATATGTTAGGACCAATTATTTTTGGAAAATCGAAAATTACCAGAAAAATTTCGGCTACAGATTTATTATTAGTATAGATTAATGTTTCTTCCCGCTAATTGTTGACGGAAATAGAAGACAGATAATAGTAAAACTGTAGTTGTTAAATAGACTAAGCCTACCTAGAATTATTATTTTATAAATTTATTTTAATCTAATAAAAAATTAAAATTGTAGGGGTCAAATTTTGAGACATCCCACTTAAGTGGAGATTCGACTAAAAAAAAAAATAAACAGAGAAACATCAGTTCAAACTTAGCGTTGAAAAATGTTATGCGGGGTTAGTTACAAATCTGGCACCACATTAATATGTAACATATTATGCCTCATGTTGCAATACTACAGACGTTTATATTTATTAATTAATTCATCTGTGTGGCATACAAACCTAATCTTCCCCAATTTTAGTCCACACCTGTGGAGTAACGCTTAGCGCGTCTGGCTGCAAACCAGGTGGCCCGGGTTCGATTCCCGGTCGGGGCAAGTTACCTGATTGAGGTTTTTTCCGGGGTTTTCCCTCAACCCAATATGAGCGAATGCTGGGTAACTTTCGGAGCTGGACCCTGGACTCATTTCACCGGCATTATCACCTTCATCTTATTCAGACGCTAAATAACCTAAGCTGTTGATAAAGCGTCGTAAAATAACCTACTAAAATAAATAAAATCTTCCCCAATTTTAGTAATTCAATGGCGTAATCGGTTTTTAGCTAACTTTTATGACATAGGAGATCTGGAAATATTTGTTAATCCTTAAATTGATAAAACTTCATTCCTCACAATAGTTTATTAAACCTTGTCGGACTGTAAAGAAAACAACTATCGCAATGTCCATATTTTATATGTTGTACAATATTATGGTGAAATTTTAATTTTCATACCAATTTTTTTGTGCGAGATCGTGCATATTTGCTTGCTTTCCGCACAAAACCATTACGCGGTAAGTGTGAAATACCACATTCAGTATTCCCAAAGTAACACATATAACAATTTCCCTCTTCTTACCGCGTAAGCGTCATATTCATTTTACTGCTTTAGGCTTTTAACATATTATTTTTAAAGACGTTCAATATGGTAATAATTATAAATTGGAAACTTACCACTGCAATTTCACCTAAATTGCAATGTTAATTATTTTTTTTAAATATTTGCAAAAATTAAGTAAAGTCTACTACTCCACGAAACTTAATGCATTCCTGATACAAGTAACATTAAGGAAGTCGTGAAAAAATCAACAAGATTCCAGATGCCGATGTTATTACTGCAATATGTTATATAAATAATATTGTTAAAATATTAAAATGAAAAATAAATGATTACATAACCTTACCGTTTGTTTTAAGTTCGCATTTATAGACTGGGGGGAAAAAAAAGACAGACGCATATCACGACCTGCTGCAGTATACTAAACACAGAAAACATTTTATAGGAACAATGTTGAAGATAGATATATTTGTTTTCCAAAGTTGCCGTCATTGAACAGAAACCAAGATGGAGATTTCATTGCAACTAATTAGAAATTCGTCTTTCAGGTATGTAATAAACGATCTTCGCACAAAATAATGTACGATACACGAGCGGTATGTTTGTTTTCATGTTCTCGGAAAAAAAAAAGCTCAACTACGTTTCGCTTTTTCAATCTTCTCCTCGAACATGAAAACGTCAACATACCGCTCTTGTAACGCATATTACTATTTCTATTGTTCTATTACAATTACAGGATATAGCCTATTAACCTGTTGTATCCAATAGGATACTTTGACAATTTAAGGGTTAATAAAACTTTGTTATATTCAAGAAAACTACTCTACAGTCAACTGTGCCATCATCTGAAAATATTGGGTTGATACAAATCTTCGTAGTGTTTTTTTCCACTGTGAAAAAAATTTTACATGAGAACAAAAGAGGACAGAAATTAATCAGTAATATATTCTTCTACATTATCTACAACTCTTTTCCAACTTTGGGGTAGTTTTTCGAATCCGCGTCTGAAGAAATCTTCTGGTTTTTAGTTAAAGAAGTCGTCAAGAGAAACGTTGCGAAGGACCTATTGATAATAAGATATTAAATATTTAAAAAATACTGTGGATATTTCGTTTCCTATTAGAAATATTTGATTAATACATTAAATTAAAAAATCTTTGTTATCAATGGAATTTACTTAAGAATTTTGGATAGGGAACTGAATAGATGAAATCTGAGGACTCAAGATCGGGAGAATATGGGCGATGTGGATTCACCTCCCAACCAAGCTCCTGAACAGCTGCTTTCGTCGTGTTAGCAGAATGTAGATCTGCATTATTGTGTTACATCAGCACTTAGCCCTACTGCACTTTCCCGGTCGTTTATCTTCAATTGCAGCCGCAAGGCGTCTGAGTTGTTGAGAATAAATATCAGCAGTTATAATTACATTCTTGAAAGAAGTATTTCTTAGTACACGATGCTTTCTTCACCCCACTAGAAGAGTAACATCATCTGGGGATGTACGAGATGTTGTGTGTTGAAACGAC
Organism: Periplaneta americana; assembly: GCF_040183065.1. Taxonomy (NCBI): domain Eukaryota; kingdom Metazoa; phylum Arthropoda; class Insecta; order Blattodea; family Blattidae; genus Periplaneta; species Periplaneta americana. The sequence goes on along the minus strand of NC_091132.1, from coordinate 25,697,519 downwards.
AGAACTATTTTCTTGTAGTGCTTTCTCCGGTGGGATTCTTCCCGTACACGGAACAACTGTTTCGAGCGAGCTCAGCTGCCTTTGCTCCTCTATTAAACTCAAACAGAAGAATATGTTGGAAATGTTCGTATTTTTTCACTTGACACCCAGTCTTCTTTAACTCAAAAATACATAGGTTGGATAAAAAGTAATGGCAACACTGCTGTCACGTGACGATTGTGCGTTCGAGAGTTGCCAGCTGTATGGACATGAACAAGGACTGTTAGATGAGTTAGTGTAGCCAGCGGCGACAGTACTCTGTCAATCTACTGCAGTGTGTAGAACGTTGACTTTCATAGGGATAGTGAGAGCGCCCTAAGATCATGTTTACAAAACTTGAGCAACGTTCCTGGATCAAAATTGAAGTGGCACGAGGTCGTAGTGCACAAGAATGTTTTCAGGAACTGCGTCAAGCATGTGGGGATGCAGCGTTGCCATATCGCACAGTGGCACGATGGGTTAAAGCGTTTCGGGAAGGCCTTGTTGGAAGTGCTGTGAAGATGATGTTCATTGTGGCGTATGACATTGATGGGGTAATACTGCACCACGCTGTACCTCCAAGGCAGACGGCAAACGCGGACTACTACTGCAGGTTCCTGCAGAACCACCTTCGTCCAGCTCTCAGGAGAAAACGACGACACTTGGGGGTACAGAACCCCATCATTCTTCATGATAATGCAAAGAGTCATACCGCTGCTGCTGTCAAGGACCTTTTGCGCCGCTGGGAGATTCTGGAACATCCTCCGTACTCACCCGATATGAGTCCATGCGATTATGATCTTTTGACCAAAGTGAAAGAACCACTGCGAGGGACCCGGTACAATACCTGAGATGAACTTATCCGTGCTTTAGAGAGGTCAATGCGGAACATCAACAAAGATGGACGCGCTGATGGTGTACGACGCCTTCCAAACATTTGGTGAAAGGTAATAAATAAGGGGGGCGACTATATAGAAGGTACGTAAATGTTGTACCCCTGTGAATAAAGCCATGCCAGAAATATCGAACTGTTGCCATTACTTTTTATCCAACCGTAGCACAAACTTTCTTCAAATCCGCAAAATTCAAGGCGTATTTAGAAGCACGAAACTCCAAATAATAAATAACAAATGACAACTATAAACAATCGCCTAACAACGCAGTGTTGTGATGACGAACAAAAACGCTACGAATTTATGCAGCAACTCAATATTTCATTTCGTCGAGAAAGCGAGCGTATCGAGTACATAGGCGAATATATGTAATATTTAATACACTAGAAAATGTAGACTACATATACAAATAGCCTACATTATTTAACATTTCTGAACGGCAGCTTCAAACGATGGCGGCACTAGTCACTTTTTGGCATGGCTGCTCATTAAAACTCACGACGCTAATCACGTCGAATAAAAGTGACTCCTGTCTCTCAAGCCATGAAAAGCACTGCACTGCACTTCCATCTTGTTGACTGTAACACGATAATCTTTCGGCATGATACCATGACAACAGTAATAAAATAATACGTGCATCTCTGTCACATTTATATCATGTTTAATTCCAATTAGACAATCTTTCGAAACTCCACCAAAACAGTATGTATACACTATTGTCACGAATCCCTTACGATATATAAAATGGGGAACGGAACGCTGTAGACAAGATATAGGCTCTTCTCTGTTATTATTATTATTATTATTATTATTATTATTATTATTATTATTATTATTATTACATATAATCATAAGTATTTTGTTTTAAAACAATATGCAATCGTAATATTCTTCGTACTAGGGTACAGTTAGCCTAAGTCTACAAAATATTGTTTTGTATAGCCTAGTTGTCCTACAATGAAATTATATATTTAAATTTTAGGATGTGCTAGATGTGACGTCGTACAAAATTTTGTCCAATATTCTTTTGAGGAGATTAACTCCATATGTAGATGAAATTATTGGGGATCATCAGTGTGGTTTTAGGCGTAATAGATCAACTACTGACCAGATATTTTGTATCCGACAGATAATGGAAAAAAAATGGGAGTATAAGGGTACAGTGCATCAGTTATTCATAGATTTCAAAAAGGCATATGACTCGGTTAAGAGAGAAGTTTTATATGATATTCTTATTGAGTTTGGTATTCCGAAGAAACTAGTTCGATTAATTAAAATGTGTCTCAGTGAAACTTAAGCAGAGTTCGTATAGGTCAGTTTCTGTCAGATGTTTTTCCAATTCACTGTGGGCTAAAGCAAGGAGATGCACTATCATCTTTACTTTTTAACTTTGCTCTAGAGTATGCCATTAGGAAAGTTCAGGATAACAGAGAGGGTTTGGAATTGAATGGGTTACATCAGCTACTTGTCTATACGGATTACGTGAATATGTTAGGAGAAAATCCACAAATGATTAGGGAAAATACGGGAATTTTACTGGAAGCAAGTAAAGAAATAGATTTGGAAGTAAATCCCGAAAAGACAAAGTACATTATTATGTCTCGTGACCAGAATATTGTACGAAATGGAAATATAAGAATTGGAAATTTATCTTTCGAAGAGGTGGAGAAGTTTAAATATCTTGGAGCAACAATAACAAATATAAATGATACTCGGGAGGAAATTAAACACAGAATAAATATGGGAAATGCCTGTTATTATTCGGTTGAAAAGCTTTTATCATCCGGTCTGCTGTCAAAAAATCCGAAAGTTAGAATTTATAAAACAGTTATATTACCGGTTGTTCTGTTTGGTTGTGAAACTTGGATTCTCACTTTGAGAGAGGAACATAGGTTAAGGATGTTTGAGAATAAGGTGCTTAGGAAAATATTTGGGGCTAAGAGGGATGAAGTTACAGGACAATGGAGAAAGTTACACAACACAGAACTGCACGCATTGTATTCTTCACCTGACGTAATTAGGAACATAAAATACAGACGTTTGAGATGGGCAGGGCATGTAGCACGTATGGGCGAATCCAGAAATGCATATAGAGTGTTAGTTGGGAGGCCGGAGGGAAAAAGACCTTTAGGGAGGCCGAGACGTAGGTGGGAAGATAATATTAAAATGGATTTGAGGGAAGTGGGATATGATGATAGAGAATGGATTAATCTTGCTCAGGATAGGGACCGATGGCGGGCTTATGTGAGGTCGGCAATGAACGTCCGGGTTCCTTAAAAGCCAGTAAGTAAGTAAGTAAGTGCTAGATAGACCCTGAGGTGGCTGAGTGGTCACGCAGACTGTTCGAGTTCGAGTCTCGTTCAAGTATGGAATTTTTCACTAAAAAATCTATAGTGACAAGGTCACAGTTGGTATTTTTATCGGAGTTTTTCCATTTCCCACATTATTCCGTCAACATTTCTCCATTTCGTCATCATTCCATAGCATCCCCCGAACGCCGGCTAGCGACACATGGAGGGACGAGTAAGGTGACTTGCTCGAAACATGAGTACGCAGCAAACCCTTAATGTAGTCAGCCGATGTGGGTTTGAGAATGCGCCTAGCTTGAGGGTTAGCACAACAGATCGTGAAACGTCGCAGTGATGGATCACAGTGTCCCCCTCCCGAAAATTCCATTCCATTCAATCCCATGGATAGGCAGGCTTACATAGGCTACAATGAACTTGAAGCACGTATTTAGAAATATTCTTAAAGCTTTAACAATATGAAACAGTCTTTGACATATTCTTCTTCTTCTGCGTCATGAAATTAGGCCTTTTGACCTGTTTTCACATCAAGCGAAATTTAATGAGTCCTCCCATCTAGTGACTGGGCGTCCAACACTTCTACGTCCTCTTGGTTTGTATTGTAGTAACTGTTGGGGGATTCTGTCTGTAGGCATTCTTCGAACGTGCTCATACCACCCATTTTTCATGCTTTCGATTCTATTTGTTAAATTAAAAATATTTAAGTGTTCTCCAATATCTTCATTTCGTTTCCTGTCTAATATTGTCACACCTGCTATTGAACGCAAGAACTTCATTTCTGCAGTTTCTATTTTTCTTCTGTCTGCACGATTAAGAGTCCAGTTCTCACTTGCATATGTTAAGGTAGGTACCGCCATCACTTTATAAAATTTTAACTGTGTACTCTGTAGTGTTTTATTTTTCAGTGTTCTTTTTATAGTGCCGCACATTCCGTAGAATTTATTTAATTTAATATTAATATCTTCTTTCCGGCAGTATGATACGTTGCATCTCAAATAATTAAAAATTTTCACCTGTTCTATTATGCTGTCATTAATGCTGATTTTACATCTCATATGATCTTTTCTGTTGAATGCCATTACTTTCGATTTGCTTTCAGAGATTGTCATATTGAATTTCTTTGCTATTTCATTTACTTTGTAAACTGCTAATTGTAAATCATTTTCAGAGCCGCTAAAAATTGTCTGATCGTCTGCGAACAGTATAGTGTTTAAAATTGTATTGTTAATTTTAAAATCCGTAGTTAGTACTGATTGCCATTGTACAATTACTTCGTCAATGTATATGCTAAAAAGTGCAGGAGATAACGGGCAGCCCTGTCTGACTTCTTGATTGATTTCTAATATATTGTCGCTTATTGGGTCTCCTTTGTCAATAATTATGTTTGATTTAAAATATAAGCTTTGTACAACTTTGACATATTATTTTTCGATATTGATCAATCTTTGACAAGTTTTCTTGTAAAGTATTGAATTGGAAAAAAATTTTGAACGTGTACATAATTCTTAACTGTGAAGAAAAACCGCTATTCAAATGCGAATATATGTCGTATGTTTATGTTTACATTTAATACTGCCAGCTATGTATTAGATCCAATCGATAATCAAAACAAATTGGGGAACCGAGTTATACCTCTATTGAGGAAGAAGAGAAGGCAGACTGGGCTTAACCTGGTTTCGTCTAGGAGCTTGGAGGGCACTTGAAATCGTCAACGAAGATGGGGCGAGAATATGTCTTCTTTGCGGTAGAGGCGGGACATCACGTCATATTTTATTGGAGTGTGAAGCCACAGAAGCTCTGAGGATACGATTCCTGCCAGAGTCCTTCATTACATCCAGCAGGGGGCACTTGGCAACATACGATGTATTAAATAACGCTAAATTCTGTGAGAATGTGGGAAAATTTATGACAAAAGTTCGACAGCTGAGGGTGGAACTGGCCGAGGGGGAGGGGGCCAAGGAAATAAGGGAAAGAGTTATTAGTGTTGTAATGAGTAGTATTAACACTGAGGGAATGAGGTAGTTAGGGGATAATGTTCTTTTTGTATTTATTGTGTTTTTTTATTGCGTGTGTATATGTTTTTATGTGTTATCTTTATATTTATATGTTGATATATGAATCCATAGTTAAAAGCACATTACTCTATGGATGTGAAGTTTGGCAGATGCCTGAGCGTATGAAAAATAAGCTTCTATCTACTGAAATGGATTTCCTGAGAAGATCAGCCATGAAGTCAAGACTAGATAGGGTTAAGAACGAGGATATTAGATGACTTGTGCATAAATAGAAAACAGTCATCGAAGAAATACAAAGAAGACAATTAATTTGGTACGGACATGTTCAGCGGATGGAAAACGAAAGACTGCCGAAAACTATCTTGAAATGGGTTCCAAATGGGAGAAGAGGGCGACAGCGAGATACATGGATTAAAGGAGTTAAAAATGCTATGTCACAGAGAGAGGTACAAGACGGCGATTGGGAGGACAGAAGAAGATGGTAACTAGGATCCGGAAGGCGACCCTTCTCGCTGTGAAGCCGGACATATATATATATATATATATATATATATATATATTACTCTGTGTTTTTTTCTTTCATATCTTACATTTATTTTATTTTTATTATTATTATTTTTGTGGAATTTGGTATGAAGTTAGATTAGTTGTAATTGTGATAATTAATGATAACGGTAGTAATAATAATAACTGTTGTTTTACTATTTTATTATTGGTAATATTATTTTTGGTTCCTTTGAAAATTCAAACTGTGCATAGTTATAACACGAATGGCCGTACGGGCTCGAGCGAAGGATCTTGTGTACATAAGTTTGTATAATTGTGTGTCAATAAATGCACTTCATTCATTCATTCATTCATTCATATTCATTCATTCATACATTCATATTCATACATTCATATTCATTCATTCATTCATACATTCATATTCATACATTCATATTCATTCATTCATACATTCATATTCATTCATTCATTCATTCATACATATTCATACATTCATATTCATTCATACATTCACATTCATTTATTCATTCGTTCATACATTCATTCATTCATTCGTTCATTCATTCATTCATTCATACATTCATATTCATTCATTCATACATTCATACATTCATATTCATTCATTCATACATTCATACATTCATTCATTCATTCATTCATTCATTCATTCATTCATTCGTTCATACATTCATACATGCATTCATTCATACATTCATATTCATTCATTTATTCATACATTCATTCATTCATTCATTCATTCATTTAATCTCTTGAAAAAATGTTACGACGTTTCTTTGTAGGCTATCTATTGATTTTGTGAAATACACTCTAGATATTCTCTTGAACGATTACCTTCTTAATTTCTTTAGAAGCTATAAATGTTATGGAGTAAAACCTGACGTGTAAAAGCCGGAGTATCACTGCTGTAACTAAATAGTTGGAAAGTAGGGATGGTGTGAAAAGTTTCCACACCGCGGCCGTAGCAACAGTTACATACACGCGCCTGTCTGTGTCAATATTATTACTGCAATTGTTTATCCTAGTAATGGATTACAGGTGAGTAGCTTCAGGGAAGAGCGGCCTCAAGGACATTCAAATTAACTCTATTAACATTCAAAACTAGACCTATATGCCAAAGGTATTTTAATACAATTTAATACATAAATAATTAAACGTTATATGCTAATACAAAATAACTTACAAATCGATCTACAAATTTAAACATTCTCTCTGAAAAAAATATTTTGGAATTTTTCATTCTATTCAGCTACATTGTCGGCATCGCATTTTTGCGAACGATTTACAACTATAGGCTATATCCTTACCAGTCCCGATTCGGTGATGGCAATGTAAATGAATTAAATTCGGTTTTCAAATCCCTAACCTTCTGGTGACATAAATTTGAATTAATTCAGAACCCTAAAAAGAATCACAGGCTTCCTTGAAGATTTCTCCAGACCTTTTGAATCAATTTGTAAAAAATTAGGAATTAGGTATGGAATTTTCATGCTAAATGTAGGAATATCATGTACTAAATTTTGTTACAATTTAATAAATAAAGAACAAAAAAAAATTGAACTCATTAATGAATAAAATCTAAAATATATAAAAATAAAATGTTTAGGAACTATGGGCAATATTTGTCTATCATACTAAAAAATCTGGAACTTCTAACGAAAATTTAAAAATCTGTTCTTCCCGCCGTAGCTGTACTTGTAAATGTCACTGGAATCCCGTTTAGTGCAAGAGTGAAAAATCTGGGTATTCGTATCGATGAACACTTAATGTGGGCCGCACAGACTACAGCTCGTCCAAGTCAAGTTTGCGAGTGGAGATATCGGGATGGAATGTAGAGGCAAAACACAGTTGCCACATAGGTCACTTGACGCTCAGATTTCAACGTGTGCACATCGTTTAAAATACACTACGGAGCGCACGCATTTGTTGTCTTTGTCTTCAGATAAAGGCAACAGTTACGCTGCCTCCCCCCTCATACAACTTTCTCTCCTACGCCCACGCTTGCCAATCAGAACGCCAAACCTCACTGTCAAGCAGAAGTAGAAGTACAGTCTATTTCAAAGCGTCTTAAATTGTTACCGCTCTATGAACTGAAGCACAGTAGGAAAACTTTGCTGTCATATGAGACTGTACTGGTCTCCTCTCGTTACCGCCTCCTTTCCCTACAGAACTGTCTCCAACTTCCCCTTTCGGCTTGCAGATTTAACTTGGTCGAGCTGTAAACATGAAGGGCCGTATTCATAGACATTCTTAGCGCGGGCTTCCGGTGGATGATCAGCGAACTAACATTTTTCGTATTCATAAACCAGTGTTAGCGATATGATCTGATACGAATCCTGTACAAGTAATTACTCGATAGCCGTGGCTAGTTTAACACGCTCGTAGCGCGGGCTAGCGAATGCCAATGCATAGCACCCGTATTTTGTATACTGCTCTCACTTCTACGAATTTTCTTCCTTCTAAATAAAAAAAAACCAAGGACTGGGATGGAATATAATAGAATTTCAGAAAGAGGCACTACAAACCAGCACTGCGACCTATGTGTACATTCTGGTTTTGTCAGGCATATGTTGTGTGATCTTTTAGTTTTATATTTATGTGAATATAAATTAAATATATATCGGTTAATAAGACACTGTTATAAATTTGATGGATACCAAATACTTTAAATTCAGAATACAACTGTTATGAGGGATAATCAAGAGGATTATTAAGAAATGTTTATTGTTCTTTTCTATAACACAGTTATTGGCATGAGGAAGGTACTAAAAACATAATCACATCCTATAATATGATATTGTAATATAGCTTGTACCAATAAGTTATTATCGTAATTTTGTGTTATTTAGATTGTAAATTGAAGACTGTCACTTTGTTGTTAGAAATACTTATTTGAAAATTTATTTTATTTATTTCAAATTTGAAATGCATCAGGAGACGCTATAACATGGTCAAGTACAAATTTATGTAATACAGAACAGAACATATAATACAGAATAATTCATCAGACTACAGAATATAATTACAACAATAGAAATAAAATAATACAATCAATATAAAATCAGGATACAATAATATAACAAAATTTGAAGACCGAATGAGCAGCGCTCGTGTTCGAACGTAGTTCAGATATATTATTAATATAAGAGGAATATAGAAAATAAAATAAAATAAAATAGGAAATAAAATTAAAATTTCAGCTACAATGAAATTATATAATATATTATATATAAGAGGACTATAGAAAATAAAATAAAATAGGAACTAAAATTAAAGTTACAGCTACAATGAAATTACATAATATAATATTATATATATATATATATATATATATATATATATAAGAGGAACATAGAAAATAAAATAAAATAGGAACTAAAATTAAAATTACAGCTACAACGAAATTATATATATATATATATATATATATATATAAAGGAGGAATATAGAAAATAAAATAAAATAGGAACTAAAATTAAAATTACAGGTATAATGCAATTCTATAATATAATATTAACATAGAGAAGAATAATATCGTACGTGAATAAAGTAGGACAATTTATGAAAAATATATATTCCGAAATTATAGAATACAAATATAATATAAGCTCATTAATTTATACACACAGGCTATAAATAAAATGTTCATTTATTGCTAATTATAATTAAATAATAAATAATAATAATAATAATAATAATAATAATAATAATAATAATAATAATAATAATGGTAACAGAAGTATTAGCAAGTTTAGCCTACTTGAGTAAGAAATAATGTCACACAATAAGTTACATTAAGACACAGAGAATTGTAATTCTGGTAACAATATTTTTACAGTGTCAGGGATATGAGAAACACGTTTTTTTTTCATGAAGACTGTAAGGAGTCTGTGCTGTGTAATAACATTTTGAGAAATTGTAAGTATAAATGGTTAGTAATTGTATTTTCATGAATAGTTTATACAGGAAAGAATTAAACATACAACACACATAATAATTATATAATATGAAAGATAAGCACTTCATCGTTGTCATTCATAGTAAAAACCAATGATATCTGAGCACTCAAAATAAGCATTCCGCTACTGTTTTTATATCTCTGGATTATTTGTTCAACGTTTCATGAATGCTTTCGACCGATATGTCCTTCATGAAACCAGCTGCAGCTGTATGTAGCTTTACATATGCGACGAATCTATATTCCTGATGGTAACACGTTTCAGTGGAAAAGAAGTGGTTTGAAATCCCGTCTGTCTGGCGGATTACAGATAATTTGCAGAGACAGCGGGGGGAGAAGGGTCGATTCAGACTTATATAAATAACATGGAGATAGCTGATTGTACTTCTGTGTAACAGGGACCAGGCTGCACCAGAGTTCTATTTGATAAAACGCATCCAATGAGCTGTTTTGATTACCATCCACCGTGTATATACCCCCAAACTACCAACCCTGCCGACGACATAAAAGCAATCAGCATTTTTGGGGCAGAACCATTTATCAGGGACTGCAGAAGAGCCAAGCGCCACCACAGCAAAACCACCTCGTACGTTCCACACACAGACATATCTGTATAAAGTGCAATGCCAATTACTTCCATTCATTAATCAATCCATTAATTACCCGAAAAACGCGTGTTTGTTCAGTTTAGAAAACCAACAATTGAGGGTGGGATCTGCAACTACACATCACTATTCACTCATGTCCCGAGCTTCTACCAAGCCCTCGTGTGTTCCATTACAAAGCTTACTTCGCATTCTCTTCATCTCACTTTATCATCCATCGCTTGTATTCCCTACATTTCTCGAAAACCTATGCCTCAGCCTGGGTTGCAGGAATGACAAATGATACCGAACTCATAGAACTGAATTACGGCTTAACATTGGATTCTTCTATTCAAATATCTACTCATTTAAGTCGGACTTGGAGGATAAATGCGGAATAATTACATTTTCTTCGAAGTTACTCTTTGGCAAACATCGGTCTTTTAATATCACACAAAAGGCACAGTGACAGCGGTTTCGAAATCCAGGGTGAATTCAATAGCAATAACTAGGGAATTTGCTGCTAGCGGAAACGACTGCATAACGCCTTTGTTTCTTCTTACGCATGCGTACAAAAACGGAGCTTTAGTGCTTAATAAATACAATGCTAGGTTCACATAGCACAGGTTATATGAGGGCAGTTCATACAAAATTAACAAATAATTTTTGCATAGACACACTAGAACCAGTTATTCATAGATTTCAAAAAGGCATATGACTTAGTTAAGAGAGAAGTTTTATATTATATTCTTATTAAATTTGGTATTCCCAAGAAACTAGTTCAATTAATTAAAATGTGTCTCAGTGAAACGTACAGCAGAGTTCGTATAGGTTACTTTCTGTCAGATGCGTTTCCAATTCACTGTGGGCTAAAGCAAGGAGATGCACTATCACCTTTACTTTTTAACTTTGCTCTAGAGTATGCCATAAGGAAAGTCCAGGATAACAGAGAGGGTTTGGAATTGGACGGGTTACATCAGCTGCTTGTCTATGCGGATGACGTGAATATGTTAGGAGAAAATCCACAAACGATTAGGGAAAACACGGGAATTTTACTTGAAGCAAGTAAAGAGATAGGTTTGGAAGTAAATCCCGAAAAGACAAAGTATATGATTATGTCTCGTGACCAGAATATTGTACGAAATGGAAATATAAAAATTGTAAATTTATCTTTTGAAGAGGGGGAGAAGTTCAAATATCTGGGAGCAACAGTAACAGATATAAATGATACTCAGGAGGAAATTAACCACAGAATAAATATGGGAAATGCCTGTTATTATTAGGTTGAGAAACTTTTATCATCCAGTCTGCTGTCGAAAATTCTGAAAGTTAGAATTTATAAAACAGTTATATTACCGGTTGTTCTGTATGGTTGTGAAACTTGGACTCTCACTTTGAGAGAGGAACAGAGATTAAGGGTGTTTGAGAATAAGGTGCTTAGGAAAATATTTGGGGCTAAGAGGGATGGAGTTACAGGAGAATGGAGAAAGTTACACAACATAGAACTGCACGCATTGAATTCTTCACCTGACATGATTAGGAACATTAAACCAGACGTTTGAGATGGGCAGGGCATGTAGCACGTATGGGGAATCCAGAAATGCATGTAGAGTGTTAGTTGGGAGGCCGGAGGGAAAAAGACCTTTAGGGAGGCAGAGACGTAGATGGGAGGATAATATTAAATTGGATTTTAGGGGGGTGGGGTATGATGATAGAGACTGGATTAATCTTGCTCATTATAGGGATCAATGGAAGGCTTATGTGAGGGCGGCAATGAACCTCCGGGTTCCTTAAAAGCCAGTAAGTAAGTACTGTAAGTAAATTTAGACACACTAGAACAGATAGAGAAAAAGTTCCTAATGTACGCTATACCCTTCGTCTTTAGTTTACCACGTCCCACCTTTTAATTAGCTTACATACCTGTTCTACTTCCTTATCATCTTTCAAAACATTCATCAAGGTGAGAAAATAGTTAAATACGGTGAAAACTCCTTTCTCTTTAAAATAATGTTTAATGTGTGAAAAATATATTACATACAATTTAATTGATCTCCAATGTTCGGAAAAGTCCTCACTACATTTACAATCAGATCTCATGCTTAACTGGAGGAGGTGTGACTACATAAATTCTTGTAACAAAGACAGTAGAGCAGGTTTAGCGTGGCTAAGATTGGGGGAATGGAAGGATAATAAAATTGTCAACGAGGAAGGAGAGCGCCTTTGTCCACTGTGCGGAGAAGACTCTTATAGACATATTTTATTACAGTGTGTCGAATTGGAACATATTCGGAGAAAATATCTACCATCCTCGATGCTAAATCAGAATAGGAGTTCGCTCGCATGTCTTGACCTCATGGGGAATAGAGAATGCGAACAAAAGACTGGATTGTTCCTCTTGAAGGCAAGACAGAGTAGAACTTCAGCTGTTAAAGTTTTTGATACGAACTGACGGAGGAATAATGGTATCTACTCAATCATACACTTTTGTTTTAGATTAGGATATATTATATAATGTGTTTTTTTCGTGTCATTTTCATTTTAATCTGTATTTTCGTTTAGAGAGTGGTTGGATGTAATCATAGATAAAGGGAATGAAACCTACAAAGTAGGACTTGCTTTAAGTACACAGCACGTACGGTCAGAAGACCCGTGCACTAGATTTAAGACAAAATTCTGATAATATAGTACATCTGTATGTATAATATTGCTCAATAAATCCATCTATCTATCTACAATTTAATGCGCAATTATATTTACATAAAATTTAATAGAGATTTGGAATATGTAAATTTTAATATAGGTTGCCATTTAAAAAAATGACGTTTATTGCCACAACCTGTATGCCTAGATAACTAACGTTTTTCAAACACTTCTATCGTATGTATTTTATGGTTTATGTCCATCAGCTTTTATATAAAATCTTTTTTTTTTTTTTGTAAAATTTAAGAAGCTATAAGAAATATTCCAAACTTTTTTCAACACTCTGTAAATGCGTTTCATGACTAATTAAATTCTAAACTCAATATTATACTGCTTAATTTGTCTTTTTTTAGAAGATGTAGTGCATGCAATTAAGCACAGTGAGGGATACAGATAGGTCTACTTAGGTGTTAAAATTACAACAGATGAAAACAGGATTATGAAATGAAATCAAATAATAAAATTTTGATAATAATTACGTAGCTCTTATCATCCAGTCTGCTGTCCAAAAATCTGAAAGTTAGAATTTATAAAACAGTTATATTACCGGTTGTTCTGTATGGTTGTGAAACTTGGACTCTCAATCTGAGAGAGGAACATAGGTTAAGGGTGTTTGAGAATAAGGTGCTTAGGAAAATATTTGGGGCTAAGCGGGATGAAGTTACAGGAGAATGGAGAAAGTTACACAACACAGAACTGCACGCATTGTATTCTTCACCTGACATAATTAGGAACATTAAATCCAGACGTTTGAGATGGGCAGGGCATGTAGCACGTATGGGCGAATCCAGAAATGCATATAGAGTGTTAGTTGGGAGACCGGAGGGAAAAAGACCTTTAGGGAGGCCGAGACGTAGATGGGAGGATAATAGTAAAATGGATTTGAGGGAGGTGGGGTATGATGATAGAGACTGGATTAATCTTGCACAGGATAGGGACCGATGGCGGGCTTATGTGAGGGCGGCAATGAACCTTCGGGTTCCTTAAAAGCCATTTGTAAGTAAGTAAGAAATTTATAAAAATAAAGTGTTTCGTGACTTTTTTTTATCAAAAATAAAATACACTAATTTCAACGAGTTTCTGGAAGGATAAATAAAACTCTACAAACAAAACAAGGAATAGCTTTCTACAAAACTATGGTATTCCAGCTGTAGAAAACGCAAGCGAGTAATGGATAATTAAAGAACGAGATATAATTTAATTATGGACATCGGAGATGAGATTTCTTCGTAGAATAAAGGGATGTATAGGAAGAGATTTAATAAGAAATTAAAATATCCACAAGAATTGCACATAATACATTATAATTCAAATGATAAACATATTAATACATGGTGAACCGTAAGTAATGTCATTAATTACAGGGAGTTATTCTTTGAGATATTTTAAATAAAGAAGTTAAATACGATTTTACTTGTTTTACGAGATAAAAATTGTTTTGTATGAAACATTTCATAACGTGTTTTGAGAAAACCATTTATTTAATTCCGATTAAACACAGCCAGTTTAAGAGACCAGTGTATTATAATAACAAATTATTGAAAGAATTTTATTTTTTTTTTTTTCCTTTAAATGTGCGAAAATTTGATCCGAACACATGTAACTTTTCGTTCTGCAAAGGAATTTTCAAATGTTACATTCCTTCGGATCAATTTTCTGCACATTTAGACGACAAAACTAAAATTCTTTCAATAATTCATTATCATAATCACTGCTATCTTAAAATGACTGAGCATATTGAGAATTAAATCAATGGGTCTCCCAAAACACGCTATGAAATATTTCTTATAAAACCATTTTTATCTCGAAAAGAAAGCAAAAACAAGCATTATTGTATTTACACTTTTTTGTTTGAAATACCCCAAGGAATAACCCCCTGAAATTAATGATATTAATTTCGGTTCATTCTGTATGTACAAAATTGAAAACAACGCTTAGGGGAGAGTTGGGTAGTATCGATGTCACTTAGGTACTACCATCTGGTGGTAGATGAAGGAAACATCACTGTCCGATATTACCCGATGTCCGATACTTCCCAACTCTCCCCTATCTGGAAACAATAATTAAAGAATAATAGCTCTAATAGGAAAGTATAAAACTAAATAAAAAAGAGCTAGGCCTTCTGGAAAAAGGAGTTAAAAGAATACAATGTGAAGATCAACAGGCTTTAATGCCTGAATGATGAAGTGATGGTGGTCATGATGATGATGGTTACAATGACGATTACTATGACCTTTTATTTCTAGATATATCCACGATAGTTCACAGTATTACAGGGTACCATTTATAAAGTTATTCTGAGAAGGAAAGCAACATATCTAATCTTGAGTAAACATCTTTGATGTCTTGGTAACGAGATTTACCAATAGAACTGTTTTGCTTTCTGTGTGCTTTATTTCAATACAAAATTTCCCCCTCGCTCTAACACAATAATTGTGATAATTTCCCTCTTCAAGTTCGTGAGATACGCAACGGAAATTTTATCAGAGGAATTGTAGGGAAACTCGGAGGGAAACATAACTTAGAGGGTTTCTTGACAACACAACTAACCCCTGGAATTAATAGCTACAAGAGTGGCTATAAAACAGTCCGGAACTCAGCTAATGTACCGGTTCAGATTGATTAGTCTGAAGAAACATTGCGTTCCCGGGTTCGCAAGTACAAGCGGAGAAAATTGAGATCACCGCTATTAGCCGTCTGTAACCTTTAAACGGATGTAGCATTTTGTACCAGTGATCGTTTTTCATGATACAAGTTAATTGCTGGGCGATTTAATTCCAGTTATAACGCGGGAACGAGAGGAAAATTGAGACTTTTTAATTTTACTGTAGCTCGCATGGGATTCTAAATGTTGTTTCTCCTTTCTACAGGTACATTTCAGTTATGAATATTTCGCCAAAATTTTAAAACAGAAACCACCTGTGAAGACATAGTCCGACGACATAATTAGTTTGTGCAGCAGGGAAGAGCCTATATGAATTATGAAGCTATAATACTTACTGACTTACTCACTTATGACTTTTAAGAAACTCAGAGGTTCATTGCCGCCCTCACATAAGTCCGTCATCGGTCCCTATCCTGAGCAAGATTAATCCAGTCTCTAAAACAGAGGTGACCAAATCTCGAACGGCAGTGATTACACGGGAGAGACAGCTCGTTTCATTACTACACTAGCATGCAATACTGAATTAGTTTCTCTATATTATTATTATTATTATTATTATTATTATTATTATTATTATTATTATTATTATTATTATTATTATTATACTAGTGGCTTGTGCAGCAAGTGCTGCTGCAAACTGAGTTCGTTAGACGTTCAAATAAAACTTTTCCAGATTTATTTTCAATGAAGAATACTTGACTTTTTGATAGTTTTTTGCTTCCATAATAATGAAACATACTCCCTCTGAATGGGTTCTTTTAGGCCAAATACTTTTTCTTGAACCTATCCACCTTAAGTTTTTGAGTTTCAACGTGAAAACCCAAGTATCAATGTCAGGACGATAGCAATAGCTATTTCAGGTCATTGTGGATTGTAGGAAAAAGTTAAAAAAATGTCAGGTTTGCTATGCTTTCGAACAATAGCATTTTGGTATAGCTGCTGCCTGTAGAACTTGAAATGTAGAGGGTAAAATCATTTTATCCTACTAAGACATCATGCTGAAATGATCTGGAGAGTACACAATTTTCTAGGCCTCTTATTTTATCAGTAAGTAATACTTTTTGATCCTTCCTTAGGAACTGTATTTTATGCGCTCTCTCGAGTCAATACTGAAGACAATGACACATATCAATATCTACACTACACCGCTATTAAATATATGAAAAGGTCCCAAGTATAAATATCTTTGAATTTTAATAACAATATTATTATCTTACTTAAGTTTTATAGTTATATATAGCCGCCACTCGGTAAATTATAGGAATGAAGATCTAAATTAAGATATTCTCTACATTTACTTACATAACCTCAAAACGTTTCACTTTCATGTCATCAATATTATGTATAATTAATGAAAAATAGACGCATCATGACAATAACTATAATAATATTTAATTTCTAATGGTAATAATGTCATCCAACCACCTCAAGTTTCGTAGATTTGAATATCCAATACACAGCTGTACTCAGAAAATTATACACTGCAGAATCAGTTTTTAATAACAAATTGAATTGAGCTCTAAATATGTCGGCAATCCTGCAGGTCATGGCCTTCGTGTAATAGCCTATTGTTTATTGTAGTGTGTGTTTTGTTCTGAAGTCAATCAAGTCGGCCGTGATTCAATAAAATTAGTTCTCAAAACTGACAACAGATGGATTTCGGAAAATAGGAAAATTATGTAGGAAAATTGACATTTCACTGAAAACTGCTATTTTTCTGAAAACTTTGGATTCCAAGCTTCAAAATGAGGGGTCATTTATTAAAATCCGTTCAGCCGTTTTCCCGTAATTTCCATTACCAGTTCAAATTATATATATAGATTATTATTACTGCTGCTGCTGCTGCTGCTACTGATAAAGCTATCATTATTGTTATTAGCAGAGGGCGGAAAAATGTGCGTTACCAAGCGATACAGGTTAGTTTCGTCTGAAGTATGGATGACGTCACAGGCACAAGCACATTAACATAAATGCACCACGAGAGGGCGGCAGTACAAGAAGGAACCAACAATTAATGACCTCCAGTGTCAACTTAAAGTCGTATGGGGAAGAAAGCCAGGTGTTTACAATATTGTTTATTGCCTTTGTGTAGGTGGTAGTGTTGTGTACAAGTGATTTAAAATACTTAAGTCGGAGGATTTGGAATTAAACAGTCTAAGAAATAAATACGGAAGAGAGATTTTGATTCCGCAAGGAGAAAGTATTTTCTGTGCCGTGCGAAAATTTGAAATTAAAATACGTAGGAAATATTACATGGAGCGGTATTATAACAGCAAGAAACAAAACGAAAACGTACAAAGGTCTTAGACATCAAATAATGAAAAACATACACGATCTGAATTTAATGTGGATTTATGTAATATGATGATTTCTGCAAATATTCCGTCCAAGAAACTTGATAATCAACATTTTAGAGTTGAAAAGGTGAAAGAAAAATTCCATAAATTCTGCAAAAAAAGATGCAGATAATATCGGTATAATGCATCCCTTAATCATCAGGCGGTGGCAGTTAACATTTGAGGTAAGTTTTTAAATCATCATATAACTATATTACAACTTCATTCCAGTATTTATAGATCGATTGAATGGAGTTAGGGGTTCTCATTACCAGACTGTACTCTCTTGCCGCTGTTTACGTGAGTGAACGATAATACTATAGTACGTTGACACTAAAGTTAACGCATAACGCATATTTTTCTGTCCTTTAGTTATTATTATTATTATTATTATTATTATTATTATTAAATCAATAACTAGTAAATAACTGATAATAGTCATCTAAAGATCAAAAAATAAATTACAATGGAGATATGGCGTAGTAATTATTTTATCATTCAAGGGAAGATATATTGAGGCACGTATATAATAATTATGCTGATAATTTTTTTATCGGGTTATTTTACGACGCTTCATCAACATCTAGGTTATTTAGCGTCTGAATGATATGAAGGTGACAATGCCGGTGAAATGAGTCCCGGGTCCAGCACCGAAAGTTACCCAGCATTTGCTCGTATTGGGTTGAGGGAAAACCCCGGAAAAAACCTCAACCAGGTAACTTGCCCCGACCGGGATTCGTATCCGGGCCACTTGGTTTCGCGGCCAGACGCGCTGACCGTTACTCCACAGGTGTCAACTGCTGATAAATGTAAATAATAATAATAATAATAATAATAGTATTATTATTAATAAAAATAATATTAATAACATTAATAATGCCTTTTACATGTCCGTGTATTCAGCGCAATGGTCTGTATGTCGCTTCTATATACTCTTATTAATAATTGAACCGTTGAGCAAAGCAACATATTACATTTTCTCCGACAGAACAGCGAATAAATTCCTCTTCTCATTCTGTACGAAACCTTCCGTTCCTGCTGGTAGAGACAGAAGGTTTGTAGAGCGACATAGTACCGACACTGCTTACCTTCAGTACGTGAGCGAGACAGAGAGCAATGTACAGGAAACTCCCCTTACCAGTATGAATGTCTCTGATTACACGATGTAATCACGATACACAGTTTTGTCACCGCTGCTCTACAATCATATCCCACCTCCCTCTACTGTGGTCGTGCCAGAGAATCAGTATCATTCCGAGGTTGTTATAATAATAATAATATTAATAATAATAATAATAATAATAATAATAACATAATAACGATAAATAATAGCAATAATAAATAATTGTAACAACCTTTAACCATACTTCAATTTCTCTTCAAAAGTTCGAAAGCTTAGCAAGAATTTAATTTATGAAACTGTCAATGCACTCAATATTTGTCAAAATGTTCGCCAATGTTTCTTAATAGTACCACCACATATAACAACATCGGTTTGAAGAGCATATACTTTTTCTATACAAGTATGACTTCAACGCTGAATTAATCCTCCCTCGATAATGAGATGAACAAGTAAGGAAAGTTCGGACAATCTTTTTTTCCATTCAACCAAAGTTTTAATGAGCTATGTATCCATGGATTTCATTCTAATGATTTCCCATTTTGCACCATAACACCTGCCAACGACTCAGGCGAAAGTTATACAATTTTAATACACAGCATAATATTTTTCTTTTCCCAATTAAAAATTCAAACAAAGTAAAATTTAAAAAAGACATACAAAAATAATTGGATTGGACACTTTTGAGAATTCACAAAATCGGAATGCCTACAATGAAAACAGAATACAAACCAAAAGATTATACACAGAGAGGAAGGCCTTTGAAGAACCGCTGGGCGAGTTCGGAATAAGCCCACTAACAAAGGAACCGCTACAGCTCATGTTGCAGCCTTCCCCCAAACTGGGCACAAAGATCTCCATAGCAGATACATAAATACAAAAACTCAGCTGTCCATACTAATTGTATGGATGTGGAAAGCTATTTGAACATTGTATTACGTAAACAACGGCTCATTCTTGCAGGGAGCAGTCGGGTTCCTGTCCTAAATGATTCCGTTTATATTTATTCTTGCAGAGCCCGGATGTTAGGCAAAATGCCTTTTTTTAATTAAGTGTATGCATGAAAGACCTATTAGAGATAAACACGTTTCCACACATTTGGGGACGAAAGGCCCAATTTTTATTTTGCCTTTTTTGCCTACTTTAGCTCCCGTTTAAGGTTAAATGCCTTTTTTTTAGCATTTTTACGTCGTTATTGCACATTTTATATATTTTTAATTAATTTAAAATAAACAGCACATAAATTATATAAAAAACCAAAAAAGAACGGTTGTACATATAAAAATATATATTCACCTCAGACAAATATTGGCTGAAAACCTCATTCAGTGCTCAGGTCACTTCGGATTTACCAGCGAAAGAAAGGGGATGAGGGAAGTATTAAAAGCAAATCTCCAGGTCCCGTTACTGTTGTCGCTTGCACGCACAAGTCACGCGTACTTTGAAGTCTCTAATACCTTCTCACACCCCTATTTTTGAGACAATACACAGTCGGTTTTTCCTGATCTCTGAAAAAAAGTAGAGACAGTCCTTCTGAAATAAGTTGTTTTAAGTTTGCTCCAATCACTTCAGTAGAAGTAGAAAGATCTTTTTCCATCATGAAAAACGTTCTCTCTGACAGGCGACTCACTATGACAGTTGACAACTTAAAAAAGCATCTTGTTGTGACATGTAACCAAGGAAAGTGAGTACCGTATGGGATAGTTTATTAAGCATTTGTATATTTTTTGTCTGTTTTCATGAATAATAAATGTCTATTTCACTGCCTATTATTACTATTTTAGTGCCTATATTCCTGTCTATCTTAACCAAATGAATGCCTAAACATCCGGCCTCTACTTATGAGTTTGACATGCGATATACCGTTTCTTTGGACCATAAGACGCACCGAAAATTTATGACGAGGTTTTAAAGAAAACTACAGGGACATCATTTTATTTTTACTAACATTTTTAATATTAACCTGTCTATACCTTTAGAGAATCGGAAACACCGCTTGCTCCCACCTTCAAGACTGGAATTCGATGATACTGGCGTAAAACACAAATCACTCTACTAGGTATAGGAAGGAAGAAAAGTAGTTCATCCATTTATGTAAACTAGGAAATATCGCGATTTTGAGTTTGATAATTTTCATTAGGTTTTTCTTTAATCAAAGTACAGTACTGTATTAAGAATAAGTGTTTTTACTCACGGAGTGAGTTATCCATGCGAACGTATTCATTATGCAGTGTATACTGTCTACAGCACATTAGCGTACAATATAGAGAAAGAAGTTAAGATGAAAAATAATCATAATATGAATATTTAAACACAATTGTGAAAATGGTGGCCGTTCATTTCGATACAGACTTAAGTTCTTTTGTGCATATTATCGCACTATAGACTATTGCATCTAATTCCAATTTCCAGTTTCGTCCTTCGTACTAGTAACCCATGTTGAAATAATTCTGTACCTATTCTACGTACTGTGAATTCAATCTTCACTTCTGCCCGACCCGAAAATATAAAATTACTCAGACATGCTATCTACTGTCCGTCCAAGTGGTTATGCCGCAGGATTGTAGAAAGGGAGGAAATCACGTGACAGTTAATTACTTAACGAGGCCCTTTTATTTAAGTTAAATTAAACAGCTGTATAATATTACGTAAACGTCCAATTCCTAAGAGAAATTAATGTTTTCAGAAAAGAGCTAAGACAGCCCAGTATTTACAGAGGGGCGAGCAGAGGCAGGTGGGGGAAATCGGGATGCGACGTAGGCAAACGGACAGTACCTGTGCGAAAATATGATTCAATAATGAAAGCTCTTTCGTCACTGGAAAACCCGAACACATTTCTGGAACGTACTATACTCAGTAACTCAGTACTGCTTACTATCTGCGGTCTTGGTTCTGTGTGGAGTTGGAACTTCCTTAGTAGACGGGGTGGGAGTGAAGTACATTCAAAAACTCAGGTACAATAAAAATTGAAGTAAAAATAAAATGATGTCCCTGTATAATTATGGTACTTACTAGTATATATTTCACTCTTATTTAAAATATCATTGAAGAACATTCCACAAGAAGAAATTGACATAATTCACAATTAAATATACTGACTACACTTCGTTCCATAATAGCTGACAGGAGATGTAGACATTGCCGGCAGAGGAGAGAGAGAAGTATAACTGCTATTCAACCAATAGCAGAGGTATTATTCCACGCTTGACTTCAAGTTGGTCGGTCTGAAGCGTTCTACCCCCGTCCAACTTCAAGCCAAGCGTGGAATGAGAGCTCTGTTATTGGTTGAATAGCAATTGAATGGTGAATTTGCAAAACGACTTAAGTCCCTAGAAGTAGTTTTGAGAAAATTAAAAAAAAAAAAACTCGCTAATATAATTTAGCGGGATATCAGCCGAGTTAAGATTTTGGAATGCTCCAAGCTTTCGACTGCTATGTCTGCAGCCATCTTCAGGGAAGTGATGTCCGGACAGAAAGTCGAAAGGTAATATAGATGTTAGGCTGTCTCAGGTGAAACGGGATTGGTTGGCAGATCGGCCAATCCGGGGCCGGGAATTGTCATCACTCGTAAGCTCCGCCCCTCCCGGGATTCCTATGTGAAGTTTGGCGGGCGGCGAGCCCTGTTCCGCCGGTTGGAATCGGTTGCCGATCCGCCAACCAATCCCGTTTCACCTGAGACAGCCTAACATCTATATTACTTTTCGACTTTCTGTCCGGACATCACTTCCCTGAAGATGGCTGCAGAGATAGCAGTCGAAAGCTTGGAGCATTCCAAAATCCCGCGAAATTATATTAGCGAACCAACGCCGAGAAAGCCTCAAATCATACATAAAAAAACTGTTTTTAGCCTCGCTGAACCATATATTGTTACAATATATTTTTTTTATATGTAAGAGAAATAGTTTTATTATAAAAATTCATCTCTTGTATTCATCTTCAGGTCGTAAAAAAGTTAGTTATCTTCAGGACTTAAGTTGTTCTGCAAATTAACTCCAATCCCACATCATAATTATTAGGTTACTTGCACAGAAATATCTTTAACTAAATGTATTTATACCAAAATAATAAAATAACCTTATTACAATAAATTGTTGAACAACATTATTTTGAACAATTTATTAATCACAAGAGCACAGACAACTCTTAGGAGTGTTATAACGAGACCACAGCTTAATTTCATCTTTCAATTCTTTGCTGTCTCTCATGCTGTAATGTTTTCGTAAAATGTATGCACGTCTTCTTCATCACGAATGTACTCAAGCATTTTACGAATATCTTGAATTTAGGTTTCATTGATCGGGGATAAACCACTGTGTCGGAAAGTGTGGAGAAAGAATGACGCTGAAAATGATCAAGAAGCAGAAAGGGAATTGGTTGTGTCATTGGATGAATATAACTGCCTACTGAAGAATGCAGTGGAAGGAATGGTAAACGTGAGATAAATTCGGAAAGAATTACCAATGACAACAGATAAAAGACAATTTGTCAGCTGAGTGTATGATTAAAATTACATATTATGTAAGTTTCTTCAGTACTTAACAGGAAAAACAACTTAAGTCCAGGACTAAAGTCGTTTTACCCCTTAACCAAATATTCTGCTGCCAATAAAAACTATACAAAAGTCGTGGATTAAAGTCATTCTGCTACTAAACGATGCCCCTTGCACACATAATCATGCTCTCAACTCAAAACCCGTTTGAAAATTCGTTTTGCAAATTCACCATTCAATTACACTTCTCACCTCCTTTGCCGGCAACGTTTACTTCTCCTGTCAGATATTACGGAACGAAGTATAGATGTTATCGGGTTGACAATTTTTATTGTCACTCATCATCCATCATCATCATCATCCACAACAATGTGGACCAGAGGTGCATTCTGGTTACACAAGATTATCTCTCCATTTTATTCTAGTACGCCCAACAACACGCTTCCCAAATGGTTTGTACAAAAGCCCTTGTTTTGTGAATCGTTCTGGTCCCATTCGTAAAATGTGATCTTTCTATTTCTTTTAAATTAAAAATGTTTAACTCATTCCTTATTGTGAAGTTGCTAGACTTCTTCTCGTCGTGTGTATACAGCTACCGCTCTCAAAAATCTCATTTCTGTCACCTCTATTTTCCTATTTCCTGATCTATTTAATGCTGACTCATAAGCCAGCTTTGGCACTGCCATAGTCTTATAAAACTTAATTTCCTGTCAAAGTCCGCTTTATTGTTTCGCATATCTGAATAAATATGTGTGATTTGTTCTGTAAATCTTCATCATAATATCGCACTCAAGTAATTAAAATGGCTTACTTATTCTATAATCTTATCTCTTACCATTGTTTGTTGTCTTTTAGGATATTTTTCAACAAATGCCATTACTTTAGTCTTATTTGTGGAGACTTCTAAATTGTAAGTTCAAGTAATAGCACACAATAGCCGGGAGGCCTTTTGTAGATCATTCTCAGAGTTAGGAAGTATCACCTGGTCTTCTACAAATATTATTGAGATAAGGGGTTAAAGATGAAGTAACGGTTAGCGCGTCTGGCCACGAAACCAAGTGGCCCGGGTTCGATTCCCGGTCGGGGCAAGTTACCTGCGTGAGTTTTTTTTCCGGGGTTTTCCCTCAACCCAATATGAGCAAATGCTGGGTAACTTTCGGTGCTGGACCCCGGACTCATTTCACCGGCATTATCACCTTCATCTCATTCAGACGCTAAATAACCTAAGATGTTGATAAAGCGTTGTAAAATAACCTACTAAATAAAAAAATAATGGGTAAAAGTTATATTTTTTTAAAACAGAAGAAATGAACTTCAAGATGAGACAGAAACATTATTTACCAAACCTTTGAAGAAATCTCACATTTCTGCAGTAGGTGTATATATCTATCGGACAAATAAATAAAACAATTGCTAAGTATTGATTATTACGTTCTTAATATCGTTCTCATAAATATCACATAAAGTTTCATACACAGATTTACTCTCAGCTCAAATGATAGTGAATTAATCTGCTTACTTTGTATTGTATACGTTTGTGTAGTTTTGGCCGATGAATTGTATATCCTTTAAATTGAATAGTAATCTATATAGCTCTATTGATAAATTGTTTGTGTTTGTAATTTGAAGTAGTTTGCATATGTATTATCAATTTCTGTATATCACAACTGATTGAATTTTTTTTGCCTTAAATTTAATTAACTTACTTGTTTTCTATTATACACATAGCTCAGCTGATGAATGATCGTTTGCGTTTGTAAATTTAATAATCTGATTGGCTATGTATTGTATAATTTTAGTAGAGCCATCGATGTAGCTCAGTCGGCAGACTCGCTGGGCTGCTGATCCGGAGCTGCGTTCGGGCTTGGGTTGGATCCCCCTTTGGTCTCATTGAATGGTTTCTTGCGAGGTTTTCCCCAGCCGTGAGACTGAAGCCGGATGGTCTATGGCGAGTCCTCGGCATCACTTCATTTCACCCCTTTGATCTGATTACCTGGTTGGGGTTTTCCCGAGGTTTTCCCCAACCAAAAGGCAAATGTCGGGTAATATTTTAGCGAATCCTCACCTCACCTCATCTCACTACATCTCGCCAAAATATTGTAAAAAAATTGCAGAAAATTGTAAAAAAAAAAAATTGTAGAAAATTACTAGATTGTAAAACTGTAAAAATTGTAAAATATTGTAAAAATTTGTAAAAATTTTAATTATTGTAATATTGTAAAATTTTGACTTCTTCCACATCTTAAAGCTTCATTGCTCATGTAAGATCTATGGAATATAATAAGTGAATGAATAGCTAAAATTAAAAACTTTCAAGGTATAGTCTATGAAACAGAGTTACAGCTTATTGGGGGAAAAAGTAAATTAATGAAAGTTCGGGATGTGTTCATCAAGAATAAGTCTGCCGAAGCTCAAATTGCTGTCCTCTATATAGTTATGGAAAAACTGCCTGAATATTACTAATATGTATGAACTTTATTGCTCTGCGAGAAGACAAGGATTGTAATAAACGGGATATAATAAACACAAAGGAATATTTGTAGCGTGCGGAGATGAAATGTAATTTATATGATGAGAAAACAGCCACTGCGTGGTATTATTAAATTAGAACGAAAACAGAACTACAAAGATTTTAGACAAACATTTTAATTATACTTGGTCTGTACTCTCTAGATGAACTCAAAGGAAACGAAGTCCAATAACTGCACCGCATTTACGGTTCAGAAGCAGAACATCACTTCCCGTGACATTCGCTGAGTTTCAACTTTGCATGAAATTCCTTTCCCTTTTTCTCATATATTGGAAACAACCTGCTCACAACGAATAGAAGGAAACGCATTCACCTTTGCTTCGTGAACTATACTTATTAAGTGAATACCATACAATCCATTTGTTAGGTCATCTCTAATAAAAAAAATGCGTCCTTGAGGCGACATTTAAAACCCCTGACAATTTGACACATTATACAAGACCTATTAATGATATACAAATTAATGATATAGGAATTCTTTTCATATCTGGCGAATGAGTTGTTTTATATTGTACGTTAGCTCAGAGAAAAACCAAGGGAAAGGGTGCAATAAGTTTTTATTTTTATTATCCAATTTAATAAACCCTATTTCACCCTGAAGTATATTAGGGTTATAGTTGGCATCAAAATAAATATTTTATAACCAATAAACAATAGTAAAATTATAATATAAAACTGGTGTCAAGGTTACAATTCACATGAATTATGTAGAAGAATGCACCTTAATGAAAGAATGGATCCTGTTAAGGATTAATGAGATGTTTGAGGAATAATCAATAAGATATACAAGAATGTCTAACCGTTTCAGAGTAAATACACGACCTAAAAAGATAATCAATAGTACTCGTACATTAATATAACAAACTTTGACTTTCACTTTCAAATTAATACTTAATTCATGAACAATGGAACAGTTAAGAGTAATAAAAGGATATTACAAGCAATGATTTACGGTTACAAGTTACATACGTGATTCAGGAACAAGTACAATAATTGAAATAATAACACGAGTAATGACTTATAACTAACGAATTTCTTGAGGGTGCAATAAGTTAGTAAGCAACCGAAGCAGTAGTGGTTGTTACACAACTCGACATGCGACTAAGGAAGCAGCGTTGCAAAATCTACTGGAGTACACTACTTACTTACTTACAAATGGCTTTTAAGGAACCCGAAGGTTCATTGCCGCCCTCACATAAGCCCGCCATCGGTCCCTATCCTGTGCAAGATTAATCCAGTCTCTATCATCATATCCCACCTCCCTCAAATCCATCTTAATATTATCCTAATATCTACGTCTTAGCCTCCCCAAAGGTTTTTTTTTTCCCTCCGGTCTCCCAACTAACACCCTATATGCATTTATGGATTCGCCCATAAGTGCTACATGCCTTGCCCATTTCAAACGTCTGGATTTAATGTTCTTAATTATGTTAGGTGAAAAAAAAACAATGCGTGCAGTTCTGCGTTGTGTAACTTTCTCCATTGTTCTGCAACTTCATCCCTCTTAGTCAGATCATGGCATTAACTATAATAATATTTCATTTCTAATAGTAATAATGTCATCAAAACACCTCAAGTTTTGTAGATTTTAATATCCAATACACCGCTGTACTCAGAAAACTTCACACCGCTGAATGAGACCTGTAAACTATTTTTAGCGAGTCTTGAAGTTTTTAATAACCAATTGAATTTGTACTCTAAATATGTTAGCAATCCTGCAGGTCGTGGCCTTTGTGTAATAGCCTATTTTTTTTTTATTGTAGTGTGTGTTCTGTTTTATTATGAAATGCAATTAGTTCTCAAAATGGACGAAAGATGGATTTTGAAAAATAGGAAAATTATGTAGGAAAACTAATGCTTCACTGAAAGTTACAATTTTTATGAAAATCCTTGGATGCCAAACTTCAAAATGACGGGTCAGTCATTAAAATCCGTTCGGCCGTTTTCCCATAATTTCCATTACCAGTTCAAATTATATATCGATCGTCTAGTTCAAAAGTGCGACAACTCAAAAAAACAAGTTTTGAGATATCTTCAGTTGAAAGGTTCAAATATATCACTTAGAAAGGAACAGAGTTCTGGTTCATAACCACGACAATTATAAATGAGTCAGTATTCAGGACGAGTTTATCACAATCTTCCAGTTCATTATTAATACATTTCGAAATGTACTAATAATGAATTAGTAAAGTCCATAGTTATAATTACTTCTAAAGCAGTTTATTTAGTTTTTTTTTCTTTATAGTTGTAAATATGACTTATCTCAATATTGAATCTGAAAGAGCCAAGAAAGGGGCTTTCAGTAGTATAAATAACTAAAAAATGGCAATTTTTGAGTTGTCGCACTTTTGAACTGGAAGATCGATATGTAGATATGTCCACGCATTTTCGTCAGGTATACTGGGACTCAGTTTACCTGTACTCTTACGATCCTAGGGACTCAGTTTACCTTGCCTCTCGGTTTACTCTCCTAGCTTCACATCATAATCGTAATACACGTTCACAGCACAATCTGTTGCTATCAATACCACGTCATCAGACATCTCTGTACTCAAGTTCTTTCTCAATAGCCATGGCCCGCTCATGGAATTCGCTGCCGCTCGAAATCAGGGGTAGTCTTAGTCCTCAGTTGTTTAAAATTAGGTTGTTTAGATATATTTTAAATGCAAAGAATTAGTTTTTAGGTATCATTTTTATTTTTATTTATTATTATTATTATTATTATTATTATTATTTTACGCAGTTATTACTTTATTTTTCCATTAACACTTATATCTAGGTAATTGTCATTGTCTCAATGTAACACGTGCTGTGCTGATCATACTATTTCTACTATTCCTTTACTTACTTACTTACAAATAGCTTTTAAGGAACCCGAAGGTTCATTGCCGCCCTCACATAAGCCCGCCATCGGTCCCTATCCTGTGCAAGATTAAGCCAGTCTCTATCATCATACCCTACCTCCCTCAAATCCATTTTAATATTATCCTCCCATCTACGTCTCGGCCTCCCTAAAGGTCTTTTTCCCTCCGGTCTCCCAACTAACACTCTATATGCATTTCTGGATTCGCCCATACGTGCTACATGCCCTGCCCATCTCAAACGTCTGGATTTCAAGTTCCTAATTATGTCAGGTGAAGAATACAATGCGTGCAGTTCTGTGTTGTGTAACTTTCTCCATTCTCCTGTAACTTCATCCCGCTTAGCCCCAAATATTTTCCTAAGCACCTTATTCTCAAACACCCTTAACCTATGTTCCTCTCTCAGAGTGAGAGTCCAAGTTTCACAGCCATATAGAAGAACCGGTAATATAACTGTTTTATAAATTCTAACTTTCAGATTTTTGGACAGCAGACTGGATGATAAGAGCTTCTCAACCGAATAATAACACGCATTTCCCATATTTATTCTGCGTTTAATTTCCTCCCGAGTGTCATTTATATTTGACTATTCCTTTAGTTGTGAGATTATATTCATATGTATTAATTCTTTTTTTTAAGTTAATACTGTATACTAGATGTATTTTCCTGTTTGTGATTATGTATTCAGTCTCTTTTTTTATTATATGTATATTTTTTTATTATTGTTATTTTAAAATTAATACTCATTGTGTATATGTATTCAATCTCTCTTTTTTACTTAATTATGTTTATTACTATTTTTAAGTTAATATTTGTATACCATTATGTATTTTTTTTGTATGCGATTTTATCCTGGTTGAGTGGAAGAGAAGGCCTGATGGCCTTAACTCTGCCAGGGAAAATAAAATTATTATTATTATTATTATTATTATTATTATTATTATTATATATAGAAGTGCGCAGACAACTACTCGGGACTCATATTACCTAGCCCCGGCTGGGATATAGAATAGTTCAGTAGTGATCATCCCATTCCCACACCCCTGCACCTTGAACGCACCTGTTTCTTTGGCCATCGAAACAAAAGCTCGATTTGAAGAGACACTTTAATTAAAACGCATATGGACACGCCCTGGACATGTCTATCATCAATCATCGACACCATTAAACAAAACAATCAATCATCCGGGTGATGACTGTTCTAATACAACTTCATACTTCCGCGGAATCCCATTGTATAATGTTCCCCATGCCAAAATTACTTAACGACAGCCGTGACGGTTGACAGCCCTGGATTACAGCGGCGGCCACACGCGAGGTCCCACGGCATATATGATAGCCCGCGCATACATCTCCCTGCGCTGTAATTAGGGGCCGAGGAAGAGCAAGTTGGGGCGTAATTCCCGGCGGGGCCGCACTCGGTGGGCGCCCGCCCCGCCAACCATCAACACTGTCACGGGGGAATCACCTGATTGATGCGGCGCAGGGTCGCGCGTTGACCCTGTCCCTAGCATTGTTAACGCCATTCAGCGACCTGTCGATTTAAATACAGTAATCGATTTGTTTGCTGATGAATTATCCAAGACCGCAACCAACTGATTAAACGCAGCTCGCCTCTAAACAATTTTCTTTTGTTCCGCGATGCCAATTAGCAACAAAGTTTTATATCCGCATTTTGAAACGCTGAGGTATAGAGCGCTCCACTGATTTTGGCATGTGAAATAAGTAACGGGAAACTAAAGTGCGAGTGTCGAAAATCGAAAAAAAAAAAAAAAAATCGAAAAAGAGAGGAGAATTGGGAGGACAAATTTAAAAGGTACGCAAAACGCATCCTTGCAAGGGGTTGGGGGCTGTACGAAACTAAATATGTGAGCTCCAAGCCTGTTGGCCACTAGTCTCACTCCGGGTTAAGCTGCTCCACTGAAGGAGTGTCTAACTTTTGTAGCAATTTATAGGCGATAAAACTGGCACTTGTGATTGGTAGATTGTTTATAATAATAATAACGGAAGTGCGCACAATGTGCAGGATAATATATTATTTTAGCTTTCGCTGCTGCAGAACTTGGTCAGTGAAACTAATCGGTTTTTACACTCCATCACATGGTATCTTCCACATAGCTCGTCACAAAGTAAACACATGCACTCTTCGTTCGGATCGTGAAAGCTGGTGTTGCGGCATATTTTGAAGTGGAAGCCGTGGGTCGCGAATCTGGTCACCAGGTGTCTCTGTAGGTAGTTGGCCTCCTTCCAGTCCTCTCTGGCCATGGCGTCCGTGACGTAGAATTCCTCCCATATTTCTGCTTTCTTACGTTGGTGTTCGAGGGCGGTGCTCTCATATGCTGATGTTGATGGCAGTAGAAATTGCAGTCGTAGGTCTTCTAGTAACGGATGGTGCAAATCTGGACAGGCCAAGTACCCGTTTCAGATATGTCGCTTTCACTTTCTCGAGGTCCTTCAGGTTACTTTTAGTGAGGTAGCACAAATTTGAAAAATTTATGCCAAAGTTTATACACACTGCCAGTGATTCTTTAAGTCCCTAGTTTTGCATGAGCACTGACAATACACTAAAGTCTATATGGCAGGAATGACAACTGAAGTGTAGAATAAATCTTTTCAAACTCATAGCATGGTTTAGTATATTTAAATTGTTGTTTAGGTGTACTGGTGTTGAATAATGTTCCACGACTTGATACAGATCATTGAAGAGCTGCAATAGGGAATCTTTCTTTGTATATTGATTCCTAAATTAATGTGAGGAGTTGTACGAGACTGACAGCACTTAGGGTAGATTGTTTATGTGACGCGTATTTAGGAGGAGGTACCGTTCTCAGCTGCAGTGGCAACAGAAACTCACTGACTGGACACTGTACTCAAGGACACACCGCAGGAAAGTTAAGTGCGAGTATCTTACTTTTGCCGCAGTATGGGCAGCAAGAATGACAGTTGTGGTTAGCAGATTACTGAAGTGACGTGTATAGGAGGTGGTACCATTTTCAGTTACATATCAATAGATGCTCGCAGACTGTGCATTGTACTCAAGGACACGCGCCAAAAACCCTGGTCTGTATTGTCACGAGAAGTGGGGCCTATTAGTTTTTTTTTAGAGATATTAAAAGTATTTTCCTTTGAAGTTCTATAATGTTGTAATTGCTTTTTCAGAGCCTGAACTATGCTGAGTGTTTTATTTCTTTAATTTTTCAGCTTAAGAATAGAGAAAAAAGTGTCAAGTGTCAAAAGTAAGTGATAGACATAGAAACAATGAATTAAGAGGATTAAAGCGAAAGAACATCTGAACAAATGAGAAGTGGAAGAGAGAGAGAGATCAGAAGTATAATTAAATGAAGTGGATAATTAATTATGTACGGAATTATAGGATGGGGTAGTTTATTTAAATCCAATTTTAATCCACTTTATTTATTTATTATTATTTTTATTGGGTTCTTTTAGGACGCTGTATCAACATCTAGGTTATTTAGCGTCTGAATGAAATGAAGGTGATAATGCCGGTGAAATGAGTCCGGGGTCCAGCACCGATAGACTTTATTTATTACAGAAGAAAATAATTAAAATATGTCTTCATAAACCTACTGATTTTTCCTTCTCCAAAATTGTTCTTAGACTTTAATGTTCTTAAAATTACTCAAATTTATTATATTGTATTAATATCATTCATACATAAAAATCGAAATAGTTTTGAATTGTATTCTCATAGTTTTGAAACAAAAGGTATGAATTCTTTAAAATTGTTTGAACCAAAATGCAACACTGCAACAGTATTTAATCATAGTAGTAATTTAGGCCCAAGAATATATAACAAATTTATATTTAAATACCCTTACTTACTTACAAATGGCTTTTAAGGAATCCGAAGGTTCATTGCCGCCCTCACATAAGCCCGCCATCGGTCCCTATCCTGTGCAAGATTAAGCTAGTCTCTATCATCATACCCCACCTCCCTCAAATCCATTTTAATATTATCCTCCCATCTACGTCTCGGCCTCCCTAAAGGTCTTTTTCCCTCCGGTCTCCCAACTAACACTCTATATGCATTTCTGGATTCGCCCATACGTGATTTAAATACCCTAATCTTGTCAATTCTAATAGTTCTAGTATTAAATTTTAAAAGTTATGTATGGATTTTATAAAAATTGAAAAATTGTAAATATAAATTAATATATTCTTATTACGTAGTCGACATAACACAAATTGTATTATATACTTCTTAATTTCAATTCAGGAATCCGCCCCTGAGCACGAGTTCTATTCTTACAGGGGCGAGCTAAAGTTTTTCTGTATATATTATATTTTATGTTACAATTATTAGCAAAATAAATAAATTAATTAAATAAATAAACAAATAAATAAATAAATAACTTTGTAAATACGAATCAAAGTTGTAGGTGGGATTAGCATCAGAGATAGACCTACTAAACTATACAGGGGTACCGTAAGAAGTGTAATTAATTTCAGGGGGTTAATTTGTTTTAGATATTTCGGAGAAAAAAGTTTAATTCAATTCTGTTCCTTTTTTGCTTCCTTTTCAAGATAAAAATTGTTTTATATGAAACATTTCATAGCGTACTTTGGGAAAGTCATTAATTTAATTCCTAATATGCTCAGTCAATTTAAGAGAACAGTATTATGATGATACATTTTTGAAAGAATTTTAGTTTTGTTCTTTAAATGTGCAGAAATTTGATCCGAGAAAATGTAACTTTTCGTTCTGAATAGGAATTTTAAAATATCAGACCCTCCACTCTAATTGAGTCATTATACACGGTGATTCACGTGGAATTACTGCCACTTACGGAGCTTATTTTTGAATAACTGTTTATAGATCCACTGCGTATGCATGGTTTATTAGTAACATTTTCTGTCCCAATTCTGCATTAAGTCTCGTGTAAAAATTATACACGGTTTATTAGTAAGACTGAATTAATATAATATTAATTTTTTAAGTATGTAAGAACATTATTAAATGAATAACAAACTAAGAGAAATGTCAAAAGTAGTATTTTCATATGTCAATACCCGGAAATTGTAAAAAAAATTGGTAAACTTATATTAGGACCAAATCTATGAAAATCTAATTTCAGGTAATCTTTTCTAATTTTCCACACACTACAGCAGCCATCTTCCTTTAATGACGATTTCTTCGAAATGACGAACTTTCTAGCAGTATAGTGAGGATCACGTAAGAGCAGTTCCTAAAAGGCTAATTTGGCCGTCTCTTCAGTGTTGCCAACTAATACGAGATATCACCAAAGAGGGTAAAATCACAATGCCATGTACTGAAATAATAATAATAATAATAATAATAATAATAATAATAATAATAATAATACAGTATTAACAATAACAATGTCTTGCTTATTTACTTATTTAACTTATTTCATCTTTATGTCTGAAGGTGTTTTCTAAATGGTTAAATAATTTGTGAAAGAGTAGCCTATATTTTCCTCCTGTATCTCTCGCACTTATGTTGCTGATTAGTAGATTAGTATGACTAATATTACAATGTATTTTGTCTGACAACATGAAATTCATTGCTTCAAGAAAACGGTTTATGATTCACGAGACTTAACTTAAAACTCTATTCTGTTTGATCACGTGAAAATGATTAATACGAATCCCGCAAACAGAATACCATCACAGTCTAGTATATACAGTCGCGAAGCTAAATACGTAGTAAATATGTAAGAATTAGATAGTTGCTCAACACTAGGATCGCTAATATCGCCTCATTACAGGCAATGCAAAATAGTACCGTCACAGTCTATTGTTTCTAGCACCCTCAAAACTCAAGCTTCGTGGCTGTATATAGTAGACTGTGATACCACTGTGAAATGTATACCCTACTTTAAATACTGGTAAATACTTCTAAGTCATTACCATGCTATTTCCTTTCTTGGACATTTTAATAATAATCTGAACACTAGGAGATATATTTCTATGCATTAGTCATATGCATGTTTAATACCAAGTAGGCCTAGGTCTATATGTTATAACTTATTTAATTACATTTACCTGAATATAGTCACAGTCTACTATATACAGTCGCCAAGCTCAATATGTAGTAAAAATGCAAACATGGGTAGTTGCCCACCACTAGGATCGCTACTATCGCCTCATCATCACAGATCTCTCCTAGCAGACGACACAATATGTTAGGGGAGCTGCAGGTAAGCCCGGTCAGTTGGGAATGCCGGTCACCTCTTTATCTCCAAAACAATAATTCGATTTTGTCTTCCGATTGGTGCTGCACTTTTGGAAGGATGACATTAACTATGTGCAAGACTCTTTTTGTAGTAGTTGAAGCCTAGCTGTTACGAGGAGTGCTTGTATGTTTTCATTGATATTCTTGTAAATCAAAAGGAACTTCAGGCTGCTGCTGTGAATAATTAATCTTGTTTTATTTAATACTTTCACACTAGGAATATACCCATACATGTTGCTAGTCAATGAGTAGCAGTTTGATATTGGTACCTACATTCATTAATTTATGGTTGCATTTTTACAAACTGTCTGCAATGAAGGCAGTACCGGTCAACTGACCGTCATTACCTTCATACCTTCACTATACCGGCATTACCTTCGTGTGAACATAACATTTCGAAATGCAGCTAATGCATTATGTCAAGTGATATAGTTTCATTCTTAATAGTTCATGCGTTTAATATTACTTATTTATTTTTATTAATTATTAATTAATTAATTATGTATCTGTGTAGCTAGTCATCTATTTATTTATTTTTGCATTTCCTTGAGATGGTTAGCAAATACAGGCGTAAGATAAACAGAGGCAGCTTGACAGTAGAAGATCTTCAGCGAGCCCTAAGAGCTATACAGGATGGAAAGTCCATCAGGTCAGTGTCGAAGTCTACTGGACTCTCCTTCAGCACACTTTAGGAGAGGATAAGTAAACAGAACTATAATGATCCTAAATTAGGAAAAAAGGTGAATTTTTACTCCTGACCAAGAAGCAGAGATGTGCAACCAGTTAAACGTTTTGGCAAATTCCTTCTATGGTCTTACGCCAAACGATGTAAAGCGTGCAGCCTTTGAGTTTGCTAAGGAATTAAAATAGAACATGAACATACATTCTCCAAAGAAACAAAAATGGCAGGACGTTATTGGCTTGAAGGTTTCCTGAAGCGAAACCTTTCTTTGTCTTTGAGAAAATCAGAGGCAGTAAGTATTAACCGCATTAAAGGTTTCAATAAGGAAGAAATTCGAAATTTTACACTAATCTTGAGGATGTTTTTCTAAAATATGGATTCTCGCCATCACATGTCTAGAAGAAGATCAGGAGCAACAAAAAAGCAGCACTCTGAAGTACTCACTTCTACACCTATGAAGAAAACGTTTGAGGCTAAAAAAACAGAAGAAACTGTCGCAGAAAGAAGAAAAGAAATACGACCCTAAAAGGTCTGCTGCGAAGAGATATGATGCAAAGAAAAAACTCCCAAAGAAGTTGTTTGAATCTTCATCAGAGGATAATGATCTAGTCATGTGTGATAACAGTGATGATGAACTGAGACTGACAGAAAGAAGTGCTCTCTGTGCAATGATTATGGTATCAAGCTGCTGAAAGTGGTTACCTGCAGAGTGTAGTGGTTGTGATAGTGCCAAGGGGTATGAATATGACTAGTGGCTTAACATGACTGATTAAATTCCGTTCAGAGACCTAAGAAAAACTTTTAACTATATCTGTAACTGAAAAAATATAAGACTGTGTTTCATGTAACTTTCTTAGGCGGATTTGTAGCTAATAAAATATTGTATGCAGTTATTTTGTTTTTTTAAATATAATTTGTAACTGTTTGGAGAAAGACAGATATAAACATAAGATTTTTAATTTACATATTCATTATAGCATCGTTTTTGTGTAATTCCATTGATTGGTACACACATTGTAACGTAGAATATATTAAATAAATCATATAATAGGTTGTTCCCTTTAAATTCAATTGTAAATTTCATGATCGTTATTACCTTCATGTGCTGGGAATGCCGGTCAATGCAGTGGTCTTTAATTAAGGAATTTATATAAAAATTAGCAACTATTTATAAACTGTAAATAGGTGCAGTTGAAAGTGGATAGTTCAACAGTTCTAATGCCTTCACTAAAATTCAAATTGGATCATTAGTTGTCTGATATAGTCACATTTTGCTTAGGTGACCGCCATTGCCTGCTTCTCCCCTACACTTTCGTTGTCGGTTTCTTTTGGAAAAATTAACACCTTCCTTCCATTATTGAAATATTAAATGGATAAAGTTCATTTATTATTTTAATAAAGTATATTAAATTCCGCCATAAACTCGACGATACCTGCAAGAAATAGGTTAATATTATTTTTGTTTGTGCAAAACGAACTGAAATTTACTATAATAGCTTCACTCATTCAAGATTATAGCGATAATGAACTATGAAACCAATAAATATTAATTCGCATTTCCCTTTACAACAATAATATAATAACAATAATAATGGAAATATGAATTAATGGGAGTAACTTACGTGTACCGGTACTTGTAGTGTAGGCTTACGTAGTTAACAAAATGGGATGAGGTTAAGCAATAATAATCACATCAGAATTGGAAATAAAACGTGATCAATAAATTTTATTGTAACAGACTTACTTTTTCTACGTCTCTAGTAAAGTAACAAATAAAAATAACAACAAAATTAACAGCTATAATTAAAAACATATCCTTTGAAAAAAAAGTAGGCCTAAGTTGTCTGAAAATGTACAATTTTTCAAGGAATCAGCTGATACAGACGTAGAATTAGTGCAAAGCTTTTGTTTCTCAGTTGCAGGTAATAACAGAACAGGTTTATTTGAAACATCAAATAAAGTTCGAACTGCATTCCAGATTAATTTATTTTTGTTTTCATTCATAAATTGTGTGTTTTCGAAATGAAGAGAGCAAAACTTTATATTATTATAAAGATATGCTTCATTCTTTGTCATTAGATCTTCCCTCCTGCTGTTTATTAACCACGTTTTGCATCTAGAAGTAAAATAAGAAATAGATGTTAGGATTTTTCTTCACAAGAATGAATGCGAAATACTCAACGACCTAGCACTCGATGGAAATACGACACAGTCGACTCTAAATCCAAATTAGACAGTGGACAGTCTATTGTTTCTAGTTGCTAACCGCTTGGAGCGCTTTATCACGAGATTTGCAAAAAATCACCTCAAGCTTCGCGACTGTATATAGTAGATTGTGAAATAGTGTTGAATTGGAATTACAACACAACTGAATTATGTATTGATATTGATATTAATCTGGTATTACTAATTAATTATTTATTACGCTCAAATTTCACAAGTCTACTTACTTCAATTTCATCAGAATCCTTCTACTGCAAACCAAAATTATTGCTGCCAACATAACAGTTAGAAAATAACTGTTAGTTGTCGTATCTGTCAGTACTCGAAATTCGAAACAAAGTTGGTGAAAGAAAATTCAACCTGATATCTAGAAAATCATTATAATCCACTAGCTATGCAGTAATAGGGGGAAATGGTTAGATTTTTCCTTACGGTATTAAGTAAGCTGATCCGGACAATACGTTGTGCATCTGCGCAGGAAAACCTGTAGCCATGGCAACTGACGTGTTCTCAGTCCTTGTTTTGTTCAGACTTTGGGAACGTTAGAGTAAAAATGAGACAATTGACGCGAAATGTTTCAGCCAAATACCATTAGCCTAGGAGCATCGATTACCAGTTCCTGGCCCATCTCTTCTGCATTACAAGAACGAAACAAATACTGCGACTGTATGGGATGCGAGGCAATAAAAATGCGCCACCTGGCGCACAATATTCATAAATATCTATCCGCGGCGACCGGGCAGGGTGACGTATAAGTTTCAATAACGATAAAATCGATAGCTATAGCAATTCTAACGTTGCACACTACATTGAGTTCCTTACAGGGGAACTACCGGATGCATTCTCTCAGAAAGAGAGAAAAAGGGTTTCGTTATCAGTGTTCCGCAGGAAATAACTTGGGCGTTCTGGCAGAACCGTCTGCAAGAAAATGTAGGGGGCCTGGATTCTTTCAGTTCATATATATTTGTGTGTTTCTTGTGGAGTGTGTTTCTGTGTAGCGAATATTTCCCGCAGTTCCGACCGGAAATGAGCGGTAACTAATGCTGTGGACACAATGTCCCCCTTGTAACGCTAAATTCAACATCATTCATGAAGAGCTCTCGAGGAATACTTCATCCGATATCCGAAATGATTCATGTTCCATTTCATTTCACAATTTTCTTATGTATAGGCTTGTATCCCTCTGGCACGTACCTTCCGGGACTATTTTTCTAGTGTGGATGCTTAAAATATTACTTCCACTGGTCCTGTAAATTACTATGATGATGTACGTATTATTTTATTCTCATTATTATAGTATTATTACTTATTTGCTAACAAATGGCTATTAGAGAACCCGGAGGTTCATTGCCACCCTCACATAAGCCCGCCATCGATGCTCTTGTAGGGAAATTTCATTAAACATGGGCCGTATTCATAGACATTCTTAGCGCTGGCTTCCGGTGTATGATCAGGGAACTAACGCTTTTCGTATTCATAAACCAGTGTTAGCGATACGATACGATACGACACGACACGACACGACACGACACGAGACGATACGATACGATACGATACGATATGATATATGATACGATACGATATGATGATATGATATGATATGATATGATATGATATGATATGATATGATATATGATATCGTCGCCTGAATGCAAGAACTAGGTGACTCAAAATTTGCGTTTTTTAGTTACCTCCTTTATAGCATAGCAAAAAATCGCACAAAATGTATTCTAGGATCTAGGTAACTGATCGAACGAAACCAGCGACATCTATTTTCCAATATAACAAATAGGTAAAAGAAAACGAGACACATTCCTTAGTGCAATAAATAAGTAAATAGGCAATGTCACAAAATATGAAAAATCAAGTTACCTAGTTCTTGCATTTAGGCGACGATATGATATGATATGATATGATATGATATGATATGATATGATATGATATGATATGATATGATATGATATGATATGATATGATATGATA
The DNA here is from genome assembly GCF_040183065.1 of Periplaneta americana. Lineage (NCBI taxonomy): Eukaryota > Metazoa > Arthropoda > Insecta > Blattodea > Blattidae > Periplaneta > Periplaneta americana. Next base: position 25,657,414 of record NC_091132.1, on the reverse strand, counting down.
TGATATGATATGATATGATATGATAAGATATGATATATGATATGACATGATATGATAATATATGATATGGTATGGTATGATATGATATGACATGATACGGTATGATATATGGTGTGATATGATATATATGATATGATATATGATATGACATGATATGATAATATGATATGATATGGTATGGTATGATATGATATGACATGATACGGTATGATATATGGTATGATATATGATATGATATGATATGATATGACATGATAAGATATGATATTATATGATATGATATGGTATGATATATGGTATGATATGATATGATATATGATATGATATGATATGATATATGTATGATATATGAATCCCTTACAAGTAACCAGTCGATAGCCGGGGCTAGTTTAGCACGCTCGTAGCGCGGGCTAGCGGAATGTCTATGAATAGCGCAAGTTTTATATACTGATCAAAAATCTATACAAGAAACATCGAGTCAAAGTCAAGATAGAAGAAAAAATGTCTGAAGAGAGTGAATTAGGGAGAGGAGCAAGACAAGGCTGCTCTTTATCATCTACCCTGTTCAAAATCTACTTGGAGAATTTGGTGAAGAACTGTTTTCAGAACATGGGAGAGATAAAAGTAGGAGGAAGAAGAATAAAGTGCATAAGATTTGAAGATGATATGGCGTTGTTAGCAGAAGAGGAGACAATACTAAGGGATATGCTACTGGAGCTAAATAACAGCTGTGAACAGTATGGAATGAAGATAAATGCAAACAAGATGAAGACCATGGTTGTTGCAAGAAAAATAAAGAAGGTAAGTAGAGAAGGTGAACAGCTTCTAATACTTCGGATGTACTATAAGCAGTAACAAGAGCTGCTGTCAGAAAGTCAAAAGGAGGACAGCAATAGCAAAATAATAATTTAATAGAAAAAGGAGCATCTTCTGCGGACCTCTGGAAAAAGAACTATGGAAGAGACTAGTGAAGTGCTTTGTGTGGAGTGTGGCATTGTATGGAGCAGAAACATGGACATTACGGCGAAATGGAGAGAAATGAATAGAAGCATTTAAATGTGGATTATGAAGAAGAATGGAGCGTGTGAAGTGGACAGACAGAATAAGAAATTTAGTTGTGTTGGAAAGAGTGGGTGATGAAAGAATAATACTGAAACTGATGAGAAAGAGAAAAAGAAATTGGTTGAGTCAGTGGCTGAGAAGAAACTGCCTACTGAAGGGTACACTGGAGGGAATGGTGAACGGGAGAAGAGTTAAGAGCAGAAGAAAATATCAGTTAAGATATGTGGATCATATACGGAGACTAAGAGAAAGGTAGAAAATAGGGAAGACTGGAGAATGCTGGGTTTGCAGTGAAAGACCTGCCCATGGACAGAACATGTATGTATGTATGTATGTATGCATGTATGTATGTATGTATGTATGTATGTATGTATGTATGTATGTATGTATGTATGTATGTATGTATGTATTTTATTAAATAAATATTATCAATATTAAATACAATTGTAGTAGATGACATTATTCTTAAACAAGTGTCACACTTTAACTATTTGGGAAATGATATATCCTATAGCTATGATAGAGATGTACAAATAAAACTTTCCAAGTATCAATATATGTGTGGCAAAATCAGAAGAATTTTAGGAAGTAAAACACGGAAGAAAACACAATTAAAATTCTATAAGGCTATAGCAGTTCCATCCCTCTTATATGGTAGTGAGAATTGGGTCCTAAGACAGAAAGAAATTAATAATATACAATCATCAGAAATGAAATTTCTAAGAGCAGTCAGGGGCTGCACAAGACTAGAGCATATAAGAAATGAAAACATAAGGGAGGAATTAGAAATTAAATCTATAATTCAGCAAGTCTGTGATTATAAGAAAAGATGGATCGACCATTTACAGAGAATGGATTATGGAAGGTTTCCGAAGTTGGCATGGAATTATAAACCACGAGGAAGACGGGACAAAGCGATGGAGTATTGAGCCGGAACAGGCCATGAGGCCTATACCATAAAGAAGAAGAAGAAGATGATGATGAAATAAAAACTTTAAGAGAACTACAACGAAAAATTTGTTGTAAGATGGGGCTACTTTCAGAATGTTCCTCCATATAAAGAGAAAATACACTGCATGTCCTATATTAATTATTTCCCTTATCATAGTCCCATACTCTCCATTAGTAAATCGAAACAAAAATAAAACATTCAAACCAACACAACTGTAGTTTCAATAACGAAACGCTGTGACGTATTTTACGTGTCGGTGTATCCCTGATACAATGCAGAATTTTTTGTTCGATTTTGTTTTTTATTTTTTTTGGTAAAATGTTGCGCGCAGAGACGTTAGAGTCCCAATACGAGCTCTAATAATTGGACATCCTTGCTTTAGCCATGACACACGGTGTGTGAATTCGCTGTACAATCAATGCGAAACGCTAATTAAATTTAATTGTCATTCTCTTCTCAGTCCGCACTGTTGGCCATAACGGCTATTGATTTCATTTCGTTCATCTTCTCAGATAGCGCGGCCCGGTCTCTCTCTGTTATCGCATTTAGCGTTAGTAACCAACTGAATGGTCATGGGCATATTAGCGGTTTGCTATAGTCTGCCCTATATTGAAGAGATACAGTAATATTTCTGATACATTCTTTCAAATTTTTAAAGAATATAATAATAATAGTAACATAATGACAATATTAATGATAATGATGATAACAATTGATTATTTATTTTCATATATATATATTTATTTATTGATATTTATATGCTGGACAACAGCCATTGGCCAATAAAAGTCCAGCACAGTGATACAATTAATACATTAAAATGAACAACTATGGTACAAATTAAATACTTGAGTTAACAACAAAATAAAGAACATAGATTACTCTATCACAGATGGCTTTATGGTATGAATCTAATGGCTTCTTGCTTAATCAAGAAAAAACCATCAACTTAACTTTCAGTCTAAACTATCTAATAAATAAGGACAACAAACTCAACTACACAAAATTTCTGGGACTTTTTATAGACTCCAGTTTAACATGGGATAAGCACATCGAATGCACAAAGCTGTCGAGAGTTTTATATTTGCTAAAGAAATTAACTACTTGCGTTTCTCAAAATTATTTAAGATGTGCCTACTTTTCTTTCTTTCAGTCGAAAATTCGATATGCCCTAATTTTCTGGGGAAATGGAACCAAAATTGGAAGCCTCTTGATTTTACAAAAGAAGGTCATTAGAATTTTATGTAAATCAAATTATCTGGAACATTATGCAAATCTAATCTTTCAGGTGAAGCTCCCTGTAAAGCAGATTTGAATAATTTCAAGGGAAAAATTGTTCCGGGGCCGGGTATCGATCCCGGGACCTCTGGTTGAACATACCAGCGCTCTATCACTGAGCTACCCGGGAACTCCACCCGACACCGTCTCAACGTTTCCCTTTATATCCACACAACTCGCGTGGGCTGACGAAATGCCAGAGACCCACAACGAGTGCAACGAGGGAAAAGTTGAGACGGTGTCGGGTGGAGTTCCCGGGTAGCTCAGTGGTAGAGCGCTGGTATGTTCAACCAGAGGTCCCGGGATCGATACCCGGCCCCGGAACAATTTTTCCCTTGAAATTATTCATATCTGGAACATTGTCGGCCACTTTTCAGACAATCACGGATTTTAACAATCATAAATTTGTATATATATGATCTAGTACTTTACACTAGACAAAATACCGACAATTACTCATTAGTGGCCAATATACATGATCATGAAATTAGAAATAGTGAACAAATTAATATTCCATATTGTAGATTACACAAGAGCAACACAAACTTTTTAATTATGGGGATGAAATTATATGATAAGCTCCCAAGTCAATATTATAAATTACCAATCAATAGTTTCAAAACTATATTTTACAATTGGTTATTAAATAATCCCCTTTATTCTGTTGCTGAGTTTTTCAACACAAATTTGTATGAAATTGTATTTTAATAAATAAGTTTTAATTGCAATTTAGTTAGTTTTCTTCAATTTTAAAGTTTCGGATTATTTCATGTTTTCATTGTATTACTTAAATTTTACTGTTTCTGTTATTAGTGTTTTTTTTAAATGTATTTATATGTTTTTTTTTTCAATGTATTCTGACGAAACCTAAAACTGTATGTCTAATGGCCAAATAAATTGAATTGAATTGAATTAAATTACGAGAATTAATACTATAAAATATTAGGGAAAGGAGTTCATTCTTACTACCAATTTGTGCATAAGGATTATGCTAATAATATTAGCAAAGCCATTGCCATATTCTAATACTTCTATACATTGAATGGATCGAAATCGCCTACATGTAAGTTAGCATGTTTAATACATCTGGAGACCGGCGAGGAAGATTTAGAATTTCTAATATAGAAGAGTTTGTGATGTCTCATGTCCTTCATAGGACAATAATAATAATAATAATAATAATAATAATAATAATAATAATAATAAGAATAAGAAAAAGAAGAATAGCAAATTTCTATCTTCACTGGATTATGACCGAGTAGACCAATTTGCTACTGACAATAACTCTTCAAGGAATAAAGAGTGGGAAAGTAACAGTTGATGGAATCCTCATTGAATTAGTGAATTGGTTGAGTGAAGATGAGAATAAAATTATATAACTATGCAATGAAATTTATGAGAAAGACTACTGGCCTGAATAGTTCACGAAGACAGTGTTGCTGTCAATACAAAAGAACGCTAATCCCAAAGAAACGTAATGAGTTCAGGACTATCAACTTGACATCGCACTCTGCAAAGATTATCCCATGAATAATGAATCGACATTTATATTTTAAGATGGAAGTAGTTGAAAGAACAGCAATTAAGGCACGAGAGATGCAATTGGACTGCTGCCAATAATAGGCGAAGGATACTTGGAGAAAAATAAAGAATTTATTGTAGGGCTATTAGTATTTGTGGACCTATAGTCCCGTCGCTCTAATTTCCGGCAGCCAATCGCGTTGCAGGTCGGCTACATTTAAACGTGTGCGTCTTGTGATTCGCTGGTGAAGACGTTATTCATTTCTTAAGGCTCGATAAATACTTAATATAATCGCCCGCCATTTTGGCTCTTTCGTTGGCGTTCGCAGAAAGCACACGAAGACGTTATTTGCCGCTCAATTATTTGCTGAATTACATTGCGTTTGATTTATTATCATAGGAGCTACGACATGATAATGTTTAACGGTGTGACAAATAGATTCCTCGTATGGTAGCTCGGCAACGAAAGAACAAAAATTGGCGAACGATACTACCTACCTAGACTTTATAGAGCCTTCACTTCCTAAGACGTAAGCAAAGGGGAGGAGTCACGCCGGGAATAACAGCGTCGCGACTATAGATAATGCTTTTGACAAAGTGGATGGGAATATAGACTGTAAAGAAACATTTTAAAATTATTTTTAGAATGAAAAGTTACATTGTTCGGATGAAATTTCTGCACATGTGAAGGACAAAACCAAAATTCTTTCAATCACTTATTATCAGAGACCGGAACTTTGGCAGAATATCTTTTTAAATGTGTTAAAATCTATGTTCATTTTGAAAGTAAACCTGTACGAATTATAGCCTACCTTTGTGATTGAAACGTCATAGTTTTATGTTGCCCTTTTCTGCCTTTTTTAATATAAATGCCTAATTTACAAAATAAATGCTTGTTTGCCTTTATTTGATTATTTATCTATTATTTATTAATTTATTATTAAAAATTACCTACAGGTATATTTTAATATATTTCTATAACCGCTACAATGAAAGTGACTTCACTGAATGTACTATCTTACTGTCTTTCAGTCAGTTCATATTCTCTTTGCAACAATGAGTACTGCCTTGCAAAAATGTATAACAGTAAGCGTTTTAATTATCGCTTGTGTTTATTTGACAAGGCAACAATGAGTGCGGGTCTAACGTTATTTTTAACATCAAGTCGAAAGGCTCAATTTGCATTCGACTAATGTAAAGCTTTTCTTGCTGTCGAAATCCCTTTGTGGAAAGTGCAAGGTTGTGGGTCTAGTGCAAGGTTTTTGTAATTGCCTTTTATTGCGTATTTTAGCTATTTATAATGCCTTTTTGCCTGCCTATTTTAGCTATCTATGATGCGTTTTTGCCTGCCTGTTTTAATGATTCATAATGCTTAGACTTCCGGTCTCTGCTTATTATCATAATACACTGTCTCTTAAATTGACTGAGCATATTGGGAATTAAATCAATGGCTTTCCCAAAACACGCTATGTAATGTTACGTATATAACCATTTTTATCTCCAAGAGAAAGCAAAAACGAGCAAAATTGTTTTACATTTAACTTGCTAATATCTATACTAATAATAAATCTGTAGCCGAAATTTTTCTGGTAATTTTCGATTTTCCAAAAATAATTGGTCCTAACATATATAATTAACCACCCTGAAACCGAAAATCGCTTTTTTGAAATTTTTGTTTGTATGTCTGTCTGTCTGGATGTTTGTTACCTTTACACGCGATAATGGCTGAACCGATTTATATGAAAATTGGAATATAAATTAAGTTCGTTGTAACTTAGAATTTAGGCTATATGGAATTCAAAATATTTTATTTAAAAGGGGGGTTATAAGGGGGCTTGAATTAAATACATCGAAATATCTCCCTTATTATTAATTTTCATGAAAAATGTTACCTAACAAATGTTTCTTTAAACATTATTTCCGATAAGTTTTATTCTATGCAAAATTTTGATAGGACTAATATTTAATTAGATAAATGAGTTTTAAAATTACAATAACAACGCCATCTTAAGCGGCTGAAATGAAATAAAAACAAATGACTTCGTCTATAAGGGGCCTTGGACAACAACAAACGAAAGCTATTAAACATAGCTTACAGAGAATGTTTTTGTGTTTGTATGAAGTAATATCGAAAGCTAATTAACCATTTGTATAATTAATTATTATTTCACCATTGGAGGGTGTAGTTTGGACATAATGATATAATGTTATTACAGTAACGTCTGAGTGAATTGAGGACAGGTAAGATTAAAATAGCGCATTAATTATTTAAATTAAGTGACATATTAAACGATTTATCCTTTTATCAAACACTAATTTAATTAATAGTTCATAGTATTTTGTTGTTTAATTCGTAAATAATTCTTGTATACATGTAACTCTCATCTAAATCAAATTGTTGAATTCTTTGTAAGTTCATGCATATGTATATACACTTTTTGCTGGTTGTGTGGAAGAGAAGGCCTTACGGCCTTAACTCTGCCAGCTAAAATAAATCATTATTATTATTATTATTATTATTATTATTATTATTATTATAATGTTCCCGGGATCAAATGTCTTATTTTAATTATGTAATTACTTTATATTTATTTCTAACGGGTGCAGCGGAGCGCACGGGTACGGCTAGTTTAAAAATATAAACTGTTCATAACAATAACAATACTGTATATGAATAACAGTCCAATGGCAAAATTAAGTATGAGAAACGAATGCACAATGCTATGAGAGAATGAGATTAAAAAACCCATTTATTCATCATAAATCGTACAGAATGTTCCGGAGATAGATCTAAGGTCCTTTAATAACAATTCAGGAAATTAATAAGCTACGATTAGGTGTACTATCGCAGGAAAGCTAATGGTTCGTGTGCATTGCAGTCCACAGCTGATATGCTCCGTTTGTGCCAGTCGTTTATTTCGCTGCTAGAACCAGACAGGTTACAAGTAGATTGGATTAGGCAGCTTCTGCACACTTTTAGCAGTCGGAGGTCAGTAGTTACAACCCCCGAAAGACCTGAAAAAGCCATTTTATGGCTTAAAAGTCTGTTTTCAGCTATAAATAAGTTCTGGAGTCCACGAGTCCACCATGTTAGGCTTTCCTCAACCCCTTCCCAAAGCGTCCCTCTCCTTTTATACTTTATGCGACCGCTAACTGGGGCATAAATCGCAGCCCGCACAAACATGGAAGAGTAGAAAAATCGCAGACGACCAATCCTCGCCAGTTTCCAAAGCTTCATTATTCGACTCTCAATTCCAAATGTTTTACTTCTCTTAACATCCCTGTGGGCTGTCATTGGATCAAGACTAAATGAGGAGGTAATTTCTTGTCTAAAATCATTAAAATGTGTAGTTTTGTACATTCAATATGGTGAATATAAGAACTGAAACTACTGTCCACCATGTAAAGTGAACCTATAATTAGATTCTGCCTGATATTTATAGATATGGAATTAAAATTTGGAGCGAGTCTTGATGGAAATCCACTTGTATGTAGGCAACAATTTCGCTCGACTGTCCACATATAGAGCGTATTCCGAATCTCAGCGGTGAGCAATCCGATGGCATCACGGTGTTCCGAATTCCACCGATGACGTCATTGATGCTCCACCGGTGTCGCACCGGTGCCATCAGCTTGCAGAGTTGGTGGCAGTCTCCCTCAGCCGCCATCAGTGAATCTGATTGGTTCTTGTATAGGGCTGGAATTAGCAGACGAATGACATCGTGTACTGTTGTGTCATGGTGGTGTGTTCTGCTTTAGTTCTGCTGTATTGTTTGTAATGAGCACAACGTAAAAACAATATGTTAATGGCTTTTGAGCGAACATGTCAACGGACCAGTTATTACTACCGGTTCAAGAAATAAATTGTTTATGCTCTCTTTTCTTTGAAGGAGATGGCAGTACGGAAATTTCGCAAAATTTTGCTATCGTAACACACACAACAACTTATACAGTCGCCATGACAGCCATCAATCCTTCCAGCAGTTTTGTTCCTAATTCGCTGCAGCGTGACGATCATTGTTGTCCACCGGTCCGGTGAGATTCGGAATACGCTGATATACAGCGGCTTTTGTTTACTGCACATGCGCAGTGTGTTGTAAGCGAAACACAATAAAGGAGCTCTAAATTTTATTTCCGTATGTGTACTATACAGCAATAGTAGCAAAAAAAAAAAAAAACCGGACCGACCCTTGTAGCTGATTTCAGAGCCTTGTTCACTCCAGAGCACGATAGAGTGGTAACTAAGACGTTCGTGGTTCGAATCCTGCCAGGGAAGGAAACTTTTTTTTTTTGTTCTTTATTCAAATTTATTCCCAATACTTTTCGAGGCTTTAGATTAGGAACTGCAGTTTCTGAACGTATCCTAGGTACAAATTACTTCCATCTGCTCTATCTTCCATCATGCCAATCGCTTTTATTAGATTTCTTCTATTATATTGAGTTTACGTAATGCCTTTGTCATGTCTGGAAATGAGATGGTCGTTTACGGAAGCCATCAATTCCAAAATCACGTAAGGAGTGAATTGATGAGACTGTTTGGAGAACAGCGCTTAGGGTACGGAATTCAATTTCGCGGAGAAATACGCGATTAGCAGAACAGAAGGCTGCGAGAATATTCCTCTACAAACAAACTCCAAAATTCTAAAACACTGCCTCTTCAGACTGTGAATGCCTCAGACCAATTTGCTTCCCCTTGAGTTCTTATTTTAAGGATTGGGGCTGTCGTGAGAGAACCCCGAGCTTCCATTCTTCCTCCCCGTCTAATTCAGTATTATCAAACTCACCCTTGGAGATTAAAGAGGAGAGTTTCAAGCATTGTTCTCAAAAAGGAATTGACAAGTAACGATTTTCTTGGTGAAATCATTTAATCTGCTGATCTTTCGGAAATCATAAATTTGTAGATATTGTGATTAGTTGTATATAATTAATTTCTATTACATGTTTTAGCTGCTTCTCAAGAACTCAGTCCCTTATCATGTTAACAATGATACTTCTCAATCAATCAATCAATCAATCAATCAATCAATCAATCAATCAATCAATCAATCAATCAATCAAACTAAAATATACAAAAAATAAACAAAATGAACTCAGATCAATCAAACAAATAAATGAATGAGTGAATAAAATCAAATCGAATGTATCAAATAATGAAATAAATAAATAAATAAATAAATAAATAAATACATACATATATACATACATACATACATACATACATACATAAATCAGTAATTTAATAAACTATACGACTCAAATAAACCAACCAAATTATTTATAAACGACTCAAAATACATAAATATAATAGATAATTAAAAAATAAATTAATAAGTAAATAAATAAGTAAATAAATAAATAAATGAATAAATAAATTAATTAATAAAGTGAATACATAAGTAAATATATAAATAAACAAATAAATAAATAAGTAAATAATAAATAAATAAATAAATAATTTAATTAATAAGTAAGTAGAATAATTTCAACGGAAAAATTGTTCTGGGATCGGGCATCTTAACCGGGACCTTTGGCTGAGCACGTGAACGCTTTAATCACTGAGCTACCCAGGAACTAACATATCCCGGCTCAATTATTCCCTTTTATATCCACATAACTCAAGTGGGTTGACAAGACGTCAGACACCCAACAATGAGTCCACACTTTCTCTGCGACTTAAATTTATGGCTTTCTGTTAATGAACAGTTAATGAACAATGAAGTAAATAAATGAATAAGTAAGTAAAAAAAATCAACCAACTAAGCAAATGAAGTAATCAAAACATAAATTAATCCAATAAATAAGAGGTCAAACCGGAATTAATGGGGAAGTGCCAACTTTCTACAGGATTACTAGAACTAATGAAGCTGCGGAGTGACTTTTCGATAGCACTGTATAATAATAGTAAGTGCAAAAAGAAAATAAGTTTAGTTAAATGTAATTCTAAGAGTTAAAAAATTAGAAGAGTATGAAGAGAAGGAATTATTGCATTAAAATAATAGGGAAAATTTATACGTTAAAAATAAAAATCATAATATTAGAAAAATTATATTTTGAGAAAGAACACAACCTTAGCAGTCTATTTGACAACTATTTTTTGAAAGTAGTAAATGTCTGACAGCTCCTTGAGGTATGAGGTAGGGAGTTTCAATGACGAGAAATTGAAACGGTGAAGTGTTATGATGAGCTATAGGCCTACTCAATGTACCGATCATCTGAGATCGAGTGTTTAGGTTATGGTTCGAACATAAATACACAAGGCAAAAGACAGATAACTTGAGGTTGAGGTGCGAAGAATTTGAAGTAGAAGAGAAAGAAAGTGTAAAATTCTGTAGTCGTTGAGTCGGAACCAAGACAAAGTTTCGAAAAATGGTGAAATATGATCGTATCGTCGGACATTACACACATATTATGCATAGAATTAACTTTTCACAAATGATAAGAAACATCAAACTTTAATTTCATATCCCTAACATTATTACGATCCCAACATTGCTCACAATAACAATCACGAACAGCATAAATGTTTCACGTAAACATAGGGATCGATGAGTCTCCTGGCACTTTTTGGTATACATTAAATTAGTGAAATATTCATTCTAATCAATGTCAGAGATCTAATTCGAGTCAGCGAAATGATATTCTGGTGCCCTAGCACCTAATTATCAGAAGAGCGTAATCTTATCAAAAACCTGATAACAGTGACGAATGCTATAATAAATAGCATTATATGATACGGATTATTTTTGACGCTCTAAAATTTGACGAAGGCAACAGAGATATATGATAAAAGTTCTGAAATTTCATTCCACGTACCAGAGATTGAATACGAAGGCGGTAGAAAAATGAAATAATCACGTGAGAGAGACAGGTTATTCTGCCTTGGTTTTAAAACCATTTGAAATATCAAAATTGAAAAAAAAAAGTCCCCATGTTCTGCATCAACAGAAAATATGGGCCAGATGATCACGTCAAAATGAGATGAACTGCGTATTATAGGAAAGGTAGTATTTTTCCCTCTCTCTTTTTCATAGAACCCTCCAAGAATTGAGAGGAAATCGAACTATTTAAATGCAAATTCTAATTCCCAGTTACGTACCGGAAATGAGAGCCCCGAGCTACGTATATTTGACAGGTATAAATTAGACAGAACAGAAATGAGGAAATTGAATTTGAAACGAGGAAGGAGAGTTCCGTTTCACCGATACGATTTTTTTGCTCTATCTTCCTCTCTTCTCACTCCTGGCTGCGAGAGCGCGCGTCTAGACGATTCGGTTTCAGTATTTTTTTAGTTTTTTAATGCAACTCTTCTTCTAAAATTACGAAGCTAACAGCACTTCAGTCCTCCAGATGTATCAGGATTCTAGTTACAGTGGTTCAAAACTAACAAATTCCGACGTCTTGGAAATAAAGTCATAGATGAACATTTTAAAGAATTATTTCCCGGAAAATCCTTCTGCGGTAAAAAATTTAGTTTAAAAATTGTCATTCTTACTGACTTCTCATGTTGAACTACGTTACTATTGGAATTTAGATACCTTCTCTTTATTCAATAAAAAGTCCTGTTCTTTTTTACTCAGTCTTTCATTCTTCGTAGAATATGCCAGTCTGATTGTCGTTTACCTCTACTATGGTCCTCCCATTGGTCTTGTTCCAAGTTCCTGACTGTACTTGAATATTTTCATTGGTCGTTCTGAGCTTGCTCTTTCGTCGTGTTTGGTCCATTATTTCTAACATATATTTAATAAGTTGCCAATAACCTTGGACCTACATTGCCTTCCAGATGTGCTAGTCTGGAAATCCCCCCCCCCCCAGGCATACCGGTCTGGAATGTCTTCCTTAATATATTGCTCTAAAATTTCTCCTAGATGCATTGGTGTGGAATGTCTATCGTAAAGATGTACAGTTATAGAGTGGCTGTTAGGTAATTTTGCTGGACAGGAATGTCTGTCAGATTTACTGGTCTGCAATGTCTGTCAGACAGATGTGCTGGTCTGAAATTTGCGTCACATAGATGTGCTCGTCTGCATTGTCTGTCAGAATGTCACATAGATATGCTGGTCTGGAATGTGCGTCGCATAGATGTGCTGGTCTGCATTGTCTGTCAGAATGTCACATAGATATGCTGGTCTGGAATGTGCGTCACATAGATGTGCTGGTCCGCAATGTCTGTCAGAATGTCACATAGATATGTTTGTCTGGAATGTGCGTCGCATAGATGTGCTGGTCTACATTGTCTGTCAGAATGCCACATAGATATGCTGGTCTGGAATGTGCGTCACATAGATGTGCTGGTCTACATTGTCTGTCAGAATGTCACAAAGATATGCTGGTCTGGAATGTGCGTCACACAGATGTGCTGGTCTGCATTGTCTGTCAGAATGTCACATAGATATGCTGGTCTGGAATGTGCGTCGCATAGATGTGCTCGTCTGCAATGTCTGTCAGAATGTCACATAGATATGCTGGTCTGGAATGTGCGTCGCATAGATGTACTGGTCTGCATTGTCTGTCAGAATTTCAGATAGATTTGCCGGTCTGGAATGTGTGTCGCATAGATATGCTGGTCTGCATTGTCTGTCAGAATGTCACATAGATATGCTGGTCTGGAATGTGCGTCGCATAGATGTACTGGTCTGCATTGTCTGTCAGAATTTCAGATAGATTTGCTGGTCTGGAATGTGCGTCGCACAGATGTGCTGGTCTGCATTGTCTGTCAGAATGTCACATAAATATGCTGGTCTACGTCGCATAGATGTGCTGGTCTACATTGTCTGTCAGAATGTCAGATAGATTTGCTGGTCTGGAATGTGCGTCGCATAGATGTGCTGGTCTGCATTGTCTGTCAGAATGTCAGATATTCTGGTCTGGAATGTGCGTCACATAGAAGCGCTGGTCTGCAATATCTCTCAGAATGTCACATAGATATGCTGGTCTTTTATGTGCGTCACATAGATGTGATGGTCTGCATTTCTGCCAAAATGTCAGACAGATATGGTGGTCTGGAATGTCTGTCAGATAGATGTTTTGGTCTGAAATGTCTGTCAGATAAATGTGCTGGTCTGGAACGTCTGTCGCATATATGTACTGGACTTCACTGTCATCCAGATTAATCGTCTGGAATGACTTCGGATACATGTAACTGGACTGCTATTTCAACCAGATGAACTGTCTGGAATGCCTGTTGGATATATGTAGGCCTACTGACTATAATGTCACCCAGATATGGTTTGAAATGTCTGTCGAATATTGTACTGGACTGCAATGTCACTCAGATATATTGTCTGGGTTGCCTTCCAGATTGTACTTTCTGCACTGTAGGCTTTCAAACTGTTGAGCTTCCGAGACATAAAATTTATTAAGCTTATAGTCGGCTAAATATTGGCATTCCAACTCCATTATATAACGAATTTTCTGGCTTCCTTTCACTTTCTTCTTACATCCGTTAATTACAGCGTTTTAATTCTGTTATAGGCAAAGTTTAATTACTGAAGAAGCGTTGCGGAAAAAAAAGTTATCTTTCAATTTCATTACAATCAATTTTGTAATTTAATTTACCTTTTCCTAATTTCCGTTTCACCTTTCACACTGTAATAGTTAAACTGGTATTCAGAGCCCCATGTGCCACTCTTTGTGGAAATATCCATGAAATGTTGTGTGCATAACGGAAAATTAGAATGGCTTGTAGTACAGCCAGCGTTGCTATGAAATTTGTAGCGTGGATGTTGTATTCGGCTATAAAGCACATATATAAAGTTTTAGTGTTTTAGAAAAACATACGTTTTTAATAATGTGTTTACGACGGCGTTATTACTTACTACGTTACTTTGTTAGAATGCAAGTCTGCATATATGGATACTTCAGAATTTTTCCTCATATGCGCTGTAATGAAAATTATTGTGTTAATTTTGGTATAGGAGCTCTGCAGCGCCTTCGTTGCAAAACCTTCCCCACCTCCGCCATACACCCTGACAATCATGTATAATGAAGTTTGTAAGCGTAATCCCTGGAATTTAGCACTACATATGGAATGCCGAGAGAAGGCAGGGGGGTTGCGTCATTCTTGAGAAACTTTTAATATAAAGAAAATGGTGCTGAGTAACGAACTTCAATGAATTGTGTAAGCTAATGAAAGAGTATATTTTCATTATATCCCTCAAAACAAAACAAAAATTGGCATTTATAGGGAATGACTGCAGTAGAAGAATTAAGGCTACAGAACGACTCATAAACTGTACTAGCCACCGACGTAGCTCAGTGGGCTCAGGCGGTTGTCTATCGATCCGGAGTTGCGCTCGGACGCGGGTTCGATTCCCACTTGGGCTGATTACCTGGTTGGGTTTTTTCCGAGGTTTCCCGAACCATGAGGCAAATTTCAGGTAATCTGTTGTCGAATCCTCGGCCTCATCTCATCTCACTACATCTCGCCAAAAAATAGTAAAATGAAATTGAAATTGTAAAAAATTGTAAAAATTGTAATTGCAATCTTGTAAAATTTTGACTTATTCCATATGAAGAGTCCACTGCGAGAATGATGGATGTCACTTTCTTGTCGAAAATGAACCAAGACTGTCAATGCATAGCTTGAGACATTTAGGGCCGTATTCATAGACATTCTTAGCGCGGGCTTCCGGTGGATGATCAGCGAACTAACGTTTTTCGTATTCATAAACCAGTGTCAGCGATATGATATGATATGATATGATATGATATGATATGATATGATATGATATGATATGATATGATATATGATATGATATGATATGATACGATATATGATATGATATGATATGATATGATATGATACGATATGATGTGATATATGATATGATATGAATCCTGTTTAGCACGCTCGTAGCCCGGGCTAGCGAAATGTCTATGAATAGCACCCATAGAATGTACATAGAGAGTTATATGGCATTAACACTGATAGTCATTGTCCAGTAATGATCGGAAAATCACAGTTAAGCTTTGAGCGCTAAGCATTTCAAACTTTCAATTGCTTCTCCTGCAAAATGTATTCCAAATGACATCCATCATTCTTGCATGGACTCTTCATATCTTAAAGCTTCATTGCTAATTTAAGATATATGGAATACAATAAATGAAAAGTAATGAATGAAAACCTCCTTAGATATAACACACGGAGCAAGTTCACTGTAATCGGAGCGGTAGAGCATGAAAGTCGTGTAATATTATGGACAGGAAAACATCGACATACAAGAATGGGTATTTAAGAGTTGTTAATTCATTATAAAAAGTATGTTTGATACAATGTTAATACAAATTAAATAAATAAATATATAAGTAAATAAATAAATACAAAATTGAGCACCTATGCAAGTAAATAAGTATGCGAGTGAGTGAATAGATAAATGAATGAATGATAATAAATAAATAAATAAATAAATAAACGAATAAATTAATAAATAATTAAATAAATAACTAGATAAATAAATAAATAGATAAATAAATGAATAAATAAATAGATAAATGAATAAATAAATAGATAAATAAATGAATAAATAAATACATAAATAAATAAATAGATAAGTAAATAAATAAATATTTCCTTAAACTGTCCAGCAATATCCTTCATATTTGCACCGTTTTCTAGGCATTGAATAATATTTCTGACTGAATTTCCCACCAATGTTTATTATTGCCACACTAACATTACTTATCTAACTTTCATTAATTACTTTCAGTCCACACATGTGGAGTAACGGTCAGCGCGTCTGGCTGCGAAACCAGTTGGCCCGGGTTCCAATCCCGCTCGGGGCAAGTTACTTGATTGAAGTTTTTCCCGGGGTTTTCCCTCAACCCAATACGAGCAAATGCTGGGTAACTTTTGGTGCTGGACCCCGGACTCATTTCACCGGCATTATCACCTCCATATCATTCAGACGCTAAATAACCTAGATGTTTTTTTGTAAGTAGGTTATTTTACGACGCTGTATCAACATCTCAGGTTACCCTAGATGTTGATACTGCGTCGTAAAATAACCCAATAAAATAAAAAAATAAAATTAATTATTTTCATGTCGTTTTATGGTCTAGATATTAATGCAATAACTATGTAACCAATTGTATTCAATTAGAATTAGAGTCTGGCTGGGCGGAAGAGAAGGCTTACTGGCCTTAGCTCTTCCAGATTAAATAAATAAATACATAAATAAATACATAAATAAATAAATAACTAAATGAATAAATAAATAACTAAATAAATAACTAAATAACTAAATAAATAAATAACTAAATAACTAAATAAATAAATAACTAAATAATTATTATTATTATTATTATTATTATTATTATTATTATTATTATTATTTACGTTGCATATAGAGTGTTACTTGGGAGGCCGGCGGGAAAAATACCTTTGGGGAGGCCGAGACGTAGATGGGAAGATAATATTAAAATGGATTTGAGGGAGGTGGGATATAATGGTAGAGACTGAATTAATCTTCCTCAGGATAGGGAGCAATGGCGGGTTTATGTGAGGGCGGCAATGAACCTCCGGGTTCCTTAAAAGCCAATAAGTAAGTAAGTATTATTTACGTTACTAAAAATACTTAGCCGTGATAGTTTTGTGAAATAATGCTTTACCAGTGCGGGGGCTTGAATTCTCGTCACAACAGACCACGTTGTACTGTTTTCTGCTTTCTTTAGACTCAAACGCATTCTACTAAATCGACGGAGCAATGTAAGAGCCACACTAATCACAGAAAAGCTTAAGTTTTAAATTGTCGGTGAACTATTTTTTTGGTTTGCTCTACATTTGCGCGCACAAATGGATAGTAGAGAGGAGACACATAGTGGAATTGTTCGTTACTAATCTAGTATTCAAATCACAGTGCAGCCATCTGCGGCAGTCAATTGCCGCGTGTGGGATGTGGGTTGAGGGAGAACTTCTCCATGGTATGTAAACAGGACCCGGCAAATTGATGAGCACTGTAAATAACAGCAACTCAACATCAAACATGTAGTCTAGCATCGGATGTCAAATTTCCTGAAACCGAGAGTTTTCCAGTCGGAAGTTACAAAACTAGAGCTTCTCAACTTTAATCAAGTGGTGATCTCATTTACGCTATAGGTCTATTCACGCTTGATATTTTGATATACAGGCATTCTGTTTTCAGTCTGACTTTCTCTTCTTGTTCACACGAACTTTTTGTTTTCCACTGACCTTCCCCATTCTTACTTATACTGGGTGTTCATTTCAAAGTGTGTCATGAGTCACTGTTGGTGAGTCAGCGATTTGAAGCGAGTTTCAGCTTTTATGTCAGAGAAGTTGCCTATTAATCAAGGCGTTCAATCTGAACTTGAGAACGTGTACGGTATAACTTGAACGTCGTAGCAACAGATGGTGGTCAGTACGGTCTGTGTGCTACCATAACCTCTTTCGAACTGTGTTTTGCGCGGGCAAGTCGTACGCAGGGTATTTGTTATCATCGTTTGCGTACCGCAACATTCCAAACACAAATCAAATGCTCCGTGTCCATGTTGACCGCCCAAGTTAATGTCAACAAATGCGTAAGTAATCGTCTTAACCCTCTCCCCACATCCCTACAGTAAGAAAAAAACTCACCTCAGTACGTGTTTCCAAACAGTTCACATTCCTGCCACTACCGGCGTTACGGTACGTATCGGTAAGTACTCTTCTGAATGAACGCCGTACTTGCCAGGCAACTTCTTGGCACATAGGTAATACGCATTTGCGGAAATGTAGGAAGATTGAATTCTCTAGGCCCATCGGCTAGCCACATGACGACATACAGCGAGCCATGACACACTTTGAACTGAACACGCAGTATTAGGTTTAATATTTCGAATTATTTCTTTAACATGCATCATTATTAGTGATCCGAAATTGATGGAATATTATCTTTTTTTCTAAACGTCACAGATCATTTCAATTCAACTCGAACTAATATAGCCTACTTTTATTTTTCACTTTTCAGTCTTTTATTATTTACCGCTCATTTCTCAGGAAATGTTCTACTTTTGTTGCATTCCCCCCCCCCTTTTTGCTTATGAACGAACATTTTTTTACGGTGTAATAGCAGTCTATAGTCGAGAACCTACTGCAGATTGCAATTCTATCGCGTCTTGCAAGAATTTTCCTTATGGTTGCATCGACCTTGATTTCTGATCACATATATTACGTGCTTCCCACCACTCAACGCAACAGAACAAATACTGTAGCCGCAGTGCCCGCAGTCAGCATATTGTACCACACAATTGAAGACGTAAAAATCCCGAAAGTAAATGGAAGCAGACCAACTTTTTTGCGACAGTCGACTTTGGTGACAATATATTTTCAACAGACAGAAGTATACTATTTTGTTAGTATTTTACTATTAAATTCAATGTCCGCCGAATTAGCTCTGTCGTAGCGTGTCTGCCTCCAGACTAACTGGGCCGGGTTCGATTCCCGGCGGGGTCAGATGTTTCCTTGTAAAATTTCTACCTCGAAACTAGGACAGATGGCAGTACACAACTTCTAATCACTAAATTGTGCAGCAACATCCCTGGGTTAAATCCAAAATCTCTCCGCAGTGCATATGAAGGGAAGGCATATGTCACTGTTGATAGGGATTCGTCCGTTGGTTGGAGACGTTAAGCTTGGCGGCCCCCTTGGTGCTATCTGACAGGAGTAGGCTACGTGCCGGCACCGGGTTCCTCTTCTCCCTCCCTCACCTTCATCAACATCCTCACCCATTCCCTACACTACACTTACACGAACACTTAACATACACTCACCCTAGTACACGCCAAAATTGTTCACAGATACACATCATGCATAACGTGGCCTGCCGAAGTGGTGTGCAATTTGAAAATGGGTCACAGTCCTGCCATCTATCCGCAGTATGCGAAACCCGAATCACACAAAGTGAAGTGGGTAGGCATTAGACCCACACACTATTAAAATCATGGCCATTTTTTAAAACATGAGCGTCATATTTTCAGAAATTTGAGGTCATTTCACAGGTCATTTTTCTGTGATTTTAGGTCATCAACTTCCGAGTCCTAATCATTACACTTTTTTTTCTACTTTCTACATTTCAATCTTTCACCACCTCCATTCTAAGCTTCTTCCTTGTACTATCTACTCTAAGTCGCCACGGCGGTCCAGTGGCTAACGAGCTGAACTCAATCTTGTAGACCTGGGTTTGACCTCCGGCGTACCCCCGATTTATGACTTGCGTTGGGCAACCTCGTGGCCCAGGTAGCACAGAGACTTTCTCCGGAAGCTCCGGTTCCCCTGTGGCATCCAAAAAATCTCCATCATCATCTAATCCAGTAATCGGCATCCCTCAGAGCAATCATTCCCTCTTTCAAGAACATCAACATCCAGAGCGCTGAGTAAGAGGAGAATGGCTGATAACTTTAATTGAACTCTATAGTGACGGCCTGTATAACTTAATTCGTGCACCTGATACATCCGCAATATTGTTAGCATTGTAAATTAATCTAAAACACGGATTGGTACTTTAATTATTCAAAATAAGTCTATATATTGACAGTTGAATTTCTATAAACACAAAATGAAATTACTGTAGCAATTTTATTGCAATGGAAGTAAACATTCAACAGTTTGCCTTATATTAGTACCTACCGATTCATTCCTTCGTATTTTTCATATTCAATGGCATAACATGTTGTATAATGACGCTGTAAATTGAACTGTTTAAGGGGATTAGGTAGAGATTAGGAGTGAAAAATCCGATTATTTATTTTGTGTTAAAAAGTACAAAACTTACTCTTTAAAACGATATGTATTGTGAGGGTATCTCTGCACATGCACTTTAATTGGTCTCCCTATATATAGTGGCGCATATAATTCATACATCCCTTTCTTTTTAATGCAGATTTCAGGACGTGAAGTGCATTTTTCTCTTAAACTACATACTCAATTTGCATGAAATTTTTACAACGTTTTCTTCAGCCCATGTTCTACAAAGCAGACTTATGCGTTTATGAATATCTCACACATAACATGAGGGAAATATTATAGAAAATGTTTAATTAAAGTATAACATTTTTTCTGTTTCACTACAGGTGAAATATTTAAATATTTAACTACATATTGGTTTATAATTTACATTCGGCAAAGTGGGAAAACAGGTTATCAGTTAGGGCCTTTCCTTTGCACTTCGATAAGAAACTAATTGTTTTCTATACCTATAAATTCAGAATTATTTGTTGTATAACCATGACAATTTTTATTACATTCTGAACAATAAAAGCCTATATATATTGAAATAAACTTTTGTGCTGAAATGCTTTAATCGTAGAGGGATCACCACCCGGTACGCTTAACATAATGTAGAACGTTATAATGAATTAAACAATTTGCCATTGCTCCCATATTGTATAAATAAGAATAAATTTACCCACACATATTAAATGTTACATATTTTAATGCTCTTTCAATATAATAATCTTATCGGGGATTGTATGTTATGGAGGGAAAAAGGAATTGGCCACCCTACCCCATTACCTTCTGACCTAGTTTTCTCATGAGTGATAGCTTATTTGTGTCACTTATGAGGTTCAAACCTGTCTTCGGACAGTTCACTAAACAACAACAATATCACCGTCAAAATGTAATATAGAAGCAAATTACCACGCATAAATTAAGTATTAGCACGTATAAATTAAAGGCATCTTCTCGAACTATAATTTATATTATATACTAGCCGTACCAGTGCGCTCCGCTGCACCTGTTAGAAATAAATATGAAGTAATTGCATAATTAAAATAGGACATTTGATCCAGGGAACATTCGTGTTTGATAGAAGGATAAATCGTTTATTATGTTACTTTAATTTAAACTGTATTAAAAAAATTAAAATGCGATCATTTTGATCCAGAGACCACTCATTTGGTCATAAAAATTAGTTTAGGAAATACAGGAAACGAATATACAGAATAGCCTATCAAGTTTTCTGTGCATAAGAATCTATTTTAATCTTACCTGTCCTCGATTCACTCAGAAGTTACTGTGATAACATTATAGCATTATGTCCATCTAGAGAAACTACACTTTCCAATGATGAATTAATAATTAATTATACAAATCGGTTAATTTCTTTCTTTCTTTCTTTCTTTCTTTCTTTCTTTCTTTCTTCCTTTCTTCCTTCCTTTATTTCTTTCTTTCTTTCTTTCTCTCAGTTTAACCTCTCCCTTCTAGGTATATTTACACGACCCACGCCACCCGGGCCTTACAGGGCCGCGACCTGTCGGGAGAGGAATTAATCTATGGATCACATACATACTTTTTTGACCACACAAGGACATGGAGGGCCTCCCCAGATGAGGGATCAGCTCAATGCCGGGGCCGCCTCCGATACAACACAAACATTTAAGACATTACACAGCATTCACTCACATATATGAAAGGATTAAGGGAAGGATCGCCGTCCATGGCCGGACTTTCAAGAGGTACAATCCCGGC
The DNA here is from genome assembly GCF_040183065.1 of Periplaneta americana. Taxonomy (NCBI): domain Eukaryota; kingdom Metazoa; phylum Arthropoda; class Insecta; order Blattodea; family Blattidae; genus Periplaneta; species Periplaneta americana. Next base: position 25,635,140 of record NC_091132.1, on the reverse strand, counting down.
ATTTGCCTGGAAATAACTGAGGAAACCATGGAAAACCTCAGTTAGGATTTCCGGCCCCTGGGATAGAAACCCGGACCTCCCGAATGCGAGGCCAGCCCTCTACCACGCCGCTAGCCCGCTCGGTAATCGGTTAATTTAGCTTCCGATATTACTTCATACATACACAAAACATTGTCTGTAGCTATGTTTCATACATATTATATATATATATTATTTTTCTCCGTTCCATTACTCTTTCATCGTATGTTTCACAGTTTTGATTGTTGCTGTCCAAGGCCCCTTATAGACGAAGTCATGTGTTTTTTATTTCATTACATCGACTTAGATGGCGTTGTTATTGTAATTTTGAAGCTCATTTATCTCATTAAATATCAGCCCTATCAAAATTTTGCATAGAATAAAACTTATCGGAAATTATTTTCAAAGAAACTTTTGTTATGTAATATTTTTCGTGAAAATTAATAACAAAGGAGATATTTCGATTTATTTAATTCAAGCCCCCTTATAACCCTCCTTTTAAATAAAATATTTTGAATGCCATATAGCCTAAATTCTAAGTTACAACGAACTTAATTTATATTCCAATTTTCATATAAATCGGTTCAGCCATTATCGCGTGAAAAGGTAACAAACATCCAGACAGACAGACAGACATACAAACAAAAATGTCAAAAAAGCGATTTTCGGTTTTAGGGCGGTTAATTATATCAATGTAAAAGACAGACTATGTTGCAGTTAGTTCTCAACCGACTTCTTTTACACTCAATTTATGACCGGCCATGGAAAATTCGGTTCCTACTTTGAAAGATTTAGGATCAAAAGTGCAGAAGAATCTCTGTGCATATGCAAAGAGAATCAGACTGTTGAACATTTGATTTTTCACTGTCCCGTGTTCGAAAGGAAAAGACACTTTTTAAGATATCATATCTCGGACTGCAATTTAAATTACTCCACACCCCTTTACCATTTTCTTAGAAAAAAATGTTGTTACAAACAATTCACAGAGTTTATACACCACATCCACGCAAGACTGTAGCTATTAATTGTATATAAATTAATGATGTTATAAAATCCTAATGCACTATGTAAAACAAGCTGTCTATCTTTGGGACATAATAATAGTAATAACCAAAGCTCGGATCTTGGGGACTTGTGTGTCGTGTGCTTGAGTAAGGTTTCAGGCATAACGTACACAAAGCTCACGCTGCAAGTGCTCAGGGACAGTCGTTTGTACTAAGAAAGTGGTCACATCGAATGGCAAGAAGACGAAAGAATAAACTGTGTCACGTCGAAGCCAATGACATTAAGAGAATTACAGGTAAACGGTCTGTTTGAGGAAATAGAAAATACGTGTTATTCGAATGGGTGTTATGGAAGTTTGAAAATGCATTTCTTAAATTTTAGGTACAGAATTTCGTGGAGGAATTCTGAGGAGATACATTATTTTCTTCTAATGCAGAGTTTATATCTTGTAAGTTGTACCACACATAAACTAGAGCTGGAAACGGGCATTCATTGAAAGACATTGCAGTCCTTTAAATTGATGGAGAATTTGTCCATAGCCATGGATCAAGTCGTAGAGGGACCTTCCCTAGTAGTGATACACTAATTGAAAACTATTTGCGAGAAAAATTTAGGATATACTTATCTTTCTCAGATACGAGATCTGCTGAAAATCGAACAGGAAACAGTGACAGTGAAATATTCAGTATTTTATTTAGGCCCAAGATTTTATAATAAAATTTCAAACCATTTTCCAAATTTGAAATTTTTTAAAATTGAAATTTTTAAAAAAGAATTTTGTAAAATTATCCATGATATATAATAGTAACAAATGTACTTTTTTTACCTTTTATTTCTATCGACTATATTCATGTTTTTATCGAATATCACTGGCTTCTGTCGGATTGTCAATTTATATTAAATGTGTATTTTTCTCTCGTTTTCCCTTTCTTCTTTATTCTTGCTCTTGTGTTGTACTTATTGGTTTGAATTAAGTTAATTACTGTATTTAGTAAACTGTCCTTGTAAATTTTATGTTATATTATTCACTAAGACCACACCGTACACGAGCCTGACTCTTACGGTAGTGGCTAGAAACATTTTTATTTTATAAATGCAATTTGTACTCACTAGGTAGCTAGTTAAAATAAATAAAATAAAAAAATTAAAGTTTGCTCCCGTCACTTCATGTGACGTGGAAATAAGTTTCCTTCGTTTCAAATCATGTTTAAATAACAGACGAAGAATTTATGGGTTCGAAAATCTTCGAATGCATGTAGTCATACACATAATGAAATGTACAGAGCAGAACTGTAAATTTGATGTATTTTGCATGTTTATTTATATATATGCTATAAAATTAGATGTTTCAAACTATCATAATATTATCATTATGTTGTTCCAGCCAGGAACCACTTTTATAGCAGACCTGACAGTACCTCCGTGCTGGAAGCGGGAGTTTGTTGACATTGAAGTCCGGTCGCTTAGCCACGTTCAAAGACACAAGTCCCCAACTTCCGAGCTTTGGTAATAACAACAATAACTATGTTTGTATTATAGATTTTACTATTGTTCAGTATTTGATGACAGGTATATAGTTTGTAACCATAAGTAATTTTGTTTTTATTTTTTTTTACTATCGCAAACCAACTATATAATAGGTGTTTTATTTGTAACTACGCCAATTCTGTGCATTATCTCATTAATATTGCTTAAAATTATGTATAAAATCACAAATTAATGGAATAATCTTGCAATTTCTCTACACCTTCGATTATAATTTCTAATCTTATTTCATTTTGTTTTAACTGAAAGTAATTATTGCATAACGTATTTAGTATTGTTTACTGTCTCTTAATTAGTGTGTTTATATTGTAACTATGATTCACACCTACTATTAATTCTTTAAAATTGTGTATTATCACTACATAATGTATTTCACATGTAACAAACTACAACCCTAATATACCAAAGGTAAAATAGGGTTTCAATATTTGGATAATAATAATAATAATAATAATAATAATAATAATAATAATAATAATAATAATTATTATTATTATTATTATTATTATTATATATGTTAGGACCAATTATTTTTGGAAAATCGAAAATTACCAGAAAAATTTCGGCTACTGATTTATTTTTAGTATAGATTCCGTCTATTTACTACACCAGCTTGCCGCTGAGCGATTGCTATCCTCCTCTTCAGGTGCTCATCTAGTCTGACCTTGCTCCGACGTCATAATAGCATTATGCTGACTATCACTGACCTAACATCGCGGATGTAGTGTAGACCAGCCTCCTATAGCGCACCCTGGGCAACGACTTTTTCGGTAAATTTGTCTAGAAAAATGCCCTCATATGGACAAATAACAAACAGTCAAGTACCCGTCCTTAGTAAAACAAAAATTGGTATCCTATGCAATATTCTTCATGTACTGTACTTTCTAGGCTATTGTTCAAACTTTGATGTATTTGCTAAACCAATATTTTACTGTAAATATTTCGCTGTTTTACGTACTTTCCATCCCTTATCTCATTGCACACTTTGGATCATTCAGTCAATACACATTTATTTTGTTCAGAATTTTCTACAACAGATCTGCGAACACTTCTAATCCATACAGAAGAATCGGCGTAGACTTACGTAGTTTCTAAAACTGAATCCAGCTCTCCTTCCTTGCATTATTCTTTGATGTCCTATAGACGGTACTGCATATCATTTGCAATCATCATAAATTATTGTTTAAATCTTCTTTCGATTAATTTGTGTTTATGTCACAGCCTAGATAATAAAAAATGTCAACTCTTTCTAAAGGATTTTCTTCAAACACAATTCTTAATCTTATTAAGAACATCCCTTAATTTTTCATTATTTTAGTATTTTCTGTTGATACTTAAAATCATATTTGAATATGTTGTTTAAAATTACGTAAACATATCTGTAAGTCATCTTCATTGTTTTTAATAACTACAACGTCGTCAACGTATACTAGAGCATAAACTTGCCCTATTACTTACTTTTATCCTAGTTTCACCAGTCTTTCCCACTTCTGGATTGAAGAATTTAAAAGAGCACATATTTGTCGGACACTCATGTTTACTAAAATTTCTTCAATTTCTATTTTCCTTGTGTTTATTCATATATCACTTTCGAGTGCAGCTATTCTATCAATAGTCTCTAAACACACACCTTCATCTCAAACAGCAGAAATAACTAAAATGCTCTCTCAATTAATATCACTAAATAAAAGAATTGTATTCCAATGGATACCATCCCATTGTGGAATCCTGGGAAACGAGAATGCGGATGCTTTAGCAAAGAAGGGCACCACTGCTACTTACAGACTTGTTACTAAATCTACGTATTACTCTGTGAAAAGATTTATTAAATATACATACTTAGACTTCAACAAACAAAATTTGATAACACAATCCCAAGGGAAAAAATGGAACTCTCTGCATCATAATCCACAGTTAATTTCCGATTTACCACGAAAATCGTCTGTAGCTGCATTTAGATTGGCAACAGACCATGATTGCTTGGCCAAACACCTGCATAGAATTGGAATATGTCAGTCCCCTAACTGCCCATTGTGCAACTCAAACCAAAAAATGGATTCGGAAAACCTCAAAATCTGTGCTTCAGTGGCTGGTCATGATAATATCTTTGAAAAATATTGGAGTGCAAGAGGTCAAATGACTTTATTGTCTAACGCCTGGCATTAGAAAACAACAACAACAACAACAACAACTTTGAAGTTGAAATTTGAACATTTTATTATAGATACTACATATTAAGTATTTTGTATAAATATAATTATGCACGATACTTCAATTTCGATTCATCCAGTCAAACACTTTCTCGAAATAAATGAATGTTATGTGTCTTTGAATACTGTATTATTTCCTCTTCCCCTTTATTTGTTTTAATGATGTAAATACATTATTAGTCGTTGAAGGTCCAGTTTTAAATCCACACTGTTGTAAATTTAATACAGTTTCTGATACTATCTTAGGACTTAATTTACAATCTTGCTATAAATTTTAATACACTAGGTTTAGAAGGCTAATTCCTCTATAATTCTGATAATCTCTACGCTTTCCTTGTTGCAGTTGTCCATGTTTCTAGAATCTTCCGAGCTCGCCAGAACTGTTCATTAAGTGGAATAATCTCACAATATCAGTAGAGTAAGGGAAGGTATTGTCGGATACCATTTTGATGTTTCAAAATAAAGGTAATTGAAAAAAGTTAGAACTGGAATTACTTAGTATTATAATAACCTCTTGGGGTTCCTGCAGATTGTACATAAGTATTAGGTAATTTACATAATATGTATTTGCTGTATAACTTGCAAAGAGAAAACAGAAATAATATCATCACTGACAAAATGGGAAGCTTATGTCGGATACATTAGACATTATTATGTAGGAGATATGATAATGCATTTAAAATTATATATTGCATATCAGAAACTATTACAATAGTGTTCTATTTAGCCAACTGATATCCAAGCCTTTTAACATCATTTCTGGTTCATCCAAAATATTTTCTCTCCATCATTAACATATAGTCAACTAGCTTCTCTTCAAGTGAAGCTGGGAGTATTGGTTTTCGTCCAAGTTTCGATTTAACGGCTTTGGTAGGCTCAGAGTTGGACCGTACATAATCAAATAATGTTGATCGAGGTACATTGAATCTTTTGGAAGCAGCCAGATAGCCCATTATTTTCTCCCGTAATGCGACAATGGCATTTACCATATATTCAGACTTCCATTTTTTTTTAGACTGAATGTCTTTTTTCTTTTACTTTAGGCCTCTAAAAATATCAGAAGAAGAAACAATTCGTTACTTCATAATGTTCGATTAATTAGAAAATTAATTATTTACATTAATTAAAAATACCCATGAGTAAACATGTAGTGGTTTGTTATAGAAAACATATAAATGGGTTTAAGGCAGCTTTTATGTAGCGAGCAGCATTGAAAGACAGCCGACAATGCCCTCGGATAGTATCCGACATTGCCCTCGGCTAGTATCCGACATTGCCCTCAGCTAGTATCCGACATTGGCCGACTCTTCACAAACAGTAAAACAAGCCAGCTGCACGAAACATGTTGTCGATAGCATTTCTGCAATTAGAGAATTAAGAAGCCTTATCTATGGTATATCAAACAGTGCGTATCATGTTGTGTAAATATAAGAATAACTTGTAACGAATAAATCACATTACTTACCCTCAAAAAGTTTTTTTTTTTTTGTGCAGAAACGTTGAAAACACGCTATTCACACACAGTGAAGCACTCAACAGTAATGGCTATTCATGCAGATGTTCGTCTACTTGTAGAGAACGTAATGCATTATTTTCACATCAGATTGCACCATTCGATGGAAAAGAAATATGTTATCCGAGATTATCCGACATTACCAGGCCTATCCGACAATCCCCTCCCTTACTCTATGTTCCACAACACTTCAGAAACCCCATATTTATCCTATCAGTACCAATGCATTTATGGTTTTTTGTTCCTTTTAATATCTTTTGAAATTCTTGTACTGTTATAAAATAATAATTTTTAATTTCAAGAGGTTCTTTTCAATATTCAAGCAGGAAATTACTAACGCTTAGAATGACTTCAAATGCGGCAAATATTCGATGTGCTCAATTTATGCTTGCATTCCATTCGTTACATTAAATTTTTACGTGGCTAAATTGAGTAGGAATTGAATACAATGTGAAATGTTTATTAGTTAGTAACACCTGATGAATTATGGAAATTCTAATTATATCCTCGAGTAAATTATTCAGAGTACTATTAACCAGTTCAAACAAATAAATGCGTTACAATATCCAATTGTTCCCGAAAAGTAATAATTACTTAATGAATGATATTAATTACAATTATTGTTGTCATATCAACGAAAAGTTTCGGTTCATTTCCGCCTACTCGCAGCATTAGGATACAAACAACACTTACAATTCAAAATAACAGCAGTTCGTGATGTGCCAGCGTATGGACCAACATACCCGTTTAAGAAATTATAGAAGGGCTGAATGGCATTAACATAAATGATGTAATATACAAAAAAAAAAAAAAAAAAAAGAAGAAAAATATCATCAGGATTTCAAGTAATGAAATGTTTAGGAAATGAACGCAATTTATGCACTCATTACTTACTTACTTACAAATGGCTTTTAAGGAACCCGGAAGTTCATTGCCGCCCTCACATAAGCCCGCCATTGGTCCCTATCCTGTGCAAGATTAATCCAGTCTCTATCATCATATCCCACCTCCCTCAAATCCATTTTAATATTATCCTCCCATCTACGTCCCGGCCTCCCCAAAGGTCTTTTTCCCTCTGGTCTCCACCTAACACTCTACATGCATTTCTGGATTCGCCCATACGTGCTACATGTCCTGCCCATCTCAAACGTCTGGATTTAATGTTCCTAATTATGTCAGGTGAAGAATACAATGCGTGCAGTTCTATGTTGTGTAACTTTCTCCATTCTCCTGTAACTTCATCCCGCTTAGCTCCAAATATTTTCCTAAGCGCCTTATTCTCAAACACCCTTAACCTATGTTCCTCTCTCAGAGTGAGAGTCCAAGTTTCACAACCATACAGAACAACCGGTAATATAACTGTTTTATAAATTCTAACTTTCAGACTTTTTGACAGCAGACTAGACGATAAAAGCTTCTCAACCGAATAATAACACGAATTTCCCATATTTATTCTGTGTTTAATTTCCTCCCTAGTGTCATTTATATTAGTTATGCACTACACTTTTTTCAATAGTTATCGGTGTTTCAGGATTGGCTCCAAAATATTTTCGGATGTTACCTGCAATGATATGCAATTCGCGTCCAGAAGTTGATGATTTTTGTGATTATTATAGGGACATATATCTCCATTCTCGAGTTTTGCACCTAAAATCTGGGCTGAATTTTCGAATTCTATTTGCCGTACGAATAACTGCTGTGAGTATATCCATTCAAAGTTGAATTCACAGTTCTATTTCGCTCATCCTAATATTTTAAATTTTACCGACGTTTTAATTACTATTCTAAATACGCATACAAGGTGAGTAAAACGTATGGAACAATGCTTGTAACTTTCTTATTTCTAATTTTATGAAGTAACTATTTATACAAAAGATGTAGAGTTTCGAAGAAGGAATATTTTGAACACGTTTTCAAATATTATGTATGCTTTTCATTTATAAAGAGTGTGTCAAGCAGTCTATTTTTTTAAATGGGACCATGTACTTATTTCCCTTTTTTTTTTTTTGGATTCTTGAGGTGTCAGTACGTACAAAATCATATCGATGGCCCAGAACCAGACTGTTCCAAGTACATTTTACTATTTTTTTTTTCATGAGAGCTATGTTAAGCTCCTGATATTCAAACCTTCATAAAAACAATTTTGAGTAGCTTCATAGCAACCTTATGGAGAGGATATTTACAATTTTGTTCGATTCATATATGCAGACAAGAACTGGAACACAATGAAACACAGATTTCTTTCTTATAAAAAGTTGGACTTAGAACAGTCTGGTTCTCAGCCATCGATATATTTTTTTGCCATTTATAAAGTATTGTTTTTTTTAATATATGTATGCTGCTTCAGTATACAATTTGAGGAGGTTTTGGATTAAACAATTGGACACAATATTAATATTATTATTTTTTTATCCAATGCCACCACGTTGTCTCTTCGACATTTCTGGTCTTCTCTCCTGTCAGTGGCTGAGGTTGGGGCTCTTCGAAGGCGGAGTTACATTACCCCGATATATGATAAGATAATTATGAAGTGCCAGGAGAGGTCTTAAATCTTAACTTAACGTAAATTCCAGACTATGGACGAATACAGGAATAATCCCCTTTAAGAAAAAATTCTAACCGGGAATCGAATCCGGGACCTCATCAACTGTAGCCAGAAGCTCTGACCACTAGACCATGAGGCTGGTCGTATTAATATTATTTTAATTCATAATTTAAAAACGACACATTGTAGGAAATGCACCATTGAAATTTAACTGCAATAGTAATGCAATACATGGATTTTAAAGCAAGAAAATCCATTAAAACCAAAATTAGCATTTTGTGTTGTATCATATGTTGATTTCAGTTTACAAATGGTACTCAAAATGGCTCCCATTTACTACCAAACAATGCATAAATCTGTCTTTGAAATTGTTTAATGTTTAACCATTGTTATTCCTTAAGATATTTTGATCTTTATTTTAACTTGTGTAATTTTTAGATTAATATTTTTGACAAAAATTATTTCTTATTTTAACCTTGACTTCCTTTTTCAAACTTGAACAGTGCGTCATATAAATTATTCCTAATGTATATACAAATATTTTTGTGTTATTTGTGTATTAAATTGTTAATTTGTTTCATGTTCTAATTTTAAGACCTGAAAATGCTCGAAGTAGAGCGAAAACGTTCGTCAACAAAAGCAAATTAAAATAAAATACTTTGAAGCATATAAGCCACAGACGAAAATGTTATTTACATAAAGTTTATCATCTGGCTTATCGCAACCATGTCTATAAAATTAAACATAAAAGCAGAAATGAAACAAAAATATGACATATTTCATTAGTTCATTGCAACCGTCACTTCAAAATTATTATCAACAGTAATCACACTAGAGGTTTTTATTTATCTAGAGAAAATCAAAACTCGAGTGGGAATTAATTGCCTATTACACGATTAGAAGAAAGTATATAAAGATTAGAAGAAATAAAGTTCTCTAATACAATAAAAATTAATTGACTTACTGAAATTCTATTTTACTAATGTTAGCTTCACCAAAACGTTTGAACGGAGTCGGCATTTTCAGTTGACTGTCTATGCTGTAAACAAATGACGAACGCAAAGCATGTTTTATAGTACCGTAAAGAATTTGCAGTTTGACATGCTCGCAAACAAAGAAACAAATGCTAGGGAAGTGATAAAATTGTTGCGATAAGCAGCCATGATTGGTTGAAAGACGTCCTTTCATACCGTTTTATTGGTCAAAAGTAGTATGATGTAGTAAAAGTGTAATACTACTTACTTACTTTTAAGCAATCCGGAGGTTCATTGTCGCCCTCACATAAGCCCGCTATTGGTCCGTATCCTGAGCAAGATTAATCCATTCTCTATATTTCATTTCCCATCTCCCTCAAATCCATTTTAATATTATCTTCCCATCTACGTCTCGGTCTTTTTCCCTCCGGCCTCCCGACTAACACTCTATATGCATTCCTGGATTCGCCCATACGTGCTACACGCCCTGCCCATCTCAAACGTCTGGATTTAATGTTCCTAATTATGTCAGATGAAGAATACAATGCGTGCAGTTCTGTGTTGTGTAACTTTCTCCATTCTCCTGTAACTTCATCCCTCTTAGCCCCAAATATTTTTCCTAAGTACCTTATTCTCAAACACCCTTAATCTATGTTCCTCTCTCAAAGTAAAGAACAACCGGTAATATAACTGTTTTATAAATTCTAACTTTCAGATTTTTCGACAGCAGACTGGATGATAAAAGTTTCTCAACCGAATAATAACAGGCATTTCCCATATTTATTCTGTGTTTAATTTCCTCCCGAGTGTCATTTATATTTATTACTGTTGCTCCAAGATATTTGGACTTCTCCACCTCTTCAAAAGATAAATTTCCAATTTTTATATTTCCATTTCGTACAATATTCCCGTCACGAGTCATAATTATATACTTTGTCTTTTCGGGATTTACTTCCAAACCTATCTCTTTACTTGCTTGCAGTAAAATTCCCGTGTTTTCCCTAATCGTTTGTGGATTTTCTCCTAACATATTCACGTCATCCGCATAGACAAGCAGCTGATGTAACCCGTTCAATTCCAAACCCTCTCTGTTATCCTGGACTTTCCTAATGGCATACCATAGAGCAAAGTTAAAAAGTAAAGGTGATAGTGCATCTCCTTGCTTCAGCCCACAGTGAATTGGAAACGCATTTGACAGAAACTGACCTATACGAACTCTGCTGTACGTTTCACTGAGACACATTTTAATTAATCGAACTAGTTTCTTGGGAATACCAAATTCAATAAGAATATCATATAAAACTTCTCTCTTAGCAGGGTAAAAGTGTAATAGTCTTTGAAATATTTTGAAACTGAGACATTCGACATTTGTTACGTAGCTGCGTATGTTGGAGGCTAATGTCGGAGGTGCATTATCATTATCCCGTCAGAGAATATTTTCAGCGCCTGCATCCTAGTACCTCTTAAGGGAGGTGATCTCTTTGGATGGGCGCTGATGAGCTCACGGCAGGAGAAAACAGAAAACAAGAATATTCATATAAACCGACAATAAGAACATGACACATAATACAACTCATGTAGGTACATTAACTGTAACACTATACTATCAATGCCTACACAATCCCACAAGCTCATCTGGATTCCAGGTATTCCATTATATGCAGGCATAATAACGTTTAGTTCCTCATTAGGAAAACTACTACATTTTGTAACTCTGTGAAAATCCTATGTTGATATTTTCAAGAAACTAAACGTTGGCAGCATCAAAGTGTTATGCCACAGAGCATAAATACTGTATTGCCAGATAGATTGAGCCTTTTGGGTCTAACTAATTTAATAAAATCAAATATTATTTCTTGCTTAAATAAATTGTACAGAGGGAATAGCCATAAACACATTATAAGGAAAAAGGACACATAGCCTTATATGCCGTTCTTAAATTACATGCCTCAATTATTATCCATTCCCTCGCTAGGAATTTATTTATTTATTTATTTTATTGATAGTAAGTTTGAAATGAATACAAGTCAATACAATGTATGATAAACTAGCTCACTCCTGAATGAGTAAGACTCGTGCTCAGAAGGGGATTCCAATACAGACAAAAATAAAATTAAAATTGAGAGTGAATACAGATTAAAAAGTGTTTAATATGTTTAAAAACAAACTATAAATCCCATACAACTTTTGTTTTATTTTTTTATTAATTTGGAGAGGATTCGTGGTTAAAATAATATTAGAATAAAATTTGTTTCATAATCTGGGACCTGGACTCATGCTATGATAAAAAGCTGCATTGGCTTTACATTTAGGTACAGACAAACAATGGCGATCGCCAACAAAATGAAAATAAAATAATAAATTTGTCTAATGTTGAAAACTTTCAAAATGTTTAAACAACAATTCAGTTGAGTAATCTTTCTGCTTTTTTCAACAAATGTTTAATACTTTTTTCGGTAGTAAAATTAAAGGATATACGTTGGATTTTTAAGTCCCACCCCACTATAATACCATACATAAATATAGATTGAAACAGTTAATTGACAAAATATTTCTTAGAACAACAAAGTAATATAATGTTTTGTGAGAGATCGTGCGTATTTGCTTGGTTTCCGCACAAAACCAAACCGCGGAAAGTCTAAAATTCCACATTCAGTATTCCCAACCGAACACACATAACAATTTCCCTCTTCTTACCGCTTAAGTGACATATTCATTTTACTGCTTTAGGCTTTTAACATATTATTTTTAGAGACGTTCAACATAGTAATAATTATAAATTGGAAACTTACCACTGCAATTTCACCTAAATTGCATTGTTAATTATTGTTTTTAAATATTTGCAAAAATTAAGTAAACTCTACAACTCCACTAAAGTTACTGCATTTCGTGATGCATGTAACATTAAGGAAACCGTTTGTTTTAAGTTCGCATTTATAGACTGGGGGAAAAAAAGACAGACGTAAATCACGGCCTGCTGGAGTATAGTAAACACAGAAAACATTTTAAAGCAACAATGCTGAAGATAGATATTTTTGTTTTACAAATTTGCCGTCATTGAACAGAAACCAAGATGGAGATTTCATTGCAACTAATTAGAAATTCCTCTTTCAGGTATGTAATAAACGATCTTCGCACAAAATAATGTACGATACACGAGCGGTATGTTTTCTTTCAATTCTCGGAAATTAAAAAAGCTCAACTACGTTTCGCTTTTTCAAACTTTCCCTCGAACATGAAAAACTTCAACATACCGCTCTTGTAACGCATATTACTATTGCAAATATAATGAATATGATTATTCCATTTTAAACGATTACCAATAATTTATCATACCTAAGTATTTAACGTCCTTAATTTAATTAATAACTGGACAATTGAAATTTATATGGAAACAATCAGAACTATGCATTTTAATTTGTAGAGTAGTAAAGTAGTAGAATTTAAACCAGATCCTAGACATTTATGGCCAGACGTTATTACTTCTCGCTTAAATAAACACAAAGAATATGAAAACGTGTTAATCATTTTTCCTCGCATCTTACAGTTTTCAGATTTTTCTAACCACGTCGAGGGTTTCACTTTTATGCTCCTGTAGTGAAATGAAACAATGAAGTTTCCATCAACTTGTTTAATTTGAAACCATTCACACTGTTGCAACACTTCGCGCGAGACTTCACTTCAGCACGATGTTCTTTAATGAGAGGAAATCCAGTTTGAATTTAATCACTTGTAACCTTTTCAATTGAATTGATTTTTCTCTAATTACTGAACATTTGGTGACGTCAACTCTTGTTAAGGGCACAGGCAGTTCTGGAATGCTTAACGTTGATCAAGTATATGCGTATACTGCTTGGGATAGCGTGAGTCGTTACATTCGAATTGTTGCAAAATTAAAATAATCTGCATTTAAGTTTCTCGCCGCAGTATTACCAACCTAAAAGTTATAAATATGTGTTCACGTTTAAATATTAGTTTAACACGGTTATAACAATTAAAACTTTTATATCATTTCATGGAAAATAAATTAGAGAAAATACAGTGAAACCTGGGTTTTATGTAACTGAAGAAGGAGTTAAAATACGAACAACTTAGAAAAGGTTTGAATATAAGATAATGTTCGAATGAGTAGGAATCAGTTTAACAGAATATAGAGAGCTGAGAGCACTTAAGGATTATTTTAATCTTTTAACTGTCGAAATATATTTCAATAAATAGAAAGTGACTACAATTTCTTTTATTGCCATTAAGTGTGCTTAAATGCGACAGGCTCATGTCAGTAGATTTACTGGCATGTAAAATAACTCCTGCGGGACAAAATTCCGGCACATCCGGCGACGCTGATATAACCTCTGCAGTTACGAGGGTCGTTAAATAAAACATAAGATTTCCTATAACAATATATATTGTAATAAAGGAATAGAAGCATTTGTAATGTGGTTATGGAGAAGAATGGAACGTGTGAAGTGGACAGACAGAATTAGAAATGGAGTTGTGTTGGAAAGAGTGGGTGAAGAAAGAGGAAAACAAATACGTTAGGTCACTGGCTGAGAAGAAACTGCCTACTAAAGGATACACTGGAAGGAATGGTGAACGGGACAAAAATTCGGGGCAGAAGAAGATGTCAGATGATAGACGACATTAAGATATATGAATCATATGCGGAGACTAAGAGGAAGGCTGAGAATACGAAAGATTGGAAAATGCTGGGTTTGCAGTGAAAAACCTGCCCAAGGCAGAACACGCTAATAAAATGTAAAATAATAAATAGATACCAGCCTGAAGTCGTTCAGGCTGGTATCCTCAACCCAAAATCAAAAAAAGGGTTGGAATATGTCTACCCTCAATTTTTTTTTAATCCAATGCCACCAGGTTGTCTTTTCGACATTTCTGGTCTTCTCTCCTGGCCGTAGCTTAATTGTAATCCACTTCTGGAAGGCGGAGTTACATTACCCCGATGATGTGATAGGATGATTATGATAATGTGGTGCCAGGAGAGGTCTTAAATCTAAACTTAACCTAAATTCTAGACCATGGACGAACACAGGAATAATCCCCTTTAAGGAAAAATTCCTGTGCTCTAACCGGGAATCGAACCCGGGACCTCATGAACTATAGCCAGAAGCTCTGACCACTAGACCATGAGGCTGGTCACCCTCAAAAAATAAATAAAATGAAAATATTCTTAATCTCCCAAAAGTACAATAAAGTATAATTGTTAAATGTATGTATGTATGTATGTATGTATGTATGTATGTATGTATGTATGTATGTATGTATGTATGTATGTATGTATGTATGTATGTATGTATGTATGTATGTAAATGCGAGGTAAATCAGTCCATGGTTCCATATTGCACCATTTGCCTTTTTTATTTTATTTATTCGATGCAACAATGGCACGTATGGCAATCACATCTACCTATAGAAAGGATCGGTGGAGCGGAGAAAAATTCTCTCCGGCACCGGGACTCGAACCCGGGTTTTCAGCTCTACGTGCTGACGCTTTATCCACTAAGCCACACCGGATTTCACTTCCAATGCCAGATTGAATCCTCTCAGTTTAAGTTGCATCTCTTAGTTTCCCTTTAGTGGCCAACCCTCATGCACTGTGTCACAGATGTGTGACAGTGGCACAATGTCCAACACACTTTGTGCAGAGGTTCACTCATTACGAGTGACTAAGTGGCCGGGATCCGACGGAATGAGCGCCGTCTTAAATCACTAAGTGATTATTTACGCATGTCATATTATTGTGATGTACTGAAGCCCACATATGATATTTCGGTACATCACAATAATACCGATAGAAAGCCTAAACCATTGATTCCAATTACCCTGTTGTACATTGTAAATCTTATACATACTTAGACTTCAACAAACAAAATTTGATAACTCAATCTCAAGGGAAAAAATGGAACTCTCTGCATCAAAATCCACAGTTAATTCCCGATTTACCACGAAAATCGTCTGTAGCTGCATTTAGATTGGCAACAGGCCATGATTGTTTGGCCAAACACCTGCAAAGAATTGGAATATATCAGTCCCCTAACTGCCCATTGTGCAACTCAAACCAAGAAATGGATTCGGAACACCTCAAAATCTGTGCTTCAGTGGCTGGTCATGATAATATCTTTGAAAAATATTGGAGTGCAAGAGGTCAAATGACATTATTGTCAAACGCCTGGCATTAGTAAACACCAACAACAGCATTGTAAATCTCTGCCGACTTTCATTTTAACTACCTATATGTTTTTTATAATACTAAGTACGAGCTGAAATTGTGGAGGTGAAAGTTAAGCGGAACATAATCCACTTTTGTACTGAGTTGTCTGGAAAGCTGTGCTTTTCAATTGAGAGGAATAAGCAATCTTTTACTGGATATGAAGGTACTCCACCGTAACTGAAGCGATAATAACACAGCGATCATTGTTATCGCGTAATATTGCAAGTTGATGACTGTAGTTAATGTTACCGCACACACGTGGCGCTACGATTGCATCAAACGCTGTTCCTGAGTAATGGCAGGAAAACGATACAGAGAATGAATACCAAAGAACATTATTCAATAAATCGTATATGACCCGCGAAGGAAAATATTACAGCAAGACAGTTACAAAATCCACGACCAGTCATATTAAAGCTATGGTGCTTGCCGAGCATCGGTACATATATTTGTAATGACAGTCCCCCTTGGCTACTCTTACACAGGGACACCATTTTATTTTTACTTCAATTTTTATTGTACCTGAGTTTTTTTTTAATGTACTTAACTTCAACCCCTTCTACTAGTAAACTTCCACCCATCTTCCACACAGAACTAAGGCAGCATAATATGGGCTATTCCATCTCAAATCGACCGAAATATAGAGAAAATTGACCTTGGAATTTTTAAATACAATGAAACCTTTTCTGTCCGTAGACAACTGTGTTACAATGCTTTGTGCAAAGTTTGAGGCATCAGAACTACATGGTGTTTAAATTAAGAATATTTAAATTTATCGTATTTTCATCAAATTAGCAAATTTAAATTGTTGTAGCTCCGAAACCCTTTGATCCAATGATAAAAATCATGGTTTATTTTGATGCTAGGAAATCAAAGTTTATATTGACATGTAAACAGTTTTTCTTACTTTTTATGGAAATGGTGAAATTTAGATTTTTCATCATTAAGACGCCTTTGCCTACGAAAAAATATTTTTAAAATATATGGTTAGATTCAGCATTGAAAGTACAAATAAATACATATTTTTTACTGGTGCACCGTTGATAAGAAAGTATTGAAAATATCAAATAAAGAAAATAAATAGTACGCGCTTGAGCTAACCAGCTGACTGTGAGGCGGGAGCTAGCCTAGGCAAGCAAGGCCAGGAGACAAACAAGTGATGTGTTGTTTAGCAGCGCATGGCTGGGCTAGCTTTATCACAGGTTTTCATATACACAGTAGTAAAATGACGCCCAACGCTCGCTTATCTTCATCTCTCGGCCAGTGCGTCCGGTACTGCGCCGTTCAAGTCCAGGCGTGTGAAAATAATTTATTTAATACCCTCGAAACTTATTGCCGTGACACTAAGCAAACAATGCCGAATCCCTCTTAATAATGCAAGGTTTTTTCTCAATATTTTTTTTTACATTTTACAAATGGGCAAAAAGCCTAAAAGTAAATAAAATCAGATTATCTGTCTCTCTGTATACAATAAAAATAAGGATTACTTCTTAACATAACTTACCAAATGTCAACTTCAAAATGAGCTCCCGTTCAATGTTCTGCAGTAAGTAAATGGTTCCAGAGTTCTGAGCACTGAAAGAGGCTTGTTTTTATAAAATACGCTAAATTTGTCGCTCAACAATACGAAAACTGTTTGACTTTCGATAGTATATTTTTTTAAATGCACTCTCCACAGCACCTTGTATAAATAGGGAAAAAATTAGAGTATAAAAAATGCGAGGTTATTTACTGATCGATTTCATATGGAATAGCCCATACGTATTCTTCACCTAACATAACTAGGAACATTAAATACAGATGTTTGAGATGGGTAGGCCATGTAGCACGTAAGAATGAATCCAGAAATGCATATGAAGTGTTAGTTGGAAAACGTGACGGAAAAAGATCTTTGGGGAGATAACAGATGTCAACAAAATTCGTATTTAAAGGAGTAATAAGGCGAAATAAAGTTCACAGCTGAGGATAATGATTAGCATTTCCGATCGTAAAAGGAGCGAGACAAGGTTCAAATCCTGGTTGGAGCTTTTTCCCAGGTCTTTTCCACCAACCAATTAAAGCAGAATTGGACGTCGGACATATAAGAACATTCGACAAATGATGAAAAGAAGAGAATGCAGAAATGAGAAAACAGCTGTATCCATTTGATTAATATATTTCAGTATTATTTGTATTTATCCTGGTAATAATGAACAATTTGACTTGTAGACATTTTGTTTTTCAGCATTAACTCCCCATGATTGTATGAGAAGATTCGAAGAGAACGCCAAGATGTAAACCTTCGGCTCCCCCCTACTACCAATAATGCATAACACAATGTCAATACGGCGGTTGCTGTCGTCTGCGTTACAACGAACTTTACTTTTGATTTTCCAGTTCGTCAATTTTTTCCTGGCTATTATATGCTTATTTGAATTGTGTTAACTCTCGCTAAGTGGTTTTATATTTTATTTTATGTGTCTTATTATTTATTTTATTATTGCAAATATTTTTGTTTTATTACTATTATTATTATTATTATTATTATTATTATTATTATTATTTATTAATTAATTTGTATCATCTCCGTCACGGTTATTCTATTATTATTATTATTATTATTATTATTATTATTATTGTTACTATTATTTCTATTATCAACATTATTATTGATCTCTGTAAAATTTATGTAGACTACTGGACTGTACCCGAGCACGAGCATATGCTCATTTCGGGTATCAATTCATACGTATCATTTCAAAAGTAAATTGTGAATAAATTAGAATTAAAAAAATTCAAGAGAATGGACGATAATAAGAAAGAAAATACAAGAGTTTAAGTCAGAGGAACATGCGATAAGTGATGGAAAAGAAGAGAATGCAGAAATGAGAAGTTGTATCTATGATAGGCGGGGATAAAAATAAGAGACAAAAAACAAGAGTTATAAAACAGAGGAATATATGATAAGCGAAGAAAAGAAGAGAATGCGGAAATGAGAAAATAGTTGTGTCAATTGAATGAGAGGATGAAAATAAGAGAAAAAACAAGAGTTATAAATAGAGGAATAAGATGGGATAAGCAAAGAAAAGAAGAGAATGGAGAATTGAGAAGACAGTTGTGTTAATTAAAGAAGAGGCTAAAAATAAGTGAGAAAAGAAAAGAATTATAAAACATAAAAATATGCAATAAGTGAAGAAAAGAATAAAATGCAAAAATGAGAAAACAACTGCGTCGTTTAAAGGAAACGATGGAAATAGGAGAGAAAAAATAAGACTTAATAACTGAGAATGAAAGAGAAAAGATAATACTCTATCGGACAAACAGGTTCCCTTGTGCCCTAGTTGGAGTGCCCTGTCATGAAAGATGTAGCGGTAAAATGCATTATCCTTTTTATGAATGCGACCGGGAAGAAACTAATGTTCAACAGATCGCAAGCCATCTACTTGGTTGTTCCGATCACGAGTAAACAAATAAACGCTAAGCAGGAGTATAAAATATAGAGGTTTAGCAAAGAAATATACCTGAGCTCAAGCTTCGGTGTGCAAATAAATCACACTTTTAATATGTAAATTGCATCCCTAATCCAGTAATCAGGATCGCAACGCCATTAAAAGAATGTGGGGCAGGTTGTTTTATTGATGCCGAAGAGTTTTATAGTCTGCAAGAACATGCAACACCGCCTTCCGCCTTTTATTCGGGAGGAGAGACGAAAAAGCCTGAATTATTTACCAGACATAATAAAATCTTACTCCCACAGTTCAACTGTTTCACTTAAGCCAGTTCATGAACTCGAGCCCGTGCGGCTCTTATTCTTCATAATATGAAATACAGCCCATCATAAATTTCCGGGGTGCTTAAAAATATTATACTGCGATGCAAATCTGCCAGGAATGTTCTTTTATTTTCAAGGGATTAGTCTACTGGAAATGGGCAACCTGGATGAGCTACCAGGCAGCTTTTACTCCTTTTTTCCACTACCAAGCAAGGTTCAGTGACTCATAACTGTCTCCAGAATTTTATTTAATACCTGTTAGATTATGACATATCATTTTAATGAACTCCCGATGTTCGTTTGGTACATAAACAGACCTGCAAGTATCTGTTAAAGGATGATGGAGTTCGTTGTGGCTGCGTCAACAAAAATACAGTTCGAAATTCCTTCCTATCTCAAAGTAGCTAAACTACACTAATTTTGGGTCGAAAAAAACGAATATGTTACAAGATTGTTTATTATTGCAAGCAAAAATTACATACATTAACAAAGATTTTATATTAGCCTATTATTGTAATACTCGTATATGAATATTCTTCAAAATTTAAAATTGAGGGGTTAGCTGGAAGAAGAGCGGAACTCATAAAACATATATATTATTTTAATGTACCGGAGTACATAGTAAGTTTCCATGCAGATATTCTGCGTCATCGTACGATAATAGAGTAATGGAACGGAGAAAAATTCTCTCCGGCACAGGGATTTGAACCCGGGTTTTCAGCTCTACGTTCTGATGCTTTATCCACTAAGCCACACCGGATTCCCATCTCGGTGCCGGATCGAATCCTCTCAGTTTAAGTTCCACCTCTTGAGTTCCCTCTAGTGGCCTGCCCTCTGCACTACGTCATACAGCTTGCCCAAGTCAAGTCTGCGAGTGTGATACCGGGATGGAATGTAGAGGAATGTAGAGGCAATACACAGTTGCCACAAAGGTCATTTGAGGCTCAGATTTCAAAGTGTGCACATCGTTTGAAATACACTGCGCAGTTGTTGTCCTTGTCTTCAGAAAAAGGCAAGCTGTGACAACCGTTATGCTGTCTCCTAACCTCCCCTCTCATGCAAGTTTCTCTCCTATGCCCACGCTTGCCAATCGGAACGCCAAACCTCACTGTCGAGAGTGTGTCAAGCAGAAGTAGAAGTACAGTCTATTTCAAAGTGTCTTGTTCTCGGAGTGCTCTATGAACTGAAGCGTAGTAGGAAAACTTTACTGTCGTATGTGACTGTACGGGTCTCCTCTCGTTACCGCCTCCTTTCACTACAAACCTGCCTCCAACTTCCCCTCTCGGCTTGCAGACTTAACTTGGTCGAGCTGTAGATGTCTATGAACGTAGGACAATATCCACATATGTGCGGAGGTGAACTGATTGGCCGGGATCCGACGGAATAAGCGCCGTCTTAAATCACAAAGTGATTTACGCATATCATATATATTATTTAATGTATCGAAGTGCGTATTAAGTTTCCATGCAGATATTCTGCGTCATCGTACGATGAAAGAGTAGTGGAACAGAGAGAAGGCACACTGCAGACCGTTATTAGTGAATGAAAAAATGACTGTAACATCACTGTATATTTATCAAGCCCTAAATTTTGTCAAAGATAATTCACAAATGTTGACACATAGGAATGATGTTCACCTATACAACACCAGAAACCGTGACCTCTTTGATATACCTAAGTGTAGGCTAACCAAAACAATGAATAATTTATTTTATTACTAGCCGTACCCGTGCGCTCCGCTGCACCCGTTAGAAATAAATATAAAGTAATTACATAATTAAAATAGGACGTTTGATCCAGGGAATATTCGTGTTTGATAGAAGGATAAATCGTTTAATATGTTACTTAATTTAAATTGTATCCAAATAATTAAAATGCGGTCATTTTGGTCCAGAGACATTCATTTGGTGTAATGATAATTCCTTTAACAAGTTTCTTAATTTTTATTACATGCAACCATAGCTTAATGAAGATTGACATCATTTAGATTTACTGTGTATATTTTATTTTACTTGTTATAGGTTTCATTGAATTATGGTAATAACTTAATTTTAACCCTTGTTTTCTACGTATTCAGTAAATGGGGCTTGGCCCACTATGATTCTGAACCCTTCAAATAACTTAAATTATATTATATAATATTACATTATTATGTTATATTATATTATATTATATTATATTATATTATATTATATTATATTATATTATATTATATTATATTATGTTATATTATATTATATCAGAAGTTACTATAATAACATTATAGCATTATGTCCATCTAGAGAAACTACACTTTCAAATGGTGAAATAATTAATTATACAAATCGGTTAATTTAGCTTCCGATATTACTTCATACAAACACAGAAACATTCTCTGTAGGCTATCTTTCATAGCTTTCGATTGTTGCTGTCCAAGGCCCCTTATAGACGAAGTCATTTGTTTTTTAGTTCATTACACGGACTTAGATGGCAGTTATTTTAATTTTAAAACTCATTTATCTCATTAAATATTAGTCCTATCAAAATTTTTCAAGGAATAAACCTTATCGCAAATTATTTTCAAAGAAACTTTTGGTATGTAACATTTTTCACAAAAATCAATAATAAGCGAGATATTTCGATTTATTTAATTCAGGCCCCCTTATAACCCCCTTTTTAAATAATGTATTTTGAATGCCATATAGCCTAAAGTCTACGTTACAAAGAACTTAATTTATATTCCAATTTTCATCGAAATCCGTTCAGCCATTATCGCGTGAAAAGGTAACAAACATACAGACAGACAGACAGACATACAAACAAAAATTTCAAAAAAGCGATTTTCAGTTTCAGGGTAGTTAATTATATATGTTAGGACCAATTATTTTTGGCAAATCGAAAATAACCAGAAAAATTTCGGCTACAGATTTATTATTGGTATAGATGTCTTTCATATTTATTTTATTATGTCTTTCAAATTGAAAATAAATTTCCGACACATGTTTTTAATCTGGAAAGGAAGTCTTTTAATAGGCTTGTCTCTGGTTGGTTAATGAACAAACCCTTTTATGATATTAATGCGTTTTTTAGTGTTAATGTTGTTGAGTGTTTCTGATACAATTGTATTGTTTTATATGTATTACTTGACTTTGGCAATTGCATAAATTTGTGTTCACTGCCTGTACGATACTCAATATACCTACTCAGCCCAATGGTTTCGCTCGTGGAACATGCTTGCTTCCTTTCCGTCTAGTATTCTGTCGAATATAAGCTAGCAAGTTATAAGTAGGGGAATCTGTACACTGAAAAATCAATTTCCTATAGAAATAAAATTGTCACCTTCTTCTGCGTTCGTGCCTTAATTTTCTGTCACATAAAAATGTATAAAGAATAATGTGAAGGAAAACGTAAAGCCGCTCTCTTTAGTGTCGTATCATTTCAATAGGGTCTATATGGAATGCGAACAAGATGGAAAATAAATGGACGCTATCGAAATTAAGAGAGGAGTCAGTGTTCAAAGAAATAATTTATTCCCTTCTTCCTGGCACGTTAAGTTTATTCCTCTAACTCAGACACTGGGTAAAATTATTGAATGTTTGTGAATTCAGTCCACGTTCTATATGCAATTTCTGTATCACGATAAGTAATTATTCATCCAATACACTCACGAATGCTCCGATAAAATGTCGTACAAGATGAAGAAGCTCCTCCGGAATTAAATGCTATTACTTACAGAAGCAACGATTTGATTCAGAAATATATCTCAGAAAATATAGCCTTTCCACAGTTAGCTTCCTGTCTCGATAAAGATGTCATAAGCAATATTATCTGAAAAGAATTTGCCGTCTTGACGTTTTCATTCTGTAATGTGAATTGGACGGAGTTAGGCAGTAAGAGACCTACCGACAAAAATGTGTTTTCGAGATATTGACCATTGAACTACAGTGATGGACTGAAGTATTCGTATGAACCCTTAATCGATATTAAATTCAACATTCTGACGTAATAAATGTTATAATTGTATTAATTTTTCTTTGTATCATAACATAATTTCTTATTGTTTGTGTTTATATAGAGAAATCGATGTCGAACTGAATATAAAGAGATTGGCAACCGTTTGAACCATAATATGCTAGGACAGAAGTTTTCGAACATTGCAGTCGTGGAGACAAACAATACAGTAAGCATCTGTGTATACCCTCACTAGTGCTTCAAACCACATCGTTTTGCCGCAGTCGATAGACAAATGTGTCACAGTGTTCTCCTGATACGGAAAGCTATAACACGTGCTAGTATAATGGGACAACTATTGAAGAAAGAAAAAATTTATATATTTACACAAACAACAAAAGACGAATGTCGAAATTGCTAAGGCTGTCACAGAAGCTGTTCTGCAGTGTATAGTATTATAAAAAATGTTAGAAAACGGATGACATTAATGCGGATGATACAGTAGTTATTTTCAGTGGTTTTTCTTGGCAGGAAGCATATAGAAATGCTAATATAGGTGCTAACATTGTTAAAAAATGGCTTAATTCCAACTTCCTTTCTTTAAATATATCTAAATCAACTTTAGTTCCTTTTTCGTTAACAGCTGCCAGTGTTCAAAATTTAAAATTTAGCGATAAATATAGACTAATAATACACAGTGAAAATTGTTTAGATCCCAAAAGTTGTAAATGTCCACCTTTGAAAGAAGCCACGTATGTCAAATATCTGGGTATCATTATTGATCAGAATTTAAAATGGCCTCATCACGTTACTTATCTTTGTAAGAGGCTTCGTAAAACAATTTATAAATTCATTAATCTTCGATGCTACTTACCTATTAGAGTTCTACGAAATGTTTATTTGGCCATTATTCAGTCTATCATTCAATATGGTATAATTGTTTGGGGTGGAAGTACAAAAATTAATCTTAGTCCGTTAAATTTACTACAAAAACGAATAATTAAAATTTGTTTGAAGAAACGTTTCGATTATCCAACTAAATTAATTTATTCTGAATTTAATGTATTTAATATTGAACAAATTTATAAGTATACGCTGTTAAAATTTTATCATAAAAATCGTAATAAGTTTGTATTACAGACACACAATTATGACACAAGACGAAATATTAATTCAACATTAGTAGAACCTAAATGTCTCACATCTGCTGGTCTAAAGCATAGCATAAATTTTGGCCCTCGGTTGTACAATGCTTTAACTAAATTACACCCAGAACTTCTAACATGTAACCCACTAACATATAACAAGAAAATTAGAAACGTGTTAATATCTTCAATTTGATTAAATAAATTTATAGCCTATGTGTATGAATTAATCAACCTATATTATATTTGTATTCTATAATTTTGAAATATATATTAGTCCTACTTTTCACGTGCGATATTATTCTTCTCTAGTGTTAATATTATATTATATACTTAATTCCATTGCCGCTGTAATTATATTTTAGTTCCTATTTTATTTTACTTATTTATTTATATTATTATTATTATTATTATTTTATTTCATTTTTATTTTAATATTATATCTGAACTGCGACCGAGCACGAGCGCTGCTCATTCGGTCTCAAATTTTGTTAATACTACTGTATCTTCTTTTTATATTGCTTGTATTATTTTATTTGTATTTCTCTTTGTTTGTTTTTGTAATTATATTTCTTTATTCTGTATATGTGAATTTAAATAAATAAATAAAAAAATTAATAAATAGAGAGCGCATAAGTCGTCCACGAAAGCTAACCAACATGGAAGAAAGAGAGGTTATTAAGACAGTAAAGAAAAAACCAAAGGTAAGTGTATCTGAAATAGCAGCTAATATATAGGACGATTTTGGTACAATTGTTCATCCTAAAACGGTAATCAGAACTCTTCAACGGGCCGGGTACAATGCCAGGGCGCCAAGGAGAAATCTATGTATAAGCAAGGTAAATAGAAAAGAAGAGATTTCTGTTCGCAAATGAATTTGTCGACAAAGATTTAGGGTTCTGGATAAGGTTATATTTCCAGATGAAAGTAAATATAATATATTTCATTCTGATGGGCGACTTTTAGTCTGGAGAAAACCAAACATAGAATTGGACCAGAAGAATATTCTATAAGCAATTAAACATGAAGTTTGGAGTGCATGTCGGCCAACGGTGTAGAATAACTAGTATCTATTGACAATTTATCCATGGAAAAGTTCAAGTATAAGCAGATATTCTAGGACAATTTTAAGAAGAGTGCAGATAAACTTGGTCTTTCAGGGGATTATTATCTTCAACAAGATAATGACCCAAAACATACCGCAGAAATTGTTCATTTGTGGATTGTATACTTTGCACACTCCACCCCAATCCCTTGACTTGAATCTAATCGAAATCTTGTGGTCTGGACTGGAGAAACGAGTCCGGAAACATCAAATATCCAACAAGAATCATATCAAACAGAAACTTCTAGAGGAATGGCATCAAATAGGGCAGAATATCACTGAAAAATTAGTTTCTTTCATGCTCGCACGATTGAAAGAAGTCATTCGCAGGAGAGGGTGGGCAATTAAGTACTAAAAGTTGTTTTGTTTGTATTTTGTGTCTATTTTCGAATACTTTTGTCCAAGCTTCTTGTAGCCGAATGGTACAATGTTTTTTTTTCTGTCATTGAAGAGTTGATGAAGTGATTACTTTCTGTATACATTTATAACATATGACAATACAATCATTTATTTTCATAAGCATTCTCTTTTCTCTTCATTACACTCCCACCTACAAGTAATTAAAAAACTAATCATTACTTTTCCGAATACTTTTGTCCATCACTGTATATGTGGCTATTTATTAAACACTTTACACAAGAAGTATTATAACTAGGCTTATGATGTTGAGGACCGATTACACAAGTTGACCGCAGCATGGTACATAGACCGGGAACGTTGGCTAGTATGAGGACATTGACTTGGTTCTCCGATCGATTACGCCAGTCATGTCAATTGATGCCCATAGGAGCAAGCGCGCGCTTTAGAGCTCAGGAGAGCCTGAGAGCTTTACAGCGGAAAGGAGACAGACGAAAGAGGTAGTATATGCCGCTTGGTCGAGCTATATTCAGGGATGGCCAGCACTGATTCAACAGATGAAGGGAAGAGAACTTATTAAAACTGTATCCATGTTAATTTTTTAATTTGTCTGAGAAGTATAAGTGCATTATAAGAATATAAGTTTTAATTTTAATTTTAATACTCATTTTTCACAAGTTTGATTTTTTTATTCAAAAGAAATATTTTCTCAACTTTTTTTTTATAGAAAAGTGAAATTTTCAGATATAGGCCTATTTATTTAGTAGTCTTACAGAATGTTTTCGTAAATCTAATATACCGTAAATACGTATTACTGAAAATAATGTACTGAACATTTTGAAAATATTCGCATGGAAATTGTTTGTAAGGAAATGAATTAACAAAGCAACTACTGTTACATCATAAGCAAAAGATACGTGTCCATGTGATATAAAAATGTGAGCTCTATATTTTCAGCACATTTCGACAAAATAATTTAGGCCTAATATTCTGATCATAGGAAGTTGCGCACCAATATCACCTTAAAAGCCTAATGCAATAAGAGTTTTGTTATGGAATATTAGTTACACTTAAAACATATACAGTACCTAGGTAACTTTGCTTTGTACTGTAATATTGTTTTGATTAGTTTATTGATTACTTTTATAAGGCTAAAGAACCCATCAATATCAATTCCAACTTATCATGCCATACTAAATCTCTTTTTTTTTTTTTTTTTTTTTTTTTTTGCATATCACCTTTTTATGAGTGATGTGTTTATTCCATTTAGTACAGTATAGTTGTACTACTATGGAATTTATGTGAATATTCCTTCTTAACTTTTTATAATGTTATTAACATTTAAAACATAACTACGATATTAAAAAAATTGGCGTTAGTACTTTTGTTTTACAGACAATATAGGTAATATCAAACAGAAAGAAGCCATATAAAAATAACGACATAAAATTTCACGTTCCGTTTGAAGTTTGTGCACCACTGTTTTCTTAATCCAACAGGCTGCTTTTTCATACACACAACTCTTCCTCTTTCCATACTTAGCGTTTGATGCCCGCGCACGACGTCAAGGTCAGAAAATGCGCTCGCTTTGATATCACTGGATTACGCGAATAACAAGGTGCACATAAACAAACTTGAGCAGCTCTAAAAGTAAATATATAAGCTACATAACATTACATTACGTACCTTTCGTTATGTGCTGAAGAATTATCATAGAATTAAGGCCGGTTCACAATAAACCAGGAACGGAAACGAGAACGGAAATAATGTTAAAATAAATGTATTTAAATGTGTGAACATTCACAATTAACTATCTTGAGCTAAGATCTCATGAATGTCGGCATATAAAGGGGAATCTATTGTTGTGTCTCCAACATGAACTCCCGTTCCTTGACATGTCTGATCCTATTTCTATAGTAGTAGGGGAGACCCGGGCAAAACGAATAACCCGGGCAATGAGAATAATGCCTATTCCTTAGAAACGCTAACACGTAGCGCTTTCTGCTATGTTGGGGAAGAATCCCAACCAGATTTTGCTGCTGGAACTGACTTGTCGTCATTCTAGCTGTGAGAGAAGAAGTCAGCGTGTGTTTGAAGAAAATTGACTGTTTTCTTAAAATATCTCAAGGTAAGAGAAACATATGTACAACATACAATACTGCAGAAACGTTTTGTTATGTATGTTATGTACGTATTTATTTACACTGCAAGTGGGCAAGCACCCGGTGGCAGTGATATATACAATATTAACAATACACAATAAAATTGCAATACACAATACAATTTTACAACACATATACAATTTTATACACAATACAATTTAACACAATAATAATAAAACATAACATAAAATACCCAATTTTACAATACAACCTACATAATTATGTATAGGTCCTACATAAATTTCAATAGTCTTTCACTTTACTCTCATCTCATTCCCTGTAGTGGCACTATGACGCATTTCACTGACACTTTAGCACACATTTCACTGACACTCTGTAACACATTTCACTGACACTATATAACACATTTCATTGACGCTATAAATTATCACTGATCGGAACTGTTCACTGCACTGTAAAACCATAACTTCACTGACTCACCTCGCTTCACTGATACAACAGTTCAAATAAGTCAAATAATTACATCCTTATGCATACTTATAAACAGAACTACATTTAAACTAAACATTTCTAGTCTAAGGCCCTCTTACACGCTATTTTTAAATAATTTACAATTCAAACCAAGGAAGTAAACTCGTCAGGCTAGATAAATACATGTCACCTTAAAAAATTAAATGTTGAATGTCACCTTAATTTTAATTTTCACTTTATACACAACTTTTAAAATTATTCTTGAATCTCCTTAAGGAAGGACAGCCCTCAAAGACCGCTGCAGGTGACCGCTGTATGTGACAGTAATATGTAGGCGATACGATTACTTCTAAAGTGCCGTACTTACGAAGAAGATTATTGGCGTTTATGCTTGTATAACCTTAAATGAAAAGCGAAATGGCGTCTGCGGGCAAAGCCACCTTTATTTGACTATATAAGTGTTAGCTGTATTTTTGTATGTATTTGTCTATTGTAATAAGGCGTGTTAGAGCATTTTACTTAGTGAAGGCATTAAGTCACACTAACTAAATTATAAATCAGTAACATTGATCTTAATTTTTACTTAAAAAGGTCGTAATGTGTTTTCAGATGGTTTAATTTTTCAAGAGGGAGACGGAACAAGCCAAATGGTCTGAAGAAGTCATGAAGAAAGTACTTGAAGAAATAAAATCTTCCAATCACTGGTTCTGCTATCTGGCCATACAACCATAATGTGTTTGTTGATAAAGAGTTTGCCCGGGCGAAGCGAAAAATTAACAACATTTTCTTTCTCAAATCATCACTGTTCGTAGGTACGAGAAACGAATTGCTGTTTTTAGACATGTGGACAACATGTGTCACAACCAATGTCATGAAGATTTTATTTCGGGAACACCAAAATATAGTCTGTGGCATTGTTTGTTCTTAGCTTATCCGCTTTGCTCGGGTTTCCCCTACTTGCAGATATATTGTACATATCTTAAATTAATAGCTAGGTGATGAACAGCAGCCTTGGTTCTCATATATTTACCCCAATTTGTAGTACATGCTCGTAAAGGTGAAAATATTCACCCCTCTCAATCTCGCTCTGTCGTGTACGTACTCGTCACCTGCGTAGTGTATTAGTAATAGTGCGTGATCTGGCAGTGCGTACGAAGCGCAACAAGTGAGCTTCTAAAACATTCACGCGTGACGCCGCGAGACTTCCAGGAAAATCAAGGGATTGGAAGCTCATTAGTGGCAGCGGAATATTACATACCGCGAGCGTGAACATTTATCGATTTCCAAAGCAGGAACACAACATATGCCGACATCACGTGAAACTCAGTCTGCGTCGAATACGACCTCCGCTATGCAAGAACACAAGGTAGTTATTTTCAGTCACTGGCGTGAGATAGAGGTTAGCGAATCCGGGTTGTGCTAGGGTGTGAGTTCGAATCCCAGGTAGGATTTTTCCGAAAGGTTCCCGAATTTAATGCCAATTACAGGTGATCCCGTAGCGAATTTCCAGACTCATATCGAGACAATATTTTGGTTACCCGTGGTGAAATAGCTAATTTAAAATAACGGGTGATTTAGTGAATAGAATATTCTTTTTTTATTATATTAATCCTTTAGCGAATCTGCGGACTCACGTCGGCAAAATACTAAAGATTTAAAAGAATGCATACATTTTAGAGTACAGGAAATTCTTGTGTATGGACTATTCCATATGAAATCGATCAGTAAAAAACCTCGCATTTTTTTATACTCTAATTTTTTCCCTATTTATACAAGGTGCTGAGGAGAGTGCATTTTCAAAAATATACTATCGAAAGTCAAACTGTTTTCGTATTGTTGAGCGACAAATTTAGCGTATTTTGGAAAACAAGCCTCTTTCAGCGCTCAGAACTCTGGAACCATTTACTGCAGAACATTGAACGAGAGCTCAGTTTGAAGCTGACATTTGGTAGGTTATGATAAGAAGTAATCCTTATTTTTATTGTATACAGAGAGACAGATAATCTGATTTTACTTACTTTTAGGCTTTTTGCCCATTTGTAAAAATGTAAAAAAATATTGATAAAAAACCTTGCATTATTAAGAGGGATTCGGCATTGTTTGCTTAGTGTCACGGCAATAAGTTTCGGGGGTATTAAATAAATTATTTTCACACGCCTAGACTTGAAAGGCGCAACACAGCACGGACTGGCCGAGAGATGAAGATAAGCGAGCGCTGGGCGTCATTTTACTCCTGTGTTTATGAAAACCTGTGATAAGCTAGCCTAGCTATGCGCTACTAGACGAAACATCACATGTTTATGTCTCCTGGTCTTGCTTGCCTAGGCTAGCTCCCGCCTCACAGTCAGCTGGTTAGTTCACGCGCGTACTATTTATTTTCTTTATTCGATTTTTCAATACTTTCTTATTAACGTTGCACCAGTAAAAAATTCGTGTTTATTTGTACTTTCAATGCGGAATCTAACCATATATATTTAAAATATTTTTTCGTGGGCAAAGGTATCTTAATTAAGAAAAATCTAAATTTCTCCATTTCCATAAAAAGTAAGAGAAACTGTTTACATGTCATTATAAACTTTAACTTTTCAGAATCAAAATAAACCATGATTTTGATCACTGGGTGAAAGGGTTTCGGAGCCACAACCGTTTAAAGTTGCTAATTTTATGAAAATACGATAAATTAAAATATTTTTAATGTAAACACTATGAAGTTCTGATGCCTCAAACTTTGCACAAAGCATTGTATCATAGTTGTCTACGGACAGAAAAAGTTTCATTGTGTTTAAAAATTGCAAGGTCAATTTTCTCTATATTTCGATCGATTTGAGATGGAATAGCCCGTATGGTGTATTAAATTTTAAAAGACATTTCTTACCATTCCACACTTTTAGTTCTGTGCAATACGAAGTAAAAGGAGAAAGTTTTGTAGCTACGAAAAACTCCATTCTGATTAACTTGAGTAAATTTTTATATTGAGAATTTTCTCGCTTCACCAAGAAAACAGTCGGATCGATCGATAGATCGCGATCGATTGTTCGGTCATTTGTGGTTAATATTGCGTATTAATTAATCCTGAAGAAAGCGTATACGCGTTATAACATGAGGCGGCGTATGCAGTCAAAAAGACCGCGCTACTTAAAATATAATAATAATAATAATAATAATAATAATAATAATAATAATAATGATAATAATAATCCATTATTTAGTATGAAACTATTGTTAGAAAAAAGAAGAGAATTTTTTTAGAAACCCATATAGCTTTTATTGATTTTGTGAAAGCTTTTGATAAAGTCCGAAGAGACCTTTTATTCGACATATTACAAGAAAAAAATATTCCAAATTTGCTATTGCAAAATATAATAAAAATCTACACAGACAGCAAAATAAGTGTAAAAATAAATAACTGTATATCCGAAAGAAAATTAGTTAATAATGGAGTTCGACAAGGTTGTCCACTATCACCAACTTTATTTAATATTTATATAAATGAAATTATTTTAAAATGGAACCAAATCTACACATCAGGAATCAAAATAACCAGTGCTCTAACAATAAATACCTTACTCTATGCCGATGATCAAGTCATAATTTCCAATTCAGAGGATAATTTACAAAGAGGATTGTATACATTAAATAAAATATTAAAAGATTTTGGGATGGAAATTTCAGCACAAAAATCATAAGTAATGGCATTTTTAGGACAAGACCCAGTCAGAAGTAAGATAATACACAATAACCAATGCCTCGAACAAGTGCAAAATTTCAATTATCTGGGTTGTGAAATATCTTATCAAAATGTAAAAGATGTGAACAAGAAAATTACCAAATTTACACAAATTCTAGGAATAATAAACAATGCATTAAAAGCTAAATTAGTACAAAAATCTACAAGAATAAAAATATATAATACATTAGCATTACCCACCCTTTTATACGGAAGCGAGATTTGGTCATTAAAGAAAAAAGACATGAACAGAATCAAAGCAACGGAAATGAAATTTTTGAGGAGGACAGCAGGATATACTCTTTTAGACCGAAAAAGGAATGAAGAAATTTTAGAACAATTAGAAGTAGAGTCAGTAGAAGAAAAAATCATCAGATACAAATTCAATTGGCTAGATCATGTAAGAAGAATGGAAAATTCAAGAATCCCAAAAATTATGATGCAGTATAAACCTAGAGGACATCGTCGACCAGGAAGACCTTTTAGAAGACTGCTAGATGAGGCCGAAACAGGTATACAGAGGCCTAATTCGTGAAGGATGATGATGATGATAATAATAGTAATAATAATAATAATAATGATTTATTTTTGTAGCTTTATTCTCTTCAGGTCTACTCAGGTCTCAAAAACTATCCAAAATATGTTATTAAGCTCAACTTATTCATTGTTGTTTAAACATTTTGTCTCGTAATATTATTTTTATTTTAAACGTTACAAGATGTTTATAATCTTGGAACATTTGTTTACATTTTCTCATTATAATTTTTCTGTTTCAAAAGTTAATTACAGTATTTATTTTCTATTCATCTTGGTTACATGACTTTGAACACTTTTAATGCAGAACACATCACAAACACTAACCACACCTACAGCAACATTGACAAAGACATGGAACTTTTACATCTCCAACCCAAAAATCAGAAACTAAACACATTAGAACAATACAGACACACAAAAACACACACGCATCAAATCCTCAACTCACCTCAATTTCAGAACACACACTATTCGACTCCACATTACACTACACAAACACAACCTCACAGGAAACGCAATCAGAAGGCGCGAAGACCACCAGTTCTGATGATGGCCCACAGACTGAAACTAGTCAATAAGGTAACATAGTAATTAACAAGTGAAAGCATATACAGGGCTTTCATTTCAATACTTCCCAGTCTAAATAACTATTTAAATTAAATTTAATTTAAACAAAAAAAAAAACCACGTCAATTTAGCTATTGAGGGGGAAGTCTGAAACCAGGCTTAATTGTCTTTTAGATTTCATCCCCCACCCCCAGCCACTCCCACTTTAAAATTTCAAATGACACCTCTACATTTTTATACTTAAAAATGAAAGAGTATTCAATTGCTTATACATCTCCTTTCATTTTTTTTCGCGTTTTTTGTTTTCTATCGTCGCCTGGCAACCTGTATTTTTATTATTAGTTGATTGTAGGGTGAAAACACAGCTTATTTTGTGTAATTTCCTAAATTTAGTCAATAAGGATGATTTATGTTCTCTCTAGAAGGGTATACACCATTTTAAAATAATGTAATACATAAACTATTACATGAAATGCTCAATAGGTTTTTGTAGCTTTATTCTCTTCAGGTCTAATCAGGTCTCAAAAACTATCCAACATTCTGTAATGAAATTTTTTGTGTGTATTTATGCATGTCATATCTACAATATGATGCAAAACCATTTCTGTACGTTTGATAGATTATCTGATAAAAAAATTAATTCATTTAAAAAAAATAGTCTAATATCAGTATTGTCTTTTAACACAAAATAAAAATAAAATATTATTTAATAAGGAATATAGTTGAAAGAGCATGATATTGTAAATATGAGTTTCTATAATAAAATAAAAGAGACAGAAAATGAAAAAGTTAACAAGTGTATAAGTTATGAGGGAAACGCTTCATCACTGCACAGTGAACTGCCACCATTTTGAATTTTGAAAAAATATATTTTTTTTAATCGTAAAATTTTCATTATTGTACAAGATACAGTAATCGAGGAAAACAAATGTTGAATATTTCCAAAAATGTTACTTCTGTAAGCTGTACCTAATCCCTTAAGTTATAAGATATGAATTTTAGAACACATGTTTATTCTTTTGTTGAGTTCTACCACCTCTTAAAATATTAGATCTTTTAAACACTCTGTCGACTCGAATCTCAGCTGGAATGCACTGGTAAAATATGTCTGTAAGAAAACTTTCTCAATCTTACATTCACTGAAAAAACTGAAAAATTTATTTCCTTCTAAACTGAAACAGATCTTGATACAGACCCTGGTGATGCCTTACTTTGACTATTGCGACGTTTTGTACAGTGATCTTAGTGTTGAATTGTCATGGAGGCTTCAGCGTGTTCATAATGCTTGTGTTCGTTTCATTTTTAACAGCCGTCGCTATGATCATGTCTCCGAGTATTTCCTTCAATTATCTTGGCTTCGTTTACGGGAGAGACGTTCAATTCATTCACTCCGTTTGCTGTATCAGATTTTAAATAATTCCACACCTAGTTACCTAGTTCCTCGCTTCGCACTTTTAGCATCCCACCACAACCGTGATACACGTTCACAGCATAACCTTGTTCTATCAATTCCATATCATCAAACATCTGTCTACTCTGCTTCCTTCACAATACACACAGCTCGTTCCTGGAATTTCTTGTTACAGGAAATCAGGAGCAGTCGGAGTCTAAAATCTTTTAAGCACACTCTACTTAGAAATGTTTTTAATGAACAGAACTAGACTCTTGCGGAAGTTTCCAAATAGTCTTAAATGACCAAGTTGTTATTTTTTTTCTCTCTCTTCTTTTTTTTCTATTCCTTTTTTTATTATCTTGATATATTACTTAATCATTTGTATTTGTATGCCATTTAGTAGGACTTTGCTAATCAACATTTTATGTCTTGTAACCCACGTGTATTTTCATATTAATATATTAACTGTATACTATGTCTCAAGTGAATTAATCGTCGAATTTATCTCGAGCATTTTAGGTCACAAATTGTGTGTTTGTGTGTGTGTGTGTGTGTGTGTGTGTGTGTGTGTGAGTGTGTATATTCCCCTTATGTTATGTAACTGGTTTTGATTATGTGTAATTTTCTACTTTATTTTGTATATTATGTAACCGATCTTGACTATTTGTAATTTTATATTATGTAACTGATCTTGACTATTTGTAATTTTCTACTATATTTTATGTAATTTCTAAGGTATTTTATTTTGTGTTGTTTTGTAATCTAATTTTGTATTTCATGTGTATTATTGAAATCTGGTTGAGTGGAAGAGAAGGCAACTCTGCCAGGCAAAATAAAACAACTTCTACTACTACTACTACTACTACTACTACTACTACTACTACTACTACTTCTACTACTACTAATACTAATACTACTACTAGGCCTACTGCTACTGCTACTACTAGGCCTACTGCTACTACTACTACTAGGCCTACTGCTACTACTACTACTAGGCCTACTGCTACTACTACTACTAGGCCTACTGCTACTTCTTCTTCTACTACTACTACTACTTCTACTTCTACTACTACTACTACTACTACTACTAGTTCTACTTCTACTAGGCCTACTTCTACTACTACTACTACTACTACTACTAGTTCTACTTCTACTACTGCTTCTACTACTACTACTTCTACTAGGCCTACTACTACTACTAGTTCTACTTCTACTACTGCTTCTACTACTACTACTTCTACTAGGCCTATTGCTACTACTACTTCTACTACTACTACTACTACTACTTCTACTACTACTACTACTACTACTACTTCTACTACTACTTCTACTACTACTACTACTACTACTTCTACTACTACTACTACTACTACTACTAGGCCTACTACTACTACTGCTACTACTTCTACTTCTACTTCTACTTCTACTTCTACTTCTACTTCTACTACTACTACTACTACTATATTTTACACGACAATTCGATTTTCAAGACTTTTTTTAATATTTGGTTAAATTTTCTACCTCTCCTGAGAAATTTCAGCTCTCGCATAAATCCAGTTACATTTAAGTGTCACGTGACGTAAACCTATTCTGTATACATAATTATACTAAATAAACTAGTATAAAAAGTCTTAATTACTAAACCAGAGAAGAGAGAGATTATTGAAACAAATACAAATTCCTATTGTCACGCGAATGTGTACAACTGTGTTATCTCACTGCATGTAGCTGCCGTGTGTGATAAACGGCCGCACTCCAACTACTTCCAAGTACGGCAGACATGCTGCACTTCACAACTAGGTCGGGGATGCAAGGCTCTGCACTGTTTTATCACAATTACCGGCGAGACGAAGACCTGAAATATAAATTTCATTTTACGCTGACTAACTGCAAGCCCGAAGTTATAAAATTCTCGATTTCTTGAAGTCGCTTTGCTCTCGCCAGTGTAATTATACCGAGTTTAAAAACTCTCCACACTAGCCTCGTGCCGGCGATAACCAAAAAATGCATAAAAGCACGAGCACATACATAACCGGAGTTTAATATGCCCGTTAAAAATGCATCCCGATAATCGTAACACGGTTTCTAAACTTGCGGGCTCTTCCTCCGCGCTGAAAAACACTGGATTTATTATGTCCGCGGACGAAATCAACCGTTTCCCCTGTACTTTATGGGACAATATCGTCATTTACGATGGAGACATGTTTCTGAAGCTCCCATCTCAGGTGTTGGAAAATTTGAAACGTGCCTGTCTGCGGTTTTAAAGAAGAAGCTTTGCTAATACGGAGAAAAAAATGTAAAATAGATGTGAGTAAATATTATTTTTGGTTCCTTTCGTAACCGTGTTTCTCAAGTACAGTTGGTAATTCTGTTATAAATAATATATCACATTTTAGGATATAAAATTACGTTTTCCTGAATAAAGCGCAGAATTGTTTAAATTAATATACAGTGTGGCCCATATGATATGTTATTATTAAATAAAGATATAGTCTATATATATATACTAATAATAAATCTGTAGCCGAAATTTTTCTGGCAATTTTCGATTTTCCAAAAATAATTGGTCCTAACATATATAATTAACCACCCTGAAACCGAAAATCGCTTTTTTGAAATTTTTGTTTGTATGTCTGTCTGTATGTTTGTTACCTTTTCACGCGATAATGGCTGAACCGATTTCGATGA
Organism: Periplaneta americana; assembly: GCF_040183065.1. Lineage (NCBI taxonomy): Eukaryota > Metazoa > Arthropoda > Insecta > Blattodea > Blattidae > Periplaneta > Periplaneta americana. Next base: position 25,597,310 of record NC_091132.1, on the reverse strand, counting down.
AAATTGGAATATAAATTAAGTTCGTTGTAACTTAGATCTTAGGCTATATAGCATTCAAAATACGTTATTTAAAAGGGGGGTTATAAGGGGGCCTGAATTAAATAAATCGAAATATCTCGCTTATTATTGATTTTTGTGAAATATGTTACATAACAAACGATTCTTTAAAAATGATTTCTGATAAGTTTTATTCTTTGAAAAATTTTGATAGGACTGATATTTAATGAGATAAATGAGTTTTAAAATTAAAATAACTGCCATCTAAGGCGGTGTATTGAAATAAAAACAAATGACTTCGTCTATAAGGGGCCTTGGACACAACAGTCGAAAGCTATGAAACATAGCCTACAGAGAATGTTTCTGTGTTTGTTTGAAGTAATATCGGAAGCTAAATTAACCGATTTGCATAATTAATTATTATTTCATCATTGGAAAGTGTAGTTTCTCTGGATGGACATAATGCTATAATGTTATTACAGTAACTTGTGAGTGAATCGAGGACAGGTAAGATTAAAATAGCTTCTTATGCACAGAAAACTTGATAGGTTATTCTGTATATTCATTTCCTGTATTTCTTATAATAATGTTTATGGACATATTCATTTTTACCTCAGAGAATTAACGAACAACGAGAGTGTATTTATTTAGTATGCAGTAATAGTACGTTAGCTTAGCAATGCATTATTTTATAATTCAAATTTTAACTATGCTCAATTGAATCGTGTTAAAATACATATGCAATAAATGCAATGCAAAAAAACGGATAATGAGCCAAGCAGATTATGTTGCGCTGTTGTAAAAGTTGTTCCTCCTGAGATTCAAGAGCTCCCACAACAAATTAAAAACTTTCTAATTCGAGTACATCCGTTATCAACACATTTTTTCATAATATAATATAATATAAACATAATAATAAATCTGTAGTCAAAATGTTTCTGTTAATTTTCGCTTTTCCAAAAATAATTGGTAATAAGAATTAAGAAACATGTTAAAGGAATTGTCATTGCACCAAATGAGTGGTCTCTGGATCAAAATGATCGCATTTTAATATTTTAAATACAATTTAAATTAAGTAACATATTAAACGATTTATCCTTCTATCAAACACGAATATTCCCTGGATCAAATGTCCTATTTTAATTATGTAATTACTTTATATTTATTTCTACTGGGTGCAGCGGAGCGCACGGGTACGGCTAGTATATATATCTATATATAAATTAATAAAATACTGTACGAAAGATAGATGTGGTACACACTGTACATACTGTACTTACGGAATTCATGGCATTATATCACATAATCTACATACGGCACATGCTTTATTTACTGTACACATTGCAGATATTGTGCACATAAAAGCATACTTACATTTATTTATTTATTTATTATAGCTGGGAAGTTTGAAATGAATACAGATTAATAAATATAATGAAAGATAAACTAGCCCACTCCTGAATGAGTAAGACTCGTGCTCAGGAGGGGATTCCAATACAGACAAAAATAATATTAAAATTGAGAGTGAATACAGATTAAATAGTGTTTTATATGTTTAAACTCAAACTATAAATCCAATACAATATTTTTTATTTTTTTTATTAATTTGGAGAGGATTCGTGGTTAAAATAATATTGGAATAAAATTTGTTTAATAATCTGGGAGCTTGACTCATGCTATGCTAAAAACCTGCATTGGTTTTACATTTTGGTTCAGACAAACGCAGAGATTTCATATTTTTAGTTCTATATTTATGTACATACCTTTCAAAGTTATTAAAATTTCTATGAAAATATTTTAATAAAATAAAATTATACATTTGTTTAATGTTGAAAACTTTGAAATGTTTAAACAACAATTCGGTTGGGTAATCTTTCTGCTTTTTTAAACAAATTTTTAATATCTTTTTCGGTAGTAAAATTAACGGATAAAGGTTAGATTTACAAGCTCCACCCCAACCTATAAACTTACTTACTTACTTACAAATGGCTTTTAAGGAACCCGAAGGTGCATTGCCGCCCTCACATAAGCCCGCCATCGGTCCCTATCCTGTGCAAGATTAATCCAGTCTCTATCATCATATCCCACCTTCCTCAAATCCATTTTAATATTATCCTCCCATCTACGTCTCGGCCTCCCCAAAGGTCTTTTTCCCTCCGGTCTCCTAACTAACACTCTATATGCACTTCTGGATTCGCCCATACGTGCTACATGCCCTGCCCATCTCAAACGTCTGGATTTAATGTTCCTAATTATGTCAGGTGAACAATACAATGCGTGCAGTTCTGCGTTGTGTAACTTTCTCCATTCTCCTGTAACTTTATCCCGCTTGGCCCCAAATATTTTCCTAAGCACCTTATTCTCAAACACCCTTAACCTATGTTCCTCCTTTCAGAGTGAGAGTCCAAGTTTCACAACCATACAGAAGAACCGGTAATATAACTGTTTTATAAATTCAAACTTTCAGATTTTTTGACAGCAGACTAGATGATAAAAGCTTCTCAACCGAATAATAACACGCATTTCCTATATTTATTCTGCGTTTAATTTCCTCCCGAGTGTCATTTATATTTGTTACTGTTGCTCCAAGATATTTGAATTTTTCCACCCTTTCGAAGGATAAATCTCCAATTTTTATATTTCCATTTCGTACAATATTCTGGTCACGAGACATAATCATACACTTTGTCTTTTCGGGATTTACTTCCAAACCGATCGCTTTACTTGCTTCAAGTAAAATTTCCGTGTTTTCCCTAATCGTTTGTGGATTTTCTCCTAACATATTCACGTCATCCGCATAGACAAGAAGCTGATGTAACCCGATCAACTACCATATATAAATACAGATTGAAATAATGCTAAATAAATTACACATAAACAGTTAATTGACAAAATATTTCTTGGAATAACAAAGTAACATAATGTAACATAGTACTGCATTTCGTACAAATCAAATAACAGAGCACTTACTGACATATTTTCTTGTAACACTGCCATTTTAGTTATAAAGTAAACACAGAAAAGTTTATAATCGCCAAAGTTTGGACTGTGTGTAAATTGCCATCTGGTGAGAAAATTCCTAACCATCACTGCCAAAGTACAGAGTGATTTATATACAACTGACACATTTCTTTGATTAATAGTTTCAAAACGAATTGTGCTGGCGACAACTTATTATACCTAAAATGTAGAGGAATTTTGGGAGATTATTTACCTCTATAGAAAATGTTGTCCGGCGTTGTCAAATCCGGAGATCTCGGTGGCCATAGGTTCCTGGAAATTATTCGGTCGTCACATAACCAAATAAATGGAACCATGCTTCATCTGTGAACCATGTGATGGACAATATGGCAGGATTTTGCACAATGAACGTCTGAAACCAACAGCAGAATGTTCTAGAGTTTGGATTCCTTGTCACTAGATGCGCAGATGTTTGTTTTATTCCTATTGTTGGCAGCTGTTTTCGACATTTTGTGTCAACGTGAAAATGCAGTACACATTAAATCAACGACTCTTCCTTGTGAAGCAATACTGGATTACGAATTCAATTACAGCTACTCAAAGGGCATACCAGAGAGAGAATATGGTGTTCGCAATCCTCCCAAAAGAAACACAATACTGGGACTGGTAAACAAATTGGAAACAACTGGATCTCTGGTGAGTGAAAAGGGTAAGCATCGTTCATCTCGGCTTCCCACGGTTGTTGTTGACGTAAGAGCACGACTGGAGCAGTCACCCAAAAAATCATTAAGACGTATGTCGCAGGAGACAGGGTACACCTCCTCAATGTATCAGAGAGCCTAAAGCCATATGGGGTTACGGTTGTTCATCAGCTACAGGAACCAGATAAGGATAAAAGATTGAATTATTGTCGTTGGTTTCAGACGTGCAAAATCCTGCCATATTGTCCATCACATGATTCACAGATGAAGCATGGTTCCATTTATCCGGTTATGTGACGACCGAATAATTTTCAGGAACCTGTGGCCACCGAGATCTCCGGATTTGACAACGCCGGACAACATTTACTATAGAGGTAAATAATCTCCCAAAATTCCTCTATATTTTAGGTATAATAAGTTGCCGCTAGCACAATTCGTTTTGAAACAATTAATGAAAGAAATGTGTCAGTTCTATATAACTCATTCTGTATATTATTGTGATGATGCTTTTGTTAACTACCATACTGTATGCGTAACGTATTGTTACTTGCATCGTATTAACTTTTAAATATTTCTGTTTCGGTACTGTACACACAACTTCCCTGATAAATTCCAGACCTAAGGAGCGGGTGGGACGTGTACGTGTATTTCGAGGGTGGAAGGAATAATTCAGACGACCAAACTATCAGCAACACCCCGCGGATTCCCCCCCGCCCTTCTTCTCTCACAAGAAACTTTGCACTTCCCAAGTATACAAGCCAGCACCCCCTGCAAGGAAACAAAACTCTGCACAGTGGACGCAGATGCTTCTATGGGTTTTGTGGTTTAGTCGTGGTTCTCACTAGACTGTTATAGGGGTGTGGGGGGTAAGGGAGTGGCGTGGATGAGGGGGAGTTAAGGTGGTGGACTCAGGAACGGTAAATCTATAATCGATCGGCAGTTTGGTGGTGAAGTAAAACTAAACACCGAGTGGGATCCAGTTATAAAGCGCGTTAATAACACTCCACTTCACTTGGTGCCGGCTAATGTTCTCTCGCTTCACATTACCTTCCACGACAGTGGCAAACCTACAGACTTGATATTCCGCAACCCCGCATAACGGGGGGAGAGGGGGTTCGATATCTATCTATGGTTATGTGTTTTAAACCCTAGCATGGCATAAAGACTCCAATTTCAATCCCGGCATTGAGACAACCCTTCCACTCCAGGCCTGTTTCATATTGCGTATAGGATACTCAGAAAATAACCTCTAAAACAGTGCTGCCACGAAATCAGCTTATGATTTTTAAGTTACTGGATATATGAGGGTACTAAGAAAAGGTTCTGATAAATCCAAAGAGATTGCATATAAATCACTAGTACGTCCAGTAATGGAATATGGTGCTGCATGTTGGGATCCTTACAGATTAGAACATTTTAAGACACTGGAAAAGATTCAAAAACGGGCTCTCAAGTTTTGTCGGAAAAATTCACCATTAAAATGGGACGCACTCACGGACAGGAGAACGCGAATTCGATTATGCGCACTGTTCAAAACATACAGAGGTGAGCCTGCCTCGAGAGAAATAAAAAATAGGTTGCAGCCGCCAAATTACTCTTCAAGGAACGACCACTCATATAAATTGAGGGAAAGAAGACAGAGGACGGACACTGGAAAGTTTTCTTTTCTCAATCGTACTATCAGGGACTGGAATGCTTTACCTGCAGACTTACTAAAGGCTTTACCAACAACCAAAAATGTATTTAAAAATAGGCTTAAGGACTTTACTAATAGACGGTAATTATACACAGTATTTAAAGGGTGTAAATGATATGTTGTTATTGAAGTGTTGTATAAGTGAAGAATTATGTTGTGTCAGTGAAGTGTGTTGTATCAGTGAAGAAGTATGTCGTGTCAGTGAAGTGTGCTGTGTAAGTGAAACGTGTTCCTGTCAGACAAGCTTTATAGTTTATAGTGGCAGTGCATAGTATTTGAACAGTGAAATGTTTTTGAAGTGTTAGTGAAATCAGGATAGAATCAGTGAAATGTGTCCTAGTTCCAGTGCAGTGAGTGAGTTGACAGCGAAATGAGTGTAATTTGAAAGGTACTTGTGCAGATATGAACATATCATACTCGTGGGTTTTAGTTCGATCTTAGTTTTAAGATACAAATTAGATTTATTTCAAATGTTATTTTAAGTGATCGTTTTATTTAATTTAGTATATTCCCTGTTATTATTATTATTATTATTATTATTATTATTATTATTATTAATAATAATTATTATTAATTATTGTTAGTATTAATTATTAGTATTATTATTAATTGTATTTTTAATTAATAAGTTTATTATTGTCATTATTGAGTGTAATTAGTTACCACTGCCACCGGGTATATAACGACTGCAGTGTGAATAAATACAAACATACAATACAATACAATACAATACAATACATACATACATACATACATACATACATGTCCCGTGCTCCCCTGCAAAGGACTGCATATAAATGTATGACTACACAGAGTTCAGGCAATGTTACAGTAAGTAAGGGATTGTACAGGGTGATCCATTTCGGCATGGATAAAATTAAAACACCGTAAAACATTTACAAAACTAACATAATTCAATTTAAATCCTGTCCAAATTCAACGTCGCAAATTTCTAGCGCATTAATTAACAATAGATCCCTATTAGAAACAATAACAACAAAATTTCTTGGCTTAAAAATCGATAATTTGTTAAATTGGAAAAATCATATTAAAGAAATTACCCCCAGACTAAATTCAGCTTGTTTTTCTATTAGATCTATGCAAAAGAAAGTAATATATCAATGCCTTAAAAACATTATACCTTGCATACTTCCACTCGGTAATGAGTTTTGGAATAATATTCTGGGGAAATTCCACAGATAGTAACAATATATTTCTATTACAAAAAAGAGTAATTAGAATAATAGGTGCCAAATCTAGGGAATCGTGTAGGGCTATTTTCAAAAAACTACAAATAATGCACATGGCTTGTCAGTATATTTTTTCATTAATAATCTTCCTCGTATGTAATCGTGAAAACTTTGTAACTAATTCAACAGTTCATAGCATAAATACACGTCAAAAAATGACTTTCATACTCCATCGGCAAGTCTATCGTGCTATCAAAAAGGAGTGCGTTATATGGCAGTAAAAATTTTTAATAGCCTTCCTATCGATATAAAAAATGAAAGTCAAAACATAAAATTATTTAGGGCCAAATTAAAGAAGTACCTAATTTCTCACTCCTATTCTGTAAGTGAATTCATGACATTCAATAACATTTCATGAAATTGATACTAAAACTTTGTGTTGTACTAGTAGACTATATTGTAAATTTCGTCTGTATATATTTTATCTAGACTGTGACTATAAATTAAGATTTTATAACAATATTAAGTTTTTTGGCGTGTTCCATATTCTAGCTGTAATCATGTATGAATACCATGGAATGTTAATAAATACAATACAATACAATACTACTGAACTTTATTTGTCGAAATTTTGTTCATACAACACTGAAAGATGGGAGATTCCTCAGAGTTCAACATGACCCCCATTGCACACCCTGCACAACTCATAACGGTGATGCAATTCAGCCCATGTCCATTGTAGCATAAGAGGGGTTATTTGTTGAAAAGCCTGAGTAATTTTTACTCTCAGATCATCAATGTTCTTTGGCTTCTGTGAGTAGACAATGTCTTTAACAAAACCCCACACAAAGAAGTCACAAGGGTTAGGTCTGGGGAGTTTGGGGGCCAAGTCAAGAGATAGCTGCTTCTCGTACTAAGTTTCCCCTGAGATCTCCTGCATGTTTTGTTAATAGAGAACTTGTTTCTACAAATGTTCGATACCACAACATCATGGAATCCTATTTAGGTACATTACGCACACCACACTCACGTCGAAATTCCCTTTGAACACTTTTAACATTCTCAAATTAAGCATACCAAAGAAAACATTGTGCCCGCTGTTGATTTGTAGTAGCCATTTTAATCATCTCCGATTTTAATTTGTCCTTTCAGATTATGCATTGTTGATTGTCATATATGGAAACGTCCACACCTGTAGAATAACGGTTAGCACGTCTGGCCACGAAACTAAGTGGCGCGGGTTCGATTCCCGGTCGGGGCAAGTTACCTGGTTGAGGATTTTTCCGGGGTTTTCCCTCAACGCATTACGAGCAAATGCTGAGTAACTATCGGTAATGGACCCCGGGCTCATTTCACCGGCATTATTACTTTCGTCTCATTCAGACGCTAAATAAGCTAAGCTGTTGTTAAAGCGTCGTAAAATAACCTATTAAAATAAAAAAATTAAATATATGTAAACTCCCATCTTTTAATCATAATATAATCAGAAAAAATTGTTCCTACTATCATAATAGCTTTATAATAAATTAATAGTATCCATACCCAAACGGATCAGCTTGTAGTTGTACGGGAAATTACAATCATACAAATGAGACAATTCATAATTTCCTGAGATATGTCATGCACAATAATGACCACCAGCAGTAAATAAATTGTAATTAATTTACATAACAACTTCATCATCATCATCAATAGCTATCAGGGTTTAGGCCATTTGGCCTGTTCCGTCTCAGGTGAAAAGCTGGTCTCTCCATCGCTTCTTCGGGCGTCCACGATCTCGGTATCCAAGGGGTCTGTAATTTAATAATCTCCTGGGTAGTCTATCATTTGGCATCCGTAGAATATGCTCATGCCAGTTGCTCCGATACTTGTGGATTGTCTCTGTAATGGCTGCGATATTTAGTTCTTGTCGGATGTCTTCATTATATTTATGGTCATAGAGAGTGTCCTTAGTAATCTCATCTCAGCTGCTTCTCTTCTTTTCAGTTGATTAGTTGTTAGAGTCCAAGTTTCTGATCCATATAGCAAAGTTGGAATGGCCATTGTTTTGTAGAATTTCAAAATTGTGTCTTGCCGGACCTTCTTAAACAGTGTATTTCTAATTGTTCTTAGCAGCTGTTGAAATTTGGCTAATTTATTATCTATATCTCGAGAATGAATATAGGAGAGATTACAGCCAAGGTAAGTAAAAGCATTTACTTGCTCTACTCCAGAGTTATTAACAACTTATAGACACAAAGAAACAAAGGAATAAGGCACACACATTACACTGCTCCGCCGATTTAGTAGAATGCGGTTGAGTCTAAAGAAAGCAGCAAAACAATACAACGTGGTCTGTTGTAACGAGAATCTAAGCCCCCGCATACCGGTAAGGCATCATGTCACAAACACGTTCACGTCTGAGTATTTCTGATATAGTAAATATTACTCAACATCTTGAAAACGGCACAAATGTTAAGCATATTGCTGAAGAGAATAAAGTAATATTTATTTATTTTTAATTCATTCATTTATTTGTTCACTCACTCCTTCACCCATTCCTTCTTTCCTTCCTTCATAACTTCACTCACTCATATTGTGTTATTTTAATTATTTGACAATGGTGTTTAGCATACTGCAGCGAAATTTTCTACAGTAGTATTAATTTAAGCAAAAGTGGAATGCAGTGTCACTAATATGCGACAAGTTATTTCAAACATTTTGTAAGAAGAGATTAGTAGAGTATTTCAAAACAATCTCCGGAGATGTAAAAAATGTATAAAGGTTATTATTTTTTTGGTCCTACAGAATATATCTGTTATGGTACCAATTAATATTGGAGCAGAAAAATTCACTCCGGCGCCGGAGATCGAACCCGGGTCCTTGGTTCTAAGTACCAAGCGCTCTCACCATTGAGCTACGCCGAAGTCCAATCCACAGCACCGGATCGAACTCCCCTCCTCCAGTGTTTTTTCCCCTTTTGTGGCCTGACTCCAAGTTGAGAATGTATGTTGACATTTTATTAAGTAAACTGCCATTATACAAGGAGCGCACTCAGTTGAGTGACTTGGTGGTCGGGATTCCACAGTAATGTGCACAGTAATCTGTACAGATTAATATTAATTGTTACCATAAGATATATTCTGTAGGACCAAAAAAATAATAACTTTTAGTAAATTCTTCTAGTAACAGTGCATTTTTCTGTAAAGATTACTGCGTATATTACTGTGGAATCCCGACCACCAAGTCACTCAACTGAGTGCGCTCCTTGTATAATGGCGGTTGACTTAATAAAATGACAACATACATGCCCAACGTGGAGTCAGGCCACAAAAAGGAAAAACACTAGAGGAGGGGAGTTCGAGCCGGTGCTGTGGATTGGACTTCGGTGTACCTCAATGGTGAGAGCGCTTGGTACATAGAACCAAGGACCCAGGTTCGATCCCCGGCGCTGGAGCGAATTTTTCTCCTCATAATAATATTAATATTCATTTTTAGTTTGTTTAGGAACTAAAGTTACCGCCGTAGAAACTGTGGCAGATTTCAAGATTAACTGAGCGAGGTGTATAAACAGAAAATGCCGCTGATCTTGCTATGTGAGAGAAGTGTCATATAATGGATGACCCTGTATGTGTAGGACTATACACACCGGTACATATATGTTGCAAATATATGCATCAATTTGTGCAAACACTACACACTGGAACAACAAGGTTAGTGTTATAATGACAAGAACAGATCCAATAATTACAATATTGACATTAATTAATTATGATAGTGACAATCATAATAGTAATAAACTACTACAAATAATGATCATAACATGATGATAACAGTCGTAATAATAGTTATCGGGGATAGTAGTAATTCAATTTTACATAACTTAACGGACTGTAACTAAAGGCAGATAACACGAAACATGAAAATTGGTGTTCCCTAACGTATGTTTTTATATCGCCTAATTCTGCACCCATTATCGTTAATATTATAATATGTTTATCACGTTTTATTAAAAATTTGTTGTTCCAATTACTAATTATAGGACAATTTTAATTTCGATAAAAACAAGCATGTCCCATATCAGAATTCGTACAGACAGTGTAACATGTATTATTCTAAGGCCCGATTGTATAAATCATTTAATCTTAGATCAGAGGTTAAATTGATCCTTGTTTCAGCTGAACTTGGAATTTTGTGTTGCATAAAGTCTAATCTGAGATTAATTTGTCTCAAACTAAAGTCAACTTTGACTGAAGAAATTTCTCCGATTAAGTTAGATGATCCAAGTTCAGTTATTTATTTTCTGTTCGAAATATACGAGTGACAGATTGTGCAAATAAAATATCCATTATTAGTAATATTAATAGATATGTTAGGTACATTTATATATATTTCTTTCAATTTCTTGCCTAAATACACAAACATTCTTATATTTTATAAGGCTCTATCGTGTTCAGCAGCATCAAATAACATAACCTATAATTATATTATGTTTATAACAACCATTAATTATTAATGGATATGATAGGTACATTCATAAATGTTCAATTAACTGTATTACTAAACGAAAATTGTCGTTTTATAAAGCTTTATTATGTTTAGCAGAATCAAACACCATAACATGATAACAACTTGGAGAACAGTCAAACTTCTTATTGTCCGCCATTATTTACATTGCAAAAAAAAAAACCAGTGTCTCCAACAGAGTGTAATACGGAAAGTCGCGAAAAAGTAGTTGTAAAGTCGCTAGATTTCTCATTATCAACAAAGAAAGATAAAATTTTTGTCACAATGGGGTGCTAAAAAGGTCACTAAATCCCTATTTACGCAATATAAAAGTTAAAAGAAATTGTTGTTGAAAAGAGTTAAAATCGCTAGATTGGCAACACTGAACAAACCTGTATAACATGGTCCGCGCATCACGTATTTCACCTGTTTATGCGATGTTGCCAAATCCTTTTCAAGTGAACGTAGATTGCATTTGAACCAAGGTAATTTGATCGCAGAAAAGTTTTATACAATAGAAGAAGTGTCTGAACTCGGTTTACTTTTCGATCTTCGATCAAAGTTGATCTTTAGTCAGGGAGTTTTATACAATTGGGCCTAAATGTTATAATATTCAGTTTTACTCTGAAGTTTATATTCTAAGATGGAAGGACAGTTAGAAGAAGAGAAGTTTGGTTTCAGGAAAGAAAATAGTACGTGGGATGCAATTGGACTGCTACAAAAGATACCCAGAAAACAGCAAAGAAGTGCATGTAGTATCTGTGGAGTTAGAAAAGGCATTTGACAGAGTGGATTTGAACAAACTGATGGACATCTTGAAGAAAATAAGTGTGGATTGGAAAGAGAGGAGGCTGTTCAGTAATCTTTATTATGAAACAACGAATCAAAGTCAGGATAGGAGAAGAAATGTCTGAAGGAAATGAACTAGGAAGACGAGTACGACAAGGATGCCCTTTACCCTGACCAACAACTAATTGGAGGATTTAGTGAAAATTTGTTTCAGAACATGAGAGGGGCGATAGTAGGAGAAAGAAGAATAAAGTGCATAAGATTTGCTGGTGATATGACTTTGTTAGCAGAAGAGGAGATGATACTAAGTGACATGCTATTGGAGCTAAATGATAGCTGTGAGCAATATGGAATGAAGATAAATGCAAGCAAGACGAAGACAATGGTTGTCGGGAGAAAAATAAAGAAGGTAAACGTGCGAATTCTAAATGAGGCACTAGAGTAAGTGAACAGCTTCAAACACTTGGATTGTACTATAAGCAGTACTTGAACTGCTGGCAGGAAGCCAGGAGAAGGATAGCAATGGCAAAGGAAGTTTTTAATATAAAAAGGAGCATCTTCTGCGGATCTCTGGAAAAATAACTAAGGAAGAGACTAGTGAAGTGTTTTGTGTGGAGTTTGGCATTGTATGGGGGCAGAAACATGGACATTACGACGAAATGAAGAGAAGTGACTAGATGCATTTGAAATGTGGATATGGAGAAGAATGGAGCATGTGAAATGGACAGAATAAGAAATGAAGCTGTGCTAGAAAGAGTGGGTGAAGAAAGAATGTTGCTGAAATTGATCAGGAAGAGAAAAATGAAACGATTGGGTCACTGGCTGAGAAGAAACTGCCTACTGAAGGATGCACTGGAAGGAATTGTGAATGGAAGAAGAGTTCGGGACAGAAGAAGATGTCAGATAACAGACTACATTAAAATATGGATCATATGCGGAGACTAAGAGGAAGACAGAAAATAGAAAGGCCTGGAGATAGGTGGATTTGCAGTGAAATACATGCCCTAGGGCAGAATGTATGTGTATGTACTATATGTGTGTATGTAATGCTAAATTCCACCATTAAAATTGCTGTAAAATGCTAAATCAGATTTCCACAGTGCTAATTTTTCTTAATTTTTTGTTGCTACAATCTAGTATGTATATTGATAGAAGTTTAGATTTGTATCCTATGTTTATTCCTACTTTTTTACCATCTATATATATAATTTGAACCGGTAATGGAAATTACGGGAAAACGGCCGAACGGATTATAATAAATTACCTCTCATTTTGGAGCTTGGAACCCAAAGATTTTCAGAAAAATATTAGTTTTCAGTGAAATGTCAATTTTTCAACATAATGTTCCTATTTTCTACAATCCATCGGTCGTCAGTAATTGCATTTCAGAATAAAACAAAACACGCACTACAGTAAACAATATTATACGAAGGCCATGATCTGCAAGAATGCTGATAATATTTAGAGCTCAAATTAAATTGGTTATTAAAAATTTCACGACTTGCTAAAATAATTTACAGGTCTGATTCTGTGGTGTGTAATTTTCTGAGTACAGCTGTGTATTGGATATTAAAAACTACAAAACTTGAGGTGGTTTGATGACATTATTACCATTAGAAATGAAAATATTATTATAGTTAATGCCATGATGTGACTGTTTTTCATTAATTATACATATTAATGCTACACTGATGATATGAAAGTGAAGTGTTTTGGGGTTATATAAGTAGATGTAGAGAATATCTTAAATTAGATCTTGATTTCTATAATTTACTGAGTGGCGGCTATATAGTATATATAGTATATGTTACTGAAAACTATAAAACTTAGACAGATAATAACATTGTTATTAAAAACCAAATATTTTTATAGTTATTAATCAAGTGGGATTGGGTCTTTTTCAAACATTTAATGGCGGTGTGGTGTAGATATTTATATACGTGATTCTCTTCAGTATTGGCTCGAGACAGCGCAAAAATTAGAGTTCCTAAGGAAAAGCCAAAAGGTGTTACTTACTGATAAAATAAGAGGTCTGCAATATTTTGTAGACTTCCGATCATTTCAGCAAGATCTCTTAGCAGGATAAAATGATTTTACTCTCTACATTTCAAGGTAGTTTACGAAATATGCAGCAGCTATACCAAGATGCTATGTCTATTGTTCGAAAGCATAGCAAACCACATATATATATTTTTTTTTTAACTTTCACCTACAATCCACAATGACCTGAAATAGCTACTACTGCTTTACTCCCACATGGAAAACCGAGTGATCGTCCTGACATTGTTACTTGCGTTTTCGCTTTAAAATTAAAAAACTGAAAGTGTATAGTATATATATGATGTAGTGCAGAGGGCGGCCACTAGAGGGAACCCAAGAGTTGGAGCTTAATCTGAGACGATTCTGTCCGACGCCAGGGTTGTATCCGGTGTGGCTAAGTGGATAAAGCATCAGCACGTAGAGCTGAAAACCCGGGTTCAAATCCCGGCGCCGGAGAGAATTTTTCTCCGTTCCATTACTCTTTCATCGCATGATGACGCAGAATATCTGCATGAAAATATCATATGTACTTCGGTACAATGAAATAAAAAAAATAATATATGATATGCGTAAATCACTTCCTGATTTAAGACGGCGCTTATTCCGTCGGATCCCGGCCAACTAGTCACTCATAACGACTGCACCTCAGCACATGTGTGGACTTCGGTCCTACGTTCATAGACATCTATGACGTTGTGCAGAGGGCGGCCACTAGAGGGAACCCAAGAGTTGGAGCTTAATCTGAGACGATTCTGTCCGACGCCGGGGTTGTATCCGGTGAGGCTTAGTGGATAAAGCATCAGCACGTAGAGCTGAAAACCCGGGTTCTAATCCCGGCGCCGGAGAGAATTTTTCTCCGTTCCATTACTCTTTCATCGCATGAAGGTGTATAGGTTCAAGAGAAAGTATTTGGCATTAAAAGAAACATCCAGAGGGAGTATGTTTCATTATTACGGAAGAAAATAACTTTCAAAATGTCTGGTATTCTTCATTGAAAATAAATCTGAAAAATGTTTATTTGAACGTCTAATGAACTTAATTTGCAGAATTTGCTGCACAAGCCACTAGCTTTTGTTTATTTCTATTTTTCGTTATGAACTACCTAACTATCACTTGGTGAAAACCCGTTCGTAGTTAATAGATAACCGTTCATTCAAACACTGAGAAATTTAAAATGACAATGTTAATGACAGTAATAATGAATACAATAATAGCGCTTCTTAATAATTGGGTATGCATTGTAATTACTGTAGCAATTAACAGTCTGTAATATGCGCGACAGCATTTGTAGGTATACCGATATTATTTCGATTCAATGAAATTTGCTTACTGTCGTTCTCTGTACGGTATCAACCAGCAGAGAAGTCATCAATACGAGTTCCCACGTGTTCTACACCCACTCCAATATCGGTGAATACATCATCCCCCAACCCCTTGTGATGCTCTTGCTCTTAGAACATATACACAAGTGACATTGAGGCTGTAATTCCTTCTGACATCGTTATTTCTTTCCACAATAACAAGTGTTGGAGGGAAACGGCAATATCTGGTATCAAGCGGCTCCTAGATTGCCAATTATAAGCTACGTCATTTCCTGTCGCTTATTACTGCAAAGAACTACAGCCGCAGGGGTGAGGGAGCTGAAATTGGAAATGGGAGTTTCGGTTCAGCGGTCAAACAGATCGAACGTCGTACATCTTGAAGCGCAGCCTGGCTGGAGACGTGTAAATGCACGGGATGCTGCTACGTGGAGTTTATTTTCCCAGCCACAGATCTCTGTGATTACAAACGAGCACATCATTAACCCTTAAATTCGCAAAGTATCCTGTAGGATACAACAGGTTAATAGGCTATATGCTGTAATTTTAATAGAATGGAAAAAAATTGGTAGGAAAATTAAAATTTCACAATACTATAGTATTGTACAACATGAATCAATAAAGCGAGTCATAAAAAGAATAAGTTACAGCGACCAGGCAAAACACCAAATTCAAAATGGAAAGAATCATTCAAAGATTCTAAACTAATTCCTGATCTACCTCGAAAATCTACCGTGGCCATGTTTAGATTAATTACTGGTCATGATTGTCTCAGTAGGCACCTCCATCGTATTGGAGTACTGAATTCACCTAAATGCTTACTGTGCACCAGAGAAGAGGACATGGAGATGGAGCACCTGGCTAATTGTGAAACTCTTAGGTCATTTGTGGACCTTCCATCAAAATATTGGGAAGCAAGAAGGATGATGACTTCATTGTTAAATCCAGAGCATTAGATACACACACACACACACACACACATAAAAATTTGGACATTGCGAGTGTTGTTTTCTTTACGGTCCGACACGGTTGAATAAACTAGTGTGAGAAATGAAGTTTTGCCAATTTAAGGGTTAACACTAAATACCTTACTATAATAATACCGGACAGCTGTATACTAGCAGCATTGACGTGAGTGCGAAAAATCGCGGACCTGACATCTAGCGCAGAGAGATGGAATTAGTCCACATATTATACAAATATTAACATAGCGAGATTCGGACTATTGTTTAAAACGTGAGTTACTAATTTGGAATTATATATGAAACACTTAAGAAATGTTGAATAATATTTAATGTAAAATTATTATCTTATATCAAAGCTGCATATAATGAAAAATATTGCATACTTCATATTACTTTCCGCAATTAATTGTTACATATTTTTTCTTTGGTTTACCGAGACAAAATCAATCTGATATTAGGAATTAATTTACAATAATGCTTTATATACGCATTGCTGACAACTGCAAAGATAAAATTGATAGTAATCTGATGCTTGTAATAATCAGTAAAGGCATGTGGACAACAATAAAACTTAATTTGATAAAAGCTTAAAATCCAATACATTATAACTTCTAGTTATTTATTAGGTCTAAATAAAAAAACTAATTTGTGTTTTTCTATCAACACAAAGACGAAGGAATTAGGCCTACTAAAGAATGTTGTTGACTCACGTTTTATGAACTGTCGGAAATCGAAAGTACGATTTGCAGCAATTTGTAATGCTGCAATTGTCACAATTATAAACAGCACACATACACCCTGACATTTTAACACTGTTACTAATTCATAAAACTATTAACAAATTAACTAGCCCAGCAACAATATACATTGCAGTTGATTACAGCTTGTTTCGCGAGTATCTCCATCCCGGCAGATAGGTAGCAGCACCATCGTCGTTCGCACGTAAAACTGCTAGCTGTCCGATATTATTAAAGTAAGGTATTTGTTAGCACTACCGTCACGCAAGACGTAGTAAACAAGCGAGCTCATATTTACTGATTCACAGTGCGAGGAAGTAAATAAGGGATCAGGAAATTGACCGACAAGCAAACTACACTGAGACCCGTCTGCTCCAAGTTGTGTCAAATGTTGACCGTTTCAGTTAAATGTTAAATTTTAAAATAAGGACAGGAGCATTATTACGAAACTTTAATTAAAATGAAGAATTTATATCGTTTGTTCTATATTTTACGGCTTTTAAGCCCATGTTGCTTGTATTAAGGATAAATACGTCAGAAACAGTGATTCAATTTAAACGTGTATTTAACTTACTTAACCTCAAAGTTTAATATTTCAATCTAAATGCACTTATAAGATTAAACTTTAATTATTCGTAATTAGATGGCCAGACGAAGCGTTATAAATTCAACTAATGTAAGTACCATGATGCCATATTAAAAACAGGTGTTTTTTTTATTATTTATAACTTTTCCATTCCCTGTGATGTCCAAAGAAGACTCACAAGTATTACACAGGAAACTTTGCGCTTCTACCACTTAACAAGATTCATTTCATTACAAAAATGGTCCTCCACACCTGTGGAGTAACGGTTAGCGCGTCTAACAGCGGGCCGGGTTCGAAACCCGGTCGGGGAAAGTTACCTGGTTGAGGTTTTTCCCGGGGTTTTTCAATACGAGCAAATGCTGGGTAACTATCGTTGCTGAACTCCGGACTCATTTCACCGGCATTATCACTTTCATTTCATTCAGACGCTAAATGACCTGAGATGTTGATACAACGTCGCAAAAAAACCCACTAACATAAATACATAAGTGTTCTGCCCATGGGCAGGTCTTTCACTGCAAACCCAGCATTCTCCAATTGTTTCATATTTTCTGCCTTCCTCTTTGTCTCCGCAAATGATCCACATATATCTTAATATCGTCTATCATATCTTCTTCTGCCCCGAACTCTTCTCCCGTTCACCATTCCTTCCAATGCATCCCTCAGTAGGTAGTTTCTTCTCAACCAGTGACCCAACCAATTTCTTTTTCTCTTTCTGATCAGTTTCAGCATCAGTCTTTCTTCATGCACTATTTCCACTGAGTGTATATGAGCTGGGTTTGACAATGAAAATATTGTATAGATTATAAAACAATAAGTTATCAAAAGAATTTGAAGGATTTTATCAATAGAGTGTCACAAGAGCAGTAATGAATTTAATTAATTGATGAACTAGTGGACTTACTCGTGTTAAATATGTAATATTTGTCCGGCTTACAGCTGTTTCAGTGCTTCACGCACCATCATCAGAGCCTATTAGATCGCGGCGTCATAATAGGCTCTGATGATGGTGCGTGAAGCACTGAAACAGCTGTAAGCCGGACAAATATTACATATTCAACACGAGTAAGTCCACTAGTTCATCAATTAATTATATTCAAGTGTTAAAAGAGATGTACGCAAGATTCAAAATGGAGTAATGAATTATTGTAATCCAAAAGGGAAGAGGTCGGTAGGAAGGCTAATAAAATTATATCGAGGTCAATTTTAGAAGAGGCTGAACAGATCAAAAGGCTTAAGTCCTGAAATGATGATGGTGGTTATGATGATGGTGATGTTGTGGTGATGATGATAATGATGATAACACACACATAACAGCCATGGAGTGCGTGATGGTTCGAATCCTCGTGGGAAAGAATTTTCTCGTGCAATTTATTTCAGTTCATGGAACTGGTGCTCACCAAGAATTGTGAGAAATTTGGGACCTATGCCAAGTAGCTTCATCCGGTTTACTACATTATCCTCATTGTTGTTGGATGATCGTTCACCTCTGTTGAGACATGTGGACGTGAGGCAAATAATCCGTCCATTGGTATTGATGTTCCTTCAGCTGTCGAGTCATGAACTTCCGTTATGGTCTAGGAATTCTCGTCACCGGAGATGTCATTTCACCTTCTTGTCACCGATTACATTTTCGTCACCGGCATTCTGGCCACTGGTTACATTTTAGTCACCGGTGTTCTCGTCGCCGATTACATTTAATCCTTTATTAATGTTTTATTGGAAAAATTTAACGCGATTTAAATGTCATTGTAAGGTTGTTTCCGTGGTTACCCAGGTAAGTATAATGAGATTTAAATGTCATTGTAAGGTTGTTTCCACGGTTACGCATATAAGTATAATGAGATTTAAATGTCATTGTAAGGTTGTTTCCGTGGTTACGTATATAAGTATAATGAGATTTAAATGTCATTGTAAGGTTGTTTCCATGGTTACACATATAAGTATAATGAGATTTAAATATCATTGTAAGGTTGTTTCCGTGGTTACGTATAGAAGTATAATGAGATTTAAATATCATTGTAAGATTGTTTCTATGGTTACACATATAAGTATAATGAGATTTAAATGTCATTGTAAGGTTGTTTCCGTGGTTACCCAGGTAAGTATAATGAGATTTAAATGTCATTGTAAGGTTGTTTCCGTGGTTACCCAGGTAAGTATAATGAGATTTAAATGTCATTGTAAGGTTGTTTCCACGGTTACGCATATAAGTATAATGAGATTTAAATGTCATTGTAAGGTTGTTTCCGTGGTTACGTATATAAGTATAATGAGATTTAAATGTCATTGTAAGGTTGTTTCCATGGTTACACATATAAGTATAATGAGATTTAAATATCATTGTAAGGTTGTTTCCGTGGTTACGTATAGAAGTATAATGAGATTTAAATATCATTGTAAGATTGTTTCTATGGTTACACATATAAGTATAATGAGATTTAAATGTCATTGTAAGGTTGTTTCCGTGGTTACCCAGGTAAGTATAATGAGATTTAAATGTCATTGTAAGGTTGTTTCTGTGGTTACCCTGGTAAGTATAATGAGATTTAAATGTCATTGTAAGGTTGTTTCCGTGGTTACCCAGGTAAGTATAATGAGATTTAAATGTCATTGTAAGGTTGTTTCCGGGTTACGCATATAAGTATAATGAGATTTAAATGTCATTGTAAGGTTGTTTCCGTGGTTATGCATATAATTGTGAGATTTAAATGTCATTGTAAGGTTGTTTCCGTGGTTATGCATATAAGTATAATCACATTTAAATGTCATTGTAAGGTTGCTTCCGTGGTTACACATTTAAGTATTTGGCAAAAAAGTTTTAGGTATAAGTAGACGTTCTTATTTATTTTAGTTATACAATTTATTATAGTGATGAATCATCACGAAGGGGAATTTCGATTCACTCGAAGTATTAGGGACTTTAGTGTTATTGCGAAGGTCACTCCTCACCCCGTGAAAAGAAGAAAGTGGAGGATTTAGACAGAGGGATTAGTAGGGTTGCAGAACGATACCCTGATTATAAAGAAGATGGTGATGTTCTCACATTCCTCAGAGCTATCGGACACAATTTGGGTGGCAATTTTGAAACACATATCATGTAACATGTTATGCTGTGTGGCAATTTTGAAACATTAATCACATAACATTTTATACAGTACACCTATGGACATTCTACTTGTAAAAATAAATTATTATTTACAAGAAAATGTGTACTGGTGACCAAAATATCGGGTTACCAAAAAGTCGAAGTGACCAAAACACCGGGTGACAAAATTGCAGTGACTAGGTAGTACAATGACGAGAGTTCCGATGACGAGAATTCCGCTTCCACTACATAGCTCCAGTTACAAAAATAATATTTAAATTGGTTATTTTATTTTATGATTCTTTATTAACTGCTATGTTTATCTAACATCGGAGTGAGATGAAGGTGATAATGTCAGCGAAATCAGTCCAGGGTCCATCGCCGAAAGTTACCCAGTTAGAATTAGAATTAGCCACGAAATCCCATGACGGGCAAGGGCCTCCTGACTATGCAGGATGGCTTGTCAAACGGTTCCCGGTTAGCCACTCCGGGAATGATGCTCACTTTTGTAATGTCATATCTGAAGGGTCCACTGTTCACTAGTCACTGTTTAGGTTGCAAGTCACATTGTGATTATTTTCCATTGTTGTCGGTTTTTCGCTGTTCTTGACCATAGATGGCCGAATCTTACTCTAAGTTCGTCTGCCCACCTTGTCTTCTGTTTTCCAGCGTTGCGTTTGCCAATCCTTGGGTTTCATGTCGTAAGGATGTGTGTCCACCGGTTCTCATTGAGTCGCATCACGTGTCCTGCCCATTTCTTCTTCAGCTTGTCGGCCGTCTTTGCTGCGTCTATGAGGTGTGTTTGTCTTCTTATGTCTTCGTTACCAGTATTTGCTCTTAATGATTTGAGATAAAACTCCGAAAAAACTAAACCATGTAACTTGTTCCAATCAGCATTTGAACCCGCGCCCGCTCGTTTTGCGGTCAGACACGCTAACCGTTACTCCACAACGTGAGCCCTATTTGCGAATTTTTCTGTGTCCAGACTAGACAGCTTATTACACATCTTGAAGTTTCATTCATCTTGTTCATACTTCCTCCTCGTTTTAGTTTCTTTCATTTAAACTTTTATTCTGAGAAGTAAAATAATGTACAATATATGAAAGTAGTGAAGATGAAAAGTATAACGGAGTCAGCTTGAATCAATATCACACACTTGTCTGTGCCTCTCAAACTTCCTCGTTCCTAATGAATGCCTTGTCTCCAGTAGAGAAGGTTATGTGAAAAGCACCATAAAATGTTGGGGCTTCAATAAACGCAAACTTCTTCGCTTTAGCAGAAGTCATCAGGAGACAGGGTGGCTTCTTCCATTTGGAGGAGAGCAACAAGACGCATTCATCTCATGGGTAACATCTGTCTCCCTGCCGCCTGCAGCGTCTCGCTCTGTACTTGTCAATGAGACGCTGACACTCACTCACGGGGTGGAAGAGTAAGTTAAGAAATTGAACACGGGAGTCGCTGTTTTGCTTGCAGGCTACAAGTAACATTTTACTGTACAGAATGGAATCCGTATTCGTTTAGTACAAGCCATGAATTAGAGGAAGAAGGTAGAAGAGTGACAGAAAAATTATTCTACTTGATATAGAATGAGAAGAATTGGAAGAAAGAGAGCTAAATACAGAAAGAGAGAGAATAAGAGGAAGTAAGAGAAAGATGGCAGAGACAAAGACAGAGAAAACTACAGGAAAGAGATAGAGAGAACTAGAAAAATAAATGGAAGATAGGAAGAGAAAGGTAAAATTAAAAAGAGAGAGAAATAATAACAGAAGGAGAAGCAAGGAAAAAGAAAGTTTAAAAAAGAGAATAAGAAATACACAGAATGTCAAAAAATGAGCTGTGTAACTTCAGGAATGTTCCTCACGCGTAAACAAAGGAAATAGTTTATAATATATATCATCTCACAGTAAAAGAAAGGCCGAAAAGACGGAAGACAGTAGAATGCTGGGTTTGCAGTGAAGGACCTGCCTTTGGGCATAAAATTATGAATGAGTTAACATAATAGGTATTTACGATACGAGTATCGTAATGTTTCATATTACAATACCAGTTTGATACCCAGTCCTGTGTTGAAATATGAAGTTATCACAAGTATTATCATACATTTTATCAACTTTTATAAAAATTTAATGTTTAGTAAAAGTAATTGTATTACCTTTATAACTTTTGAAAATGTCTTTTGTAGAAAGGCGATTGCATTATTATTATTATTATTATTATTATTATTATTATTATTATTATTATTATTATTATTATTATTATTACTTTCTTCCTGCGAGAGGCGATTCCATTATGTTTGTGTTATTAGTTTTTAGCATGACAGGTTTTTGTTTATAATATAAGAACAGCAGTACTAGGAGAAATAAACAAACAGTGTTAAAATGAGTTCAAACGAGGATTTAGATATTGAAAATGCTGCAAATTCTACAATTGAATTTTTAGAACCATCGAAATTCCGCGTAAGATATTAAGTGGAATATAAAAAATTTGAAGATTCGTGTTCCAAAAAAAAAAAAAAAAAATGCAGGAAGTGTGTCGAACATATTGCTGTTAATGTTTACAGTAAATAAAATCAACTCCATGTTATTGAATTTAATATGTGGTACACATTACGCAACCAGTTAGGTAAAAGCAGTACCATTACTTAACTAGTTGCGTAATAGAAGTATCATTACCTAACTATTGCGTAATGAATGTATTTACAACATTTTTATTAGCGATGTAAACTTCACATTACACAATCTAAGTGAATAAAAGATATGAACACTAAGAAACATGAGCCACCGGCGTGGCTCAGTCGGTTAAGGCGCTTGCCTGCCGGTCTGAAGTTGCGTTCGGGCACGGGTTTGATCCCCGCTTGGGCTGATTACTTGGTTTGGTTTTTTCCGAGGTTTCCCCCAACCGTAATGTGAATGCAAGGTACTCTATGGCGAATCCTCGGCCTCATCTCGCTAAATAACCTACTAGTTGATACAGCGTCGTTAAATAACCAACTAAAATAAAAAAATATAAAGGAACATGTTCATCCAAGTTTCTTCGCTGCTCTCAAAATAGGCATACGCGGACACAAGTGTCTTTGTCCGGTAATGTTTAAAATTCTGGGGCAATACCGCTGAATGCTGCATGGGCGGAACCCTACACAAACATCACGAAACTGAGGTTACTTTGCTGTAACACTTCGAAATTAAGAAAACTACTTTATATTATGCATTTACGTAGTAACAAACATTTTCATTTCTCGTTCTTTGCTACGGAAATGTGTTTTCTTGTGGTTTCTCACGTCATGTATGCGCAGTAATGGGTAGTGAGTACTATGACACAAAACGGCAGTGATATAAGATTGTATTACTACTAAATTTAGGTTGTTACACTCCACACGTCATTTTCACAACGATTTCCTTTCATTCATATCGAAGTGGATCACTCTGTATATCGAAAAATGTTCGCGAACTTGAATTATTAACTATGTTACATTGCTGTATCACTTCGAAATTAATAAAACTACTGTATATGATTCATTTACGTAGTAACAAACCTTTTCATTTCTCGTTGTTTAGTATGGAAATTTGTTTTCTTGTGGTTTCTCAAGCTATGTATGCGCAGTAATGCGTAGTGAGTGCTATGACACAAAACGGCAGTGATATAAGATAGTATTACTACTAAATGTAGGCTGTTACACTCCACACGTCATTGTCACAACCATTTAATTTATCAATATCGAAGTAGATCACCCTGTATATCGGAAAATGTTCCCGAACTTGAATTATTAACTAAGTTATATTGCTGTAACACTTTGAAATTAAGAAAACTACTGTATATGATGCATTTACGTAGTAAGAAACGTTTTCATTTCTCCTTATTTTCTATGGAAATTTGTTTTCTTGTGGTTTCTCACGTCACGTATGCGCAGTAATGGGTAGTGACTACTATGACACAAAACGGCAGTGATTCAAGATCGTATTACTACTAAATTTAGATTGTTGCACACCACACATCATTGTCACAACCATTTAATTTTATCCATACCGAAGTGAATCATCCTTACTTACTTACAAATGGCTTTTAAGGAACCCGGAGATTCATTGCCGCCCTCACATAAACCCGCCATCGGTCCATATCCTGTGCAAGATTAATCCAGTCTTTATCATCATATCCCACCTCCCTCAAATCCATTTTAATATTATCTTCCTATCTACGTCTCGGCCTCCCCATAGATCTCATTCCCTCTGGTCTCCCAACTAACACACTGTAGCCTATGCATTTCTGGATTCGTACATAAGTGCTACATGCCCTGCCCATCTCAAACGTCTGGATTTAATGTTCCTAATTATGTCAGGTGAAGAATAAAATACATCAGTTCTGCGTTATGTAATTTTCTCCATTCTCCTGTAACTTCATCCCTCTTAGCCCCAAATATTTTCCTAAGCAACTTATTCTCAAACACTCTTAACATCTGTTCCTCTCTCAAAGTGAGAGTCCAAGTTTCACAACCATATAGAGGAACCGGAAATAGAACTGTTTTATAAAGTCTAACATTCAGCTTTTTTGAGAGCAGACTGAATGATAAAAGCTTCTCAATCGAATAATAACAGGCATTTTTCATATTTATTCTGCGTTTAATTTTCTCCCGTGTGTCATTTATATTTGTTACTGTTGCTCCAAGATATTTGAAATTTTTCACCTCTTCAAAGGATAAATTTCCAACTTTTATACTTCTATTTCGTACAATATTCTGGTCACGATACATAATCATATACTATGTCTTCTCGGGATTTACTTTCAAACTTATCTCTTTACTTGCTTCAAGTAAAATTTCTGTGTTTTCCCTAATCATTTGTGGATTTTCTCTTAACATATTCACGTCATCCGCATAAACTAGGAGCTGATTAACCCGTTAAATTCCAAACCTTCTCTGTTATCCTGGACTTTAATAAAATAATAATAATAATAATAATAATATTATTATTATTATTATTATTATATACAGTAATATGTACAGACTGTCAGTGTTCATTAGGCCCACTAGATAAGTCATATAATAGGATGAATTCCTCTTCAATACTAGGGTTTCAGCCCGTCTTGGGGATAAGGAAATAATTTCTCCTACAGCAGAAAATATTTAAATACAATAGTACCTACATTCTTGTCTGTTAGAACTAGTGAAACACGTGAATTCTGTTTGAACGTTTGAACTTACCTGTAACGGCTACGGTTAACCGAGTACCTTCGGTGCTCCGCTGCCAAGCACATAAACCGGCAGAACCGAGTTACTCAACAGTTCTACTCGCTCCGTCCCCAACTCTACACTCTACACGTCATTTTCACAACCATTTCATTCTATCCATATCGAAATGGATCACCCTGTATATCGAAAAATGTTCGCGAACTTGAATTATTAAATAAGTTAATAAACAAAGTTAGAAAACAGAATTTTCGGTGAAAGCACTTTAATGATGACAGAATTTAAACTTCTCGCTGTGTAGACCTAATTCTGCTTGGTCTTCGAGTGTAGGACAAGCAACATAAGACTTTTCACATTTTCTTACACATGTAAAGGGCTGCAGAATTTCGTCAGTCCGATCCTTTAAATCCACGAGGTGTAGTTTGAATAGAATTTCCATACCTCTTCGCGTATGCAACACAACAAGAGTTTCAATTCCGAGAGATGGCTCTAGGAAACGGATCATCCGAGGCTGCAGCCACACAATGAATTTTCAAGTCAGCCAGTCGATCGCGTGTGATATGAAAAAGCAAAATGTTCCATATTTATATCCGACTGTGAGGGAAGTATTTCCTTCATATGTTGGATTACGGTTTCTAGTCGTTTGTAAAGAGCATCAATATCAAACAGGCAAGCGCGTTTTAGCCTTACACACGTCAGCACATATTCGTAAGGACGAGGGAAGTGGCCTCAACAAGTGTCTGTAATATTGAAGCTCACAAACTCAACCAGTACTAAAATATGGAAGAACCGCACAAGTTCACTGCATTCTCTGCGTTTTACAGAGAACGACGCGGTAACAGTTCTTTAAGGAGTTTAGTTCTTAGACTGATATCCGAGAAGGTAAAGATCGGGGCCACGAAAATTCCACATGCATTCTCATCATACGTTTTTACACCTTTCGGGAAAATTCAGTTCTTTTATCGATTAGTCCCACACCTGTGGAGTAACGGTTAGCGAGTCTAGCCGCGAAACCAGGTGGCCCGGGTTCGATTCCCGATTGAGACAAGTTACCTGGTTGAGGTTTTTTCCGGGGTTTGCCCTCAACCCAATAAGAGCAAATGCTGGGTAACTTTCGGTGCTGGGCCCCGGACTCATTTCACCGACATTATCACCTTCATCTAATTCAGACGCTACATAACCTAAGATGTTGATACAGCG
This sequence comes from Periplaneta americana, assembly GCF_040183065.1. NCBI lineage: Eukaryota > Metazoa > Arthropoda > Insecta > Blattodea > Blattidae > Periplaneta > Periplaneta americana. The sequence continues at coordinate 25,570,377 of NC_091132.1, read as the reverse complement.
TCGTAAAATAACTTACTAAAAAATTATCGGTTAGCGAATAACATTACCTCTCAAAGTGTTTTCTCTTCAATTACCACAGAAAGTGAACTCACTCTCTATTCACACAAACATTTCGCTTTCTAATATACACAAGAAAGGAATTTTCCATTTTTCCAAAAGAGTAAGTTAACTGACTTAAATAACAAAGTGACCGCCTTCACATCTATCGCAGGATTAAGCAAATTCCTACAGTATAACATTACAGGTACATACTATTATGTAGGTTTTCCCCCTCATTACTACTACAATTATCGGAAGAATTGTAAATGAGGCAGTAGAAGAAGTTGACAGCTTCAAATACTTAGGTGTACAATGGACTCTCCTAAGTTCGACTGAACAGAATTGAAAGTTCAGCCCAATATGGGCAGTGGGTGTGGCATGTGACATGAATACAAATTCTTGATGGTTATTCATCAACGAATACAGTATTGTACTTGCATTTCCTGCCCGCCCCGAGACTTGTGTATGCGCTTCTAGTACCACAGTGGGTTTCGACAGTTCCGTCTCACGAACGGCACAATTCTCAAATAGAAAAAGAAGAGTTCATTAATTTAAAATCAGTGATTAAATATGGATGTCCTAATCAATAAAATATTCTGTTTACCTTTAACAAAAGTATCACTACAAGACACAGAACCAATTCCCATTCAAATGGCAAACCCATTTCTTAGTGCCCGTATAGGGGCGTGTCTAATTCTCCTACATAAGCAGTGGAACTATGGGATGTCGAACTTGATTTCTGTCGACCTTAAGAGCTTCCACTGTACTGTAAGTAGTAATATGAGCTGCTGCCAGGAAGTCAAAAGGGGGATAGCAATGGCAAAGGAAGCTTTTAATAGAAAAAGGAGCATCTTGTGCGGATCACTGAAAAAAGAACTAAGGAAGAGACTACTGAAGTGCTTCGTGTGGAGTTTGACAATGTGTGGGGCAGAAACGTGGACATTACGACGAAATGAAGAGAAGCGAATAGAAACATTTGAAATGTGGATAAGGAGAAGAATAGAGCATGTGAAATGGACAGACAGAATAAGGAATGAAGCTACGGTGGAAAGAGTGGGTGAAGAGTGAATAATGTTGAAACTGATCAGGAAGAGAAAAAGAAATGGACCGGGACACTGGCTAAGAAGAAACTGCCTACTGAAGGATGCACTGGAAGGGATGGTGAACAGGAAAAATTTCTAGGCAGAAGAAGATATATGATAAGCAGGGAAAGGATTTATATGTAAATACATATTTACTTATAAAGCTAATATAATTTATATTTTGCATTATCTTTATGTTTCACAATGTGTAGGGTTGAAAAATCCTACTTTTATTTTCCATATTTTTCCATATTTTAGAGTTTAGTACATATTTTCGTTAATTTCCATATATGTTCCATATTTCATATAAAACAGTCCATATTATATTAGGTTTAACAATAAAACAAAACAAAATTCCATTAACTTTTAAAAATACATTTCAACAATAGAGATTTAAACACATGTTCAGTAATCCCTTTAACATCAGAGTTATTTGAAAATTAGCAGTCCTATCAACAATGGGAAAGTAAGTTACAAAACTGTATTAATTTAATTTAAAATTTTTAACAGACTTCAGTTGTGCAGCTCAACAGTTAAATGCCAGTCAGAGTACACATAGGTTCAGTTTTGTAAATCATACTATAAAGACGGTAAATATGCCAAAAGTACGTCATTCAGTCAATTTAAAATCAAAACTAACAAGTTACATTTCAGAATTTAAAGAAGATGGTTTATCAACTGACAATAAAATATTATTTTGTAATTTGTGTCAGTGTGCAGTATCATCTACACAAAAGTTCCTGGTGCAACAACACATTACAACTAGTAAACATCAGGCCAACAAACAACTAAATTCCAAGCAGAGACAATTGTTTTTAACACAACCAACAACATCGAATGTAAGATCTGAGTTTAACATCGACCTGTGCCGTTCTCTCATCTCTGCTGATATTCCTCTCTACAAACTAAAGAATAAGGTCTTCAGGGAATTCCTTGAAAAATATACTCAACATACAATCCCGGATGAGTCAACACTTAGGAAGACGTATGCTCCATCCATCTACGATGAGACAATACAGAAGATAAGAGATGAAATTAAAGATAGTTCAATTTGGGTTTCCATTGATGAGACTCCCGACAAAGAAGGTAGACTTGTTGGTAATGTAGTTATCGGTTTGTTAAGTGAACAATATTCTGAACGAATTCTTTTACATTGTGATGTTCTAGAAAAGTGCAATAACAAAACTATAGTTAAACTGTTCAACGAAGCTATGGGTATCCTGTGGCCAAAGGGTATTATGTACGATAATGTGTTATTCTTTATTAGCGATGCTGCCCCTTATATGGTCAAAGCTGGACAAGCATTATCTGTTGTATATCCTAAATTGACTCATTTTACTTGTGTGGCGCATGCATTTCATCGTGTGGCAGAAGTGGTCAGAGACAATTTCCCTAAAGTAGATTTGTTGATTTCATCAGTGAAAAAAGTATTTCTCAAAGCTCCCAGTAGAGTTAACGTGTTGAAAGAAATGTACCCTGAAATTCCATTGCCACCAAAGCCAATTTTAACTAGATGGGGTACATGGCTAGAAGCAGTTGAATATTATGCCGAACATATAGACTCTATTAACAATGTTCTCCTTGCATTGGACTCTGAAGATGCAGTCTCAATTGATACTGCGAAAACAGTTACCTGTGACATAAGTGTGAAGAATGACTTAGCTCACATTCAGCATACATTTTCATGCATCATAAAAACGCTCAAAAGTCTCCAAAATAGGCACCTTTCACTATCTGAAAGTTTTGAAATTATAAATAGTACTGTGGAACAACTGAATCGTGGTAGAGGTAAAGTTGCAGATGCAGTAAGAGCTAAGGTGGACACTGTACTTTCAAAAAACCCTGGATATGAAGAACTACAAAAGGTTGTTGCTGTGATGAGTGGTGAATCAACAGTGAAGATTAACTTGGACTTATCCCCAGCAGACATTGTGAAATTGAATTATGTACCAGTTACTTCTTGTGACGTCGAACGCTCTTTTAGTCAGTATAAATCTATCCTCAGAGACAATAGAAGAAGATTCACTTTTCAGCACTTGAAAGAAATGTTTGTAACCTATTGTTATGGTAACAGACAATAAAAATTGTGTTTTGTTGAAACTACATTGGAAGATAAGGTACGTCCATTATATTTTTTTGTTTAGTTTGATTAAAATGTACCAATATTTAACGTACATAGTCATTTTTTTATAATTTTAAGTCCATATTTAATTCCATATTTTGGTAAAAATCCATATTTAATTCCATATTTTGGTAAAAATAACTACATATATATTTACATATTTCATATATTTTTAGTCCATATAAATCCGTTCCCTGATGATAAGCAATGTTAAGATATATGGATCGTATGAGAAGAAATGTATAAAATACGGAAAATTTAAGATGCTGGGTTTGCAGTGAAATACCTGCCCCGGGTAGAAAACTACTAATGAAATAAGCAGGATCGAGCTACTTTCCCAAGCTTTCTGTTGGTAGTAGATAGAGAAAGTGTCTAAGTATGGAAGAGAAATTAAGTAAAAATCAATACTTATGTCACTATTGAAAGTAACACCTTCAATTTCGAATCTCGTGCTACGCCACTGGATTCCCTTAGTACGCATATATGTAATTCCATTTGTGATTGAAGAGACGTGATTTCGCACAACGAAAAAGTTTCCCCTTATGAAGTATGGAAACCAGAATCGCTCGCCCAACTTGGAAATACATTTGAAAAGAGCCAATCTCGGTTCCGAGATTTTGTCAACATGCATTTCATGTCGCACCGTGGTTCACTGCACCACGTGAGAAATAAAGAATAGGTGGAAATCTAGAGAAGGAGGAAGAAAGAGGCGGCAGCAAATTATCACTCCTGCTATATATGTATGTAGTTCCTTTCCCTTACAAGAAATAAAACCCTTAGGGGGAACACAAGAGGTTGCATGGCGTTATAGTATATGGATGGCGAGAAGGGTAGATCAACAACATACGGTATGCAAATCTGGCGCAACAACACGTTCATTTATTTTATGCTTACCCCTTTCCTTTACTCACTTCCAGTAGAGAAATACTTGCCGTGTCTTGGCTGCAGGCTGAGAAACAAATGAAATACAACACGGGACTAATGGTGAGGAAAGTCGAGATGAGAAGTGGGAAGTGCAAGATCTTTAGTAAGGTGCAGCTATGTAGGAGTGGTGTTTTCATCATGCCATCAATATCGCATTGAATTCACGATCCATAATATATACGAGTGTTTCCTGAGTTGCAGACATTTTACTTGCTAAGAACGATTGATAGATACTTTCATTTTCAAATCCATATCCAGCAATTTTTAATTTGAAAATTGGGACATATTTTATTAGTGGAATATACGTTCCCCTAAAATATGGACAATTTTAGTAAAAATAAGGACTCATTTTTAAGAACTCGATGAGTATTGTACAATTTTATAAAAATGTGGGATTTATTTTTCCAGTTCGATAGAAAGTCGTACTTTACAAAAATGAAATTGAATTTTTTAATCATCGTCGAGTCCATAGATCTTTATAAATATGAAGAGATAATTATTTTTAGCTCACAGATAAGTACATATTTTGTGAAAATAAAGAAGTATTTTTAGACCATATGTAATGAAAATAAATATTTGTGATACAAGTTCGTAAAGGTTCCCTTTTTGGCACGAGTGTAAAAGTGTGAAACGAGCCAAAGCAGTCACTCACAAACACACGAAGGACAAAAAGATAATTTTACGAATGTGTAACATACATCTTTTGTACGATAGCACAAATTTACAGAACATAAATATTTCAAGTTGGAGAGATTATAAAATCACGATTTCACGGCCGTCTAAACTTAGAAAGTCGGCATCGGTAGCGTAGTCGGTATAGCGCTGACATTCTGTTCTCGAGGTTGCGGGTTCGATCCCGGCTCAGGTCGATGGCATTTAAGTGTGTTTAAATGCTACAGGATAATGTCAGTAGATTTACTGGCATGTAAAAGAACTCCTGCGGGACAAAATTCCGGCACACCGGCGACGCTGATATAACCTCTGCAGTTGTGAGTTTCGTTAAATAAACCATAATTTAAAAAAATTAAACTTAGAACCATTAAGAAATTAGTATCCATGGAATTCCAGTCTATTTTATTTATGATCACGATTTCATGGCCGTCTAAACCGGTCATATAATCAACAAAGCGGTTAGGAAACTTTGAATGGCATATCTTGTTGCAATGAGTACTAAGTATTTGGTACTACAGATATAACTTCAAAATAATGACTAAAATGTAAATATGAATGTGAAATCTGTTACTCATTTGTGTTGTCTAATATTTACGTCATTAAAGATCGAGGTAATGCCTTAATTTCTTACTGAATGAAGTTTGTACATTGAATATTTAATTTTCTTTGGCAGGGCGTAAAATTAATAGCAGTGCTTAAAGTGATAACTTACTTTTTACCTACTAATGTTTTAAAGGCTCCCTTTACACACTGATAACAGTGGGTAGGGTGCAACTTTACGCACCATCGTATAAAAAATACATTAAATCACTGATTACTCCAAATTATTTTGAGACTAAACATACATTTTTAATTATGTAATATATCGTGCATATTTTGATGAAAGTAAGAACATGTTGCCAGTGAATGTTTATGTTTATGAGTATAACGACACATTTTAACTAATCGTTGGTTTTGATTTTTTTTAATTCATCAATAAGCCATTCTTTACAAAAAAATTTATATCCATCCATAAATCCATACGCTTTATGAATATGAAGGCACATCTTTAGGTCAGAAACGAGGTCATATTTTGTGAAAATGAAGACATTTTTAATCCATTGAAGAGTACATGTTTTTTATGAAAATAAAAATACATTTAAAGTAATCGAAGACTGCATATTTGTATGTAAACTTTGCAGCCATCAACAGGATTATATGCTTTTGACAATATGGGAACATTTATAGTTATAAATGAGTTTATATTTTATCAAATAAGAACACATTCAAGTCATGAATTAGTCTATTTATTTATTTATTTATTTATTTATTTATTTATTTATTTATTCTGGTGTAGTTAAGACCATCAGGCCTTCTCGTCCACAACACCAGGAATAAAAATACAATAATAGAAATAAACAGAAAAAATACACTGTCAATGTGTTTTTGAAAAGAAAAGAAAGTTCACATTTCAGTCTATTATTTTTATGAATATTTTATATTTATATTTATTTATTTTTGCACTTATCCCTGACAGTGTTTTTCCACCACACATGAAAAGGATCCACAGCCTGAGGAGACCGTACGATCCAATATAACGCATACTTCACACTGAGAACTTTTCAATAAACATTTAATTTTAATCTTGCAACAGAATTATGTTTATCTACAATTTTTCATGTATTTAAGTACTTCCTTTTTTTAGTTTTAAGTAAGCAAGAAAAGCCTTAACCAGAACTACGGTGTTTTGCTATTAGAAAATTTTTTGCTATAACATCTATGAAAAAGATAGTAAATATCAATACCTTAAAAAATATATATTTTGCATACTTCCATTCGGTAATGAGTTTTGGAATAATATTCTGGGGAAATTCCACAAATAGTAACAGTATATTCCTACTACAAAAAAGAGTAATTAGAATAATAGTAGATGCCAAATCTAAGGAATCGTGTAGGACTATTTTAAAAAAAAACTACAAATAATGCCCATGGCTTGTCAGTATATTTTTTCATTAATAATCTTCCTCGTATGTAATCGTGAAAACTTCGTTACTCTAATTCAACAGTTCATAGCATAAATACGCGTCAAAAATGACTTTCATAATCAATCGGCAAGTCTATCGTGCTATCAAAAAGGAGTGCGTTATATGGCGGTAAAATTTTTTAATAGCCTCCTTATGGATATAAAAAATGAAACTCAACATATAAGATTATTTAGGGCCAAATTAAATAAGTACCTAATTCCTCACGTCTTCTATTCTGTAGCTGAATTCATGACATTCATCAACGCTTCATGAAATTGATACTAAAACTTTGTGTTGTACTAATAGACTATATTGTAAACCTCTTCTGTAGACTATATATTTCAACTAGACTGTGACTATAAATTAAGACTTTATAGTAGTATTAAGTTTTTTTGACTTGTTCCATATTCTAGCTGTGATGCAATGTACGAATACCATGGAATGCTATTAAATACAATACAATTTAATATTATACATGGTCGAAAGGGCATAAGACTAGCATCTCAGTACTAGGTCGTGCAATGAATATACATGTATTTCTGATGGGAATTTAACCCATGTACGCTTGATTTATAGCGGGAAGTACAATCAGGATACACAGGTGAATATTAAGTTATCTTTATATTTGATGTAAGTTATTCAAATATTCAACAGCAGTGCATAATGTTGCTTTAGTATTAGTACAGGCCAAGAAGGAAAGAGATTCTGTGTTTGCAATTAAATTACTCGCCCACGACCGTACGAGCTTCTTGTTTGGTGTACGCAGCCAAGATGCTAGCATACAGAACATGATACATAGTAATTAGCTAGCGACGTGTTGATAGAGGTCGTTCATTTCAGTTGAATGTTAATTAATCTTTTGTTGACAGAAGCTAGTTCGTTTGCTGTTTCATATTGACATAAAGAATTAAAACACTTCTGCAGCTCGTTTCAACACTTCTGTGTGAACTGTCGATAAGTCAAATCTTGCGGATTCCGAATGCTAGTATGAAACACAAATACGGGAAAACAGAGCTGCGGTTCTGGTGGCCATGTAACGCCAACAAGCAACGGTTTGTGAGAAGGGGACCAAATCAGATAAGGCAAAGGGTTGTCACACGTCCGTATTTTGTACAACAGTTTGTATTTTAAGATCCGTGCTCGTATCATACAGGGCCTAAAAAGTAACGAAATGTCATATTTTCTGATTCGAACTAGAAAAGATGAGTAATAAATAGTTTGAATAATTTCAAGAAAAAATTGTTCCGGGGCCGGGTATCGATCCCGGGACCCTTCGCTTAGCGCGCGAACGCTCTTCCGACTGAGCTACCCCAGGAACTATACACGACACCGTCACAATTTTTCCTTTGTATGCACACGACTCAAATGAGCTGACAAGACGCCAGAACTCAAGTATGAGTGCACACAAATACTTGTGTGACTTAAATTGTGGCTTTCTGTTAACGTACCTCCAGTAACGATACCCGGCCCCGGAACAATTTTTCCTTGAAATTATTTAAACCTGCTTTACAGGGAGCTACTACCTGAAAGCCAGATTTGTATAATAATTAGTTTCTACGTCTTTCTTCAAATTTCAATTTTTTTTTTCAAATTTTCAAATTTCAAATTTATTTACAATTTACATTAGAATTGAATACATATGAATAGATACCCGAAATGAGCATATGCTCGTGCTCGGGTACAGTCCAGTAGTCTACATAAATTTTACAGGGTTCAAATAATAATGCTGATGATATAAATAACAACAACAACAACAACAACAACAATAATAATAATAATAATAATAATAATAATAATAACAATAATAATAATAATAGAATAATCATGGCAGAAATGATACAAAGACTGTAATACAAAATAATTCATTAATAATAATAATAATAATAATAGTGATAAAACAAAAATATTTACAATAATAAAATAAAAATTAAGACGGATAAAATAAAAATATAAAACCACTAGCGAGAGTTCATACAACTTAAATAAGCATATAATAACCGGAAAAAATGACGAACTCGAAAAACAACAGAAAAGTTAGTTGTATCGCAGACGACAGCAACCGCCGTATTGAATTGTGTTATGCATTATTGGTAGTAGGGGGGAGCCGAAAGTCTACGTAACTGCCGTTCTCTTCGAATCTTCTCGTACAATCATGAGAAGTTAATGCTGCAAAAACAAAATGTCTACGAGTCAAATTGTTCATTATTACCAGGATAAATACAAATAATACTGAAATATATTAATCAACTTTCAGTTATAGATCTCTCCTTTTGTGCAAGAGGTATCATATCAAAATATTTTATGAATGGCGGGGAAAATATAAGAGATAGCACCCGCTGTAAAGTCTCCAATGGTAACAGCCACTGGTTTGTACACTTTGGTTTTAAAGATACTCAAAACACTGCAGTCACAGATTATGAAGCACATTTCCAGGATAATATTACACATTTCTCCGTCCGCCGAGTTAGCTCTGTGGTAGCATATCTGCCTTCAGACTAGTCGGCCAGGGTTCGATACTCCCGGAGGGGCAGAAATTTTCGTATAGGACTAGGAGAGGTGGTGCAAACTTCTAATCACTATGCCTGGGTTCAAGCCCAAATCACTCCGCAGTGCATGTGAAGAGAAGGCATATGTTACTGTTGATAGTGATTCGTCCGTCGGAAGGGGACATTAAGCCTGGAGGCCCCCTTGGTGCTGTTCGACAGGAGTAGGCTATGTGCCGGCACCAAATTTCCCCTTCTCCCTTCCTCCTCTTCATCATCATCCTCTCCATTCCTTACACTACACCTACACTAACACTTCATCCTAGTACACGACGTAAGTCTCCACAGGTACACATCATGCATAGTGTGGCCCCCCGAAGTGATGTGCAACTTTAAAATGGATCAGTCTTGCCATCTATCCGCAATATGCGGAACCAGAATTACATAAATGAAGTGGGTAGGCATTAGACATTGAAAGAATATTCAATTATTCATACATCTCATTCATTTGTTTCACACCTTTTGTTTTCTATCATTGCATATATGAGAAAAAAGAGGTTCCTACTTCGTAATTTTTTCTGCGAAGTTTATAATTTATACACTCTTTAACATCTGTGGTCATATTTCATGTTTAGGATCTCTGGATATACCGGTAGGCCGTTTTTACTATTGTTGAGTTCCTGTTTCTATTGTGTGTTGTAGATGGCTTTTTTGTGTTCATGTGACTTATTATAGATTTTGATTAATGTTTATCAGTTGATAGTTGAGGCGGTGATGGATCTTGACATGTAAATTTCCAGTCAGGCATTTGTCTTTGTGACTAAGGGAAACTATGAAAAACTCCAGCCAGATTGGTCGGCCACGGGGTTTGAACGCGGGACCTCCCAAATACAAGTCTCAAACGCTACCGTCTGAGCCAACTCGCTCGGTTACTTTGCAATTGTTTCGATATATTTTCCTATAAAATGAACTGCAGTCACTAGAAACTTAAAAATCTGAATGAGTAGGCCATAGAATCTTTGAATAATGTGTAAAAAATATCATAATTCATAGAGAAATTTGTAACATAATTATTGTGACTTGAATGAAATGGAATTGAATTTCTGGAGGTCGCAGCACTGAGACCTTTTACGATCTATTGCGTTAATCCTCAAGCTAGGCACACCGGCTGACTACAATAATGTTCGCTGTGTACCCAGTTTTCGAGCAAATAACCTCACCCGTTCTAAGGCCAGTCCCTTCTGTGTGTCGCTAGCCGGCGTTCGGGGAATGCTATAGAATGACAACGAAATGGAGAAATGTTGACGGCATGATGTAAATGCGTAATATGGGGAAACGGGAAATCCCCGAGAAAAACCTCAAACTGCAACCTTGTCCGGCACAAGTATCACTAACCGGGAATCGAACCCAAATCATCTGCGTGACAGGTTGGAGGTCCGATCACTCAGCCACCGGAGGGGTATAACATATCAGCTTACCTCTGGATCGCCCTATCAGTTCCCCTTGAAACAAATACAGACTAGAAACTTATAAAGGCTTGCAAGCATTATAGAACAAAACACGTAAGGCAATCATGGTGAAAAGAAGACTGCAGCCATCTCGATTAGGCGACGATGCTTCAGAGATGTTTTATGTTCCCATGGAAACGAAAGGAAGTGAACCTGGAAGTTTTAAGATGTGAAGGGAAATAAAACTTTATGAGATCATAGTCAAACTTCATAAGACATCTATCCTTGAATCATAATTAGGTGTATCTTTAATTAAAGATTCATCGAAAAATTTTAAGGCATCATGTAATTAAACTTGGCTCATTGGAAGAGAAGACTGCAAAGGAACATATTATGTGCCATCCTCAGAATTGACTATATATAGGAGCTTATACACTTTTGATTAGTTATCTAGATATCACATATAAGTTTTATTGTGGGATTTCAATGCTAAATTAGGATGGGAGGATATTTTTAAACCGATTATTGGAAAAGAGAGCCTACACGTAACTAGTAATGACAATAGAAAAAAGTTAATCAACTTTGTGACATCAAAAAATTTAATTGTCTATGTCCTGGTCATGAGACATAATCATATAGATTGTTTTTTTCGTGATTTACATCCAAACCTATCTCATTACTTCCTTCAAGTAAAATTCCCATGTTTCCCCTAATAGTTTGTGAATTTTCTCCTAACATATTCACGTCATCGACATAAAAAAGCAGCTGATGTAACCTTTTCAGTTCCAAACCCTTTCCGTCTTCCTGCACTTTCCTAATGTGAGTTCCATTAGGTACGTATGATATTCTATCTTATTTTTGCAATTTATGAATTTAATTTAACAATGTGAAATCGTTCTAATCATTTTGAAATGCCCTGATATTTTCTTCTTTCCTGATTCACTGTCACTTTTCATTAATTTTTCCTTAGCGGAATGTATTTTTATACAAAAATGTTAAGTGATAGACATTTTTTATTCAATTTAGGTTGAATACAAAAGATTTAATATTTTGTATAAGAACTGACGCACTCATTTAAATAGAATTCCTTTATATTATTATAAATTATATATTCACATATTTACCTATTTATTTTCTTATTTACTTACTTTCTCACTTATGTTTCATCTAATCATTTGTTCATTCGCCTATTTATTTATTTATTTATTTATTTATTTATTTATTTATTTATTTACTCATTTATTTATTCACTTACTCATTTAATCATTTATTTATTCATTTACTTACTCACTCATTTAATTATTTATTAATTTATTTACTCAACTATTTATTTATTTTCTCATTTAATTATTTATTTATTCACTCAATTAATTATTTATTTACATTTATTTACTCACTCATTTCATTATTTATTTACTCATTTATTAACTCACGCAATTTAATTATTTATTTACTCAATTAGTTATTTACTCATATATTTACTTATTTAATTATTTATTTCTTTAATTATTTATTTATTTACTCATATATTTACTTATTTAATTATTTATTTCTTTAATCATTTATTTATTCACTTACTCATTTAATTATTTATTTATTTACTCATTCATTTATTTACTTGCTCATTTAATTATTTATTTATTTACTCACTCATTTAATTACTTATTTCTTTACTCACTCATTTCATTATTTATTTACTCATTTATTAACTCACACATTTAATTATTTATTTATTTACTCAATCAATTATTTATTTACTCAAATATTTACTTATTTAATTATTTATTTATTCATTTATTTACTCATTTATTTACTCACTTACTCATTTCATTATTTACTTACTCATTTATATACACACTCATTTCATTATTTATTTACGCACTCATTTATCTATTTACTTATTTAATCACTTATTTACTGACTCATTTATTTATATTTTACTTATTTATTTACTCATTTATTTATTTACTTATTTAGTCACTTATTTAGTGACTCATTTATTTATTTACTTATTTATTTACTTATTTATTGACTCATTTATTTATTTACTTATTTATTTACTCATTTATTTACTCACTTTCTCGTTTACTTATTTATTTACTACTTTATTTACTCACACATTTATTCACTTATTTATTTATTTACTCGTGTTTATTTAATTATTTAGTTATTTATTTAGTCCGGAAATTTATTTTTATAGTATACATGCAATACATACAATTGGGGTCATTCTTTTTATAGAATAATGTTAGATTCACGTAATTTAAATTAACTTCTGATCTTTGGAATAAAGTTTTACATACTGAACCAACTATTTCCTGACTGTCAAGTTATTTAATATTATGTTTATACACACAAAGGCCTAAAGTAATTTTAATATTTAAAATAGATACACTGGCATATCACCCAATAGAATCCTAAGATTTAGTAATATTTGCAATACAGAGTACTCAGTACTCCCTTCCCGTCTACAGCTCCTTATTATTTATAATATATCCTCCCTCATTTACTCATTTATTTACTCATTTATTAACTCACGCAATTAATTAATTATTTATTTACTCACTCATTTCATCACAATGCAGTTTTTGAAATAAAATTCAATGACAACTAAAATGTATTTGTGGAACGTCCTATACGAAATATTTCCATTGTACTTCTTAACACTAGCAAACCTCAAACTAGCCTTCATAAGTACAGATAGAATGAAATAGCGTGAACTTCACTGTTGTCAGAGTGTCGATAGTCGTTGCTGTAAGTGTCCATGAGAGATAAAACATTCGGACACAGCCGAGTGCAGGCCAGTCACGTACCTTCAAATTGCATTCACCACTGCGGATGAATGAACTTTCATTAAGCAAGTATTCAGTTAATTCGTACGCAGCCAGGGGAACATTTCCACTTTTAAAATGTTTCGTCAGCATAACCAATTCCTTTCTAAGGCCCGTAAGCGCACAGCATGCTGAAATCTTTTCAATTAAAACGGACATACAATGTACTCAGCACATGTACCAGGCTGGGAGTTTGGAAGCACATGGCGACACATCTACAATTGTGGATTACAATTCCAAAATATAGGCTACTTCTATTGACTATATTTTGTCACTTTCTCTCAGTTAATACAAAACACAATGGAAGTTTTGACAACTATTAAAGCTAAATTGCTACAGAAATTCCTTCAGCTTTTATTTTGAACATATTATATATTTTACACAGTCATTACTTTATTGTTCCATTAAGGGAACCAGGTAGTGATTAGTGGCGAGCCAAGAATCCAATTTTTTATGTTGCGTTATAAAATAAAGTACAAAACTTGCTCTTTAAACAATATAAACATTGTGGGGGCTATTTCTGCAGATAAGCCTTTTAAATGACCTCTTTAAATTTGGCGGTGCACGTAACTCATATATTATTCTTTTTTTTTTAATGCAGTTTTCCATTTTTTGACGTTTTTCAAACTTTAGTGCACTTTTCTCTGAAACTGTTGAATAAACTTAAATGAAATTTTTAGACTGTTTTCTGTAGCCAGTGTTCTACATAGTAGACCTATGGGTTTAAGAATATTACACACATACATGAGAAAAAATATATATGCATTGAGAAACTGTAAAAAAATGTTAAACGAAGTTAAATATTTTTTCTGTTTCACTAAGGGTGAAATATTTAACTAAATTTTGCTTTAGAATTTACAATACACATTACTAGATACCTTAGAAAGATACAAGGTATATGAGTGAAGATTGTAGCAAGTAATGTGCACGTGAAGAAAGTGGGAAAAAGGTTTATTAGTTAGGGCGTTTATTTTGAACTTGGATACGAAACTAATTAGTTGTCTTTTATGCCACTGAATTCAGAATGGTTGATTGTATAAGCCTGAAAATATTTATTCCATTCTGAGCACTAGAAGCCTAGAAATATTGCACTAAACTTTTGTATTGAACTTTCTTAATCGCACAGGCATCACGACCCAGTTCCCTTAACACTTATATCTAGGTAATTGTCATTGTCTCAATGTAACATGTGCTGTGCTGATCATACTAATTGTACTATTCCCTTAGTTGTGAGATTATATTCATATGTATTAATTCTTTTTTTTTAAGTTAATACTGTATACTGGAATGTATTTTCCTGTTTGTGATTATGTATTCAGTCTCTTTTTTATTATTGTCATTTTTAAGTTAATACTGATTGTGTATATGTATTCAATCTCTCTTTTTTTTACTTCATTATGTTTATTATTATTTTTAAGTTAATATTTGTATACCGGTATGTATTTTTCTGTGTGTGATTTGATCCTGGTTGAGTGGAAGAGAAGGCCTGATGGCCTTAACTCTCCCAGGGAAAATAAAACTATTATTAGGGCCTATTAATATTATTATTATAACTAAAACGATCAGATTTTGATAACCTGCCATCAGATCTAGTCAGTGGTTCCACATTTCTTTTTTCCTTGATTCGGTCTTTCATTTCGTATTTAATTTTATTACTTAACACACACCTCTGGGGTATGGTGCTATACATTACAAGTACATTCTCTAGTAAATAGTAAAAAAATACTAATTTTCTGTTCCACAAGAGACTTTTCTACAGTAGTGCTTTACCGCACCATACTTACAAATTATCAATGAAGTTTCATAATTGTGTTCCACGAAAGTACTTGCATTTGTAACTACAGAACTATCAAGTATTCTCTACCAAAGAAAGGGAACTAATATATGCATGTATTAATGCGATTTAAATATATATTTTATTTCATAATTTTAAGATATATTTTGATAAATATGTGCTATAGAACACCTTTTCTTGCTCCTATTTCCTTCAAAAGAAACAATTTCATCTCCTTTGACATCATTTCAATAATTTTGCAGTGTTTGTAATTTTGTAACAATTAAGTCTGGGGATGAAGATCGTTATTAATGGCATCTGTTGGCTAATGTCGGGCAATATCAAGGAGCATTACGCGGGGATCGCGAAAGAACATAACATTAATAAGGAAGTAAATTTTTCATTATTATAGAAGTAAACTAAAATAAATAACATTGCAGGATTACGAAATTCATAGAATCTATGAATCTTTCATGTATAACCTACCTTAAAATATATTACGATTATAGAGACAAACATAACCTAATTCGATGAATGAAATACGAAGAAAACCAGCTGCTTCATGTTATGATGTAATACGTTTATTGATATGACGTCACTAGTAGCGATCAATTGGTAATGTACAACACACTTTAATTCTTTCGTGGAACAGAAAGATACAACTCCATACTTAGCAACATTTTTAATCAGTAATTTGTAATGTATAACACCGTACCTTTATGGAATTGGTTCCTTCACTGGAATACTCGTGCACTGATCAATCAACAAATAAATTAAACAAATGAATAAATACTTAGAAGTTCGTAAAATGTTTGAAAAAAATAATTTCCTCGAAATATAATATATTTCCTTCATAAAAATTTAGTTACAAATACGGAATAATATTAACAAGTTAGAAGATTAACAAAATTGCAAAGTCAAAATAACCTCTATTAAAAAAAGCACATTAGAATCATTCAGAATCTTCAATAGAAGGTGTTTTCCCAACCGTAATACTGAATCCAGATGAATCGTCTCTCACGTCTTTTCTCGAACTTGTTTTATGACTTCTTGCATTGCCTTTCATTCCACTGTTTTCTAAGTTTCTTGGAAGGTGAAGTTTTCCCTCCTTCGACAGGTGCCAACAATAGTAACGAAACAGAAAACCAGAGTATAAAGATGGCATATTAATAATACTAGTATTTCATATTTGTGACATACTGATTTTGTTAGTCACAACCTCAAATCATATCATAGTAACACTGAACAACAAGAATTTTGCTCCGACTTAAAACAATGTATCCCTTATCGTCTGATGTGCGCCGAATCCGAAAATGCATCTCTTCCCTTTGTATCACGTAAGGTTTTAAATATATATTATGATTTCACTTTTCGATAAGCGCTCCTCCAGGAAATATCTGGCGCGGGTTGGGAGTCTAAACCAAAACAAAAGCTAATGTATTTTATGAGTTTATGACTTATTTACGATTTATTATAGTTGCTGGCATGTTATTTTGTATTTCTAATAAATAAACAGATATTGGTCCCGTCTATTAAGTAAATTTCATAACAGTTCAAAGTGAGGTCTATGTAATGAACCTACAAGGGTGTGGCTTTCAGT
Source organism: Periplaneta americana (assembly GCF_040183065.1). Taxonomy (NCBI): domain Eukaryota; kingdom Metazoa; phylum Arthropoda; class Insecta; order Blattodea; family Blattidae; genus Periplaneta; species Periplaneta americana. Next base: position 25,553,399 of record NC_091132.1, on the reverse strand, counting down.
ATTTAAAGGAAAAAGTTTACCAGTTTGAGTGAAGGAAAATTAAAAGAGGGAATTTTCATCTGTCCACAAATTCACAAATTTATGGCTGACCCTTTGTTTGAGGAAAACCTTTCCGTTACAGAAAAGAATGGCATGGCGCGCTTTCAAGGACGTTGCTCAAATTTCCTTGGAAATTCTAATTTTAGGATAGAGAACTACATAGAACTTGTTGTGGAAATCATGTTAAGTGTATATGACAAAACGGAGTGTAATGTATCTCTCAAAATACACTTTTTACATTCCCATTTGGATTTCTTTAGTCCTAACTTTGGAGCGGTAAACGACGAGCATGGGCAAAGATATCATCAAGAAATATCTGAAATGGAAAGGCGATATAAAGGAAGATCATCATCCAGCATGCTTGCAGACTATTGTTGGTTCCTTGTAAAATACAGTCCCGGGTCTAGTTATAAACAGAAGTCACCCAGAAAATTATTTTAAACGTAAGTTCAAATTCCGAGATTTTTCTCATTATATGTATGAAATATTTTTATTGCTGTTGTGTTTTAAACTATGTTACATCATTTTTGTATCCAGCACACATTTTTCAAGTATTATGAGGAATTTTGAATCCCTAATGTGTTGTAATTCTATCAGTAGCAGCGAAAAATTAAAAACAAATTTTGTCTTAAAAAAATTCAATTCACTTTCCCCGGAAAATGGTACGCGATGGGACAATTTGGATTTTAAATTCAGATTTAGAGCACACATGTTAGTAATATTCACCTATTTTTATTTCGGAGCAAGACAAAAAGTTAAAATTTGTTGTTCAGTGATAATTTAAAAATGAAATCAGTTAAACATGCGTTGCTAAAAACGTAGATTATTTCTCTTTAAGAATACAATCATTAATATTCGTAACATTGAGGAAACAGTGTATACTCAAGAAAAAAGCTTAAGCCTACCGCCAAAACTTTCGCTTTCCTCGAAAACGCAGTTCAGCTTCTAACTACGAGTACAAGCTAACACATTCCCGCGAAAGAGAGTATCAATGCGTAGTAATCTGAAAGTCTTCCGTTATAATACATGTCTCAGGTCGTATATCACGCTATTTCATATTTGTACCCCTATTTCATAGATGTAAAACTTCCTCTACTTTTGTGAGTTCATGTAATAGAGATGAATGACTTCTCTAACAACATATTTTCTATCAAAGCTAAACAGAGCTTACGCAATAATTATTTAATGAAGACTATCTTTTCTAATTTTTTAACATCCCAGTAGTTATAACTCATTTTTGTTGAAAAAGGACCTGTTCAATTATAAATTACATTTACATTTGTGTTGGTAAATTGGACGCATTAATAACGACATAATTACATTTCATCAAGCTAAGAGAAACAAGACGAGCAATGTACGTGCTAATGTGCAGATATGTTTCATCTTGTTGTGTGGATGTAATTTTTCTTGCGGTTGAGATGCATGCCGCCTTCATCTCCAATTAAAACAAGCTTGTATCATGACGTAGCAAGCTTCGGACTCGGAGGTAACGAAATGGAGGAGAAAGAGTGAGCTGAAAACGGGGGATGGCAGAAGGCTTTAACAAATGTCTTCGGATCTCGCAACCCAGAGAAAGAGATGAATAAAGAGTTACGATGAGGAATATAATGGTACCTTAAAGAAGCTGGGTATCACGCAAGAGCTGTCTTCATCGTCAGCTAGAGGGTGGGATTCTAACTTGATTGCCTACCGGATATAAAGACTCATCTAATTTGTAAGTTCCTAAAAACAAGACCTACTACACACTACGGCGCAGCGAAACTGGAGTAATGGTGTAATGGGGTTCGTAGGGAAGCTGAAATATTATTAAACATATCTCACAAACAATATATTTTCTTCGGAATATGTATGATAAGAACATTGTGTTAAATATTATTAACGTACCTTGTTAACATGTTTCGACCTATTTTCGGTCATCTTCGGAACTGGTCGTTGTTGGTCTTGGCGCCTCTTGTTTCCTGTGTGGGTGTGTTCGAAGTGTAGAGTCAAAGAGTGTATGTGTTTTGAAATTGAGTTGTGTGTTGAGAATATCGATGGGGTGTGTTTTCGTGTGTCTGTATATTTCATATTGTTCTAGTGTGTTGAGTTTCTGGCTTTTTGGTTGGATGTGCAGTATTTCCATGTCTGTGTTGATGTCTCTGTATGTGTGGTTGGCATTTGTGATGTGTTCTGCATATGTGGAGGTTTTGTAATTTTGTTATGGCTGTGATGTGTTCTTTGTAACGTGTTTGAAATGATCTGCCTGTCTGTCCTATGTAGAAGTTGTTGCAGGTGTTACATTTGAGTTTGTATACGTCTGTGTGGTTGTATTTGTTTGTTTGTGTTGTTTGTGTGTTGAGATGTTTTTGTAGAGTGTTATTCGTTCTGTATGCGATGTTGTAGTTTAATTTCTTGAATGAGGTTGCAATTTTATGTGTGTTTTTGTTTTCATGTTAGTGTGATGTATTTTTTGTGTTCTTGTGTTTGTGTTGTATTCTTCTGTTTTTTGTGGTTTTGTTTTGTCTTACGTATTATGTTTTCTATTATGTTGGGGTTGTATCCGTTTTCTTGTGCTATGTATTTGACCGAAGATGACCGAAAATAGGTCGAAACATGTTAACAAGGTACGTTAATAATATTTAACACAAGAAAGTTATCATACATATTCCGAAGTGATACAGTGTTAAAAGTTGTGTAATCAAGATGTATAATATATTTTCGGTCTTACTAATAAAAACTCTATATGCAGACGTTTAACTGTCTTATATAATGAGTAGCTCGTTTATAAGTCGTGTGTAAATTCCTTACTCTAAAATCACTACATACGTCGTGTATAACAGTATAACTGTTGCACAGTTACGTCATAGTTTCGCCATTACTTCATTACCGAAAGGTAATAGAATACCTGAGGTTCTCTATTGCATCCGGTAGAGCGCTCTAGTGTGGCGTGTTAAATATCGATAGTACAACTGGCTCTAATCGATTACCACACTACATTTTGGTCAAAGAATACAAGCTACAGCAATATTATTCTAATTATTCTGTGTTCTTTGGTTTGTTCTTCTGTGGTTACAAAGCAACCATCATCATAAAATGACAGTCGATATGAACAGCTGTTAGAGGGTCGGCCATTTTTCTCTATATACAACTCTTAAACAAGAGGTTTCGTGTATATAACTACTGCAAAGCAATTCCCATTGTATAGTTACAGCCTGTTTATACATCCATCGCTTATGCATGGTTTATTAGTAACGTTTTCTGTCTCAACTCTGTATAAATTTCGTATAAAAACAATACGCGGTTTATTAGTAAGACTGTAAGATTGTAATTATTAAGGCCCATTCACAATGAAAATTAAACATAACCGTAACATAAACACAGACGTTTGCGCCCAGGCTAACAAGTGGGATCATTCACAATGATTCACATAAGCATTGACATAAACATTACCGTAAGACGTTAACATGAAAGTCTGCAAACTCCAAACTTTCATGCTTAGGCCTGTGCTTACGTGATTTGCAAACAGAACACAATCGTGGAGCGCTGAAGTATACGACAGAATATGAGAAAATGGCGTCGTTGTTATGTTTCCACGGTTACCAAGTATGTTTGCTGTTATGTTTATGTTCCCATCGTGAATGATAGTATGACTTCTTGATTTTACCATAACGTTTATATTCTTAAGTTAACGCTTACGTTATGTTCAGTTTTCATTGTGAATGAGCCTATAACCTTTATTGATTTTATTGCATTTTTCTGTATGTGAATATTGTCGCAAAAAAAAACAGCATTTATGCGACCTAAAATAAATCTAAAAAAAAAGACATATCAATTGTAGAAAATTGAACTTTATAAGCTAACTAAATATTTGCTCCAGCAAACAATTCAGAACGCGTTCCGAACTAATACCGATCTTCTTTCGACGCATGCGCCATTTGTGTACGGTGTCTGGAAAGCCGTGAAAGAAGAGTTCAAGAAACGTTCCAACAACGTAAAATCCCGAACTAGTTCTGATACCGTACACAAGTGGCGCAAATGTCGAAAGAAGTTCGGTATGAGTTCGGAGCTATCTCCTAATATTAAAATTATACTCATATTCCGAACTTAATTGTTCGTAAAATATATCGCTATCACCTTCCAAATCACTAATGATGGATTACTTTTTTTATTTTAACCTGCCTAGTCTCGAAGCATTTTAACAGTTACTTCAGATTAAACCATCTGCGCATGCGTTGACAATTCAGAATTTCCAGTTCCTGCATTAATTCTACCTTATTATATACTAGCCGTACCCGTACGCTCCGCTGCACCCGTTAGAAATAAATATAAAGTAATTACATGATTAAAATAGGACATTTAATGGACATCATTTAGATTTAATGTCTATACTTTATTTTACTTGCTACATGTTTCCATTGAATTATGGTAATAACTAAATTTTAACCCTTCTTTTCTACGTATTCAGTAAATGGCGTTTGGCCCACTATGGTTCTATTCCCTTCAAATAACTTAAATTATATTATATTATATTATATTATATTATATTATATTATATTATATTATATTATATTATATTGTATGTTATATTATATTATATTACATTACATTATATTATATCAGAAGTTACAGTAATAACATTATAGCATTATGTCCATCTAAAGAAACTACACTTTCCAATGGTGAAATAATAATTAATTATACAAATCGGTTAATTTAGCTTCCGATATTACTTCATACAAACACGGAAACATTCTCTGTAGGCTATCTTTCATAGCTTTCGATTGTTGCTGTCCAAGACCCCTTATAGACGAAGTCATTTGTTTTTTAATTCATTACACGACCTTAGATGGCAGTTATTTTAATTTTAAAACTCTTTTATCTCATTAAATATTAGTCCTATCAAAATTTTTCAAGGAATACAACTTATCGCAAATTATGTTTGAAGAAACCTTTGTTATGTAACATTTGTCATAAAATCAATAATAAGTGAGATATTTCGATTAATTTAATTCAGGCCCCCTTATAACCCCCCTTTTAAATAATGTATTTTGAATGCCATATAGCCTAATATCTAAGTTACAACGAACTTAATTTATATTCCAATTTTCATCGAAATCCGTTCAGCCATTATCGAGTGAAAAGGTAACAAACATACATACAGACAGACATACAGACATACAAACAAAAATTTCAAAAAAGCGATTTTCGGTTTCAGGGTGGTTAATTATATATGTTAGGACCAATTATTTTTGGAAAATCGAAAATTACCAGAAAAATTTCGGCTACAGATTTATTATTATTATAGATATATTATTTTATTATTATTATTATTATTTTAAAGTTAATACTGATTGTGTATATGTATTCAATCTCTCTTTTTTACTTTATTATGTTTATTATTATTATTATTATTATTATTATTATTATTATTATTATTATTATTTTTAAGTTAATATTTGTATATCGGTATGTATTTTTCTGTATGTGATTTGATCCTGGTTGAGTGGAAGAGAAGGCCTGATGGTCCTAACTCTGCCAGGGAAAATAAAACTATTATTATTATTATTATTATTATTATTATTATTATTATTTTTAAGTTAATATTTATATAATATTCTGTATGTGATTTGATCCTGGTTGAGTGGAAGAGAAGGCCTGATGATCCTAACTCTGCCAGGGAAAATAAACCTATTATTATTGTTATTATTATTATTATTATTATTATTATTATTATTTATTTTTTTTAAGTTAATATTTGTATATCGGTATGTATTTTTCTGTATGTGATTTGATCCTGGTTGAGTGGAAGAGAAGGCCTGATGGTCCTAACTCTGCCAGGGAAAATAAAACTATTATTATTATTATTATTATTATTATTATTATTATTATTATTATTATTATTTTAAGTTAATATTTGTATATCGGTATGTATTTTTCTGTATGTGATTTGATCCTGGTTGAGTGGAAGAGAAGGCCTGATGGTCCTAACTCTGCCAGGGAAAATAAAACTATTATTATTGTTATTATTATTATTATTATTTTTTTAAGTTAATATTTGTATATCGGTATGTATTTTTCTGTATGTGATTTGATCCTGGTTGAGTGGAAGAGAAGGCCTGATGGTCCTAACTCTGCCAGGGAAAATAAAACTATTATTATTATTATTATTATTATTATTATTATTATTATTATTATTATATTATTAGTTCGTGAATAATTATAAAACGTAATATAGGTTTTCTATTAATTTCATTGCACCCTGTCGCTCTTTTCAATGTACAGAGTTATTTCACTTCCACCCTGTAAAGGCCTATGACTCGTGACCTCTTATACTACGAAAAAAAAACGCTAACACAGTGTTCTTTTTGTGTACAGCGGCCAGATGATTAACAGCTCAGCTGACAGTTCGATTGCTCGAAAGTTAGTTGCTAGTATCTTTCATAATAAACATTCTAAAAGCATTGGCTGTATCTGTTTCACGAGATAAAGTTTTTTTTCTTTTTTTTTTCACTATTGGTTGAGTTTACTTACTTACAAATGGCTTTTGAAGAACCCGCAGGTTCATTGCCGCCCTCATATAAGCCCGCCATCGGTCCCTATCCTGTGCAAGATTAATCCAGTCTCTATCATCATATCCCACCTCCCTTAAATCCATTTTAATATTATCCTCCCATCTACGTCTCGACCTCCCCAAAGGTCTTTTTCCCTCCAGCCTCCCAACTAACACTCTGCATTTCTGGATTCGCCCATACGTGCTACATGCCCTGCCCATCTCAAACGTCTGGATTTAATGTTCCTAATTGTGTCAGGTGAAGAATACAATGCGTGCAGTTCTGTGTTGTGTAACTTTCTCCATTCTCCTGTAACTTCATCCCTCTTAGCCCCAAGAACCTTACTCTCAAACACCCTTAATCTCTGTTCCTCTCAAAGTGAGAGTTCTACTCGCAATAGTTAACGAATTAGACAATATTAAACATTTCGGAAAAAATCTTTTTTTTTTCTGAGAAACTATGTTCTTTCCATCAATATGTATTACACTTTTTTGTTACATACAGCATGAAATATTCGCTCAGAAAAGCTGTAGGGTTATTTCATTTCCACTCTAAGTTATATGTAAATTCTATTGAACCTAAAAAAAATTGAACCTTAAGAGCTGAAAAAAATGCTAAATCATAATTAGTATGTATTTTTCTATATTTACCACGTTTTATATAAATATATTTAGAAATTTCAATAGATATTATAATTTTTATTGTGTTATATTCTGGACAGAGCGACCAAATATATGCTCTTTACCCCTTCATCTTTTTTTCTTTTCGGAATTCCGTCTTTGTATAGCGGGTCATTCTTCAGATGCCTCACCCTCTCAAGGGCACTGATTGGGACTATATGTGCTGTATTTTGGAATTTCCACTGATCGCAGATATAACATGCCAGAAGAAAGGTATAAAGTGACTGAACTTTTTCTTGAGGTGAATATACTGCGAAAAAGTCGCATTGTTGAAATTCGTGAAGTTTTCGGGCATATGATCTTGCGTGTGCAGATACAAACTGTGAATTTTCCTGGGATCTCTGTGCTGTAGAAGTCTTATTCTGATGATTCTGGTGTTAACAATGAATTTTTATATTTTGTGTTTTATTAATCTATGCTAAAACAAGTGAAATCACAGTTATTACGACAGTGAATTGGAAATGATTCCATTTGTACCACCGAGAGAAAAGTTATGTTTTTTTTTTAATTGACTGTAAGCTTAGGCCAATATTTTTTTTCTATAGCATCATTATTTTATGTAACATGGATAATGCACAAAAGTAATTCATAAATCATGACTGAATCGAATGAAACAAGATTTATAACGATACTTACCGAATTGCCTTGGTGTCAGTCAATTTAGATTTAGTCGATTCGCACCACAGCAAACAGAAAAGTCTTTCAACGAACTTTGTTAACGAATGAATGTAGATTTAAGTTTGAATTATTTACCAGTGATTACTGACTGTTAGAAGTAACATACACTATATTTCGCGTCCTGCTAATTGTTGTCGGTATTTAAAAACACACACTGACCGGTACTGTATGCTGACTGGCGCTGGAAGATTTCCCCCTACATGTTTAACAGTCAGGTAAGTTTTGCAACCCCTTTCACAGTTTGGACAAAAACCTAAAAAAAAAAAAAAACCTATATCATCTATTCCAGTAACCTAATGGACTTCGGATAGCCCTGGACTTCTTAAAAACCTAAACATCCGGTCTCTAATGATGATAATGGAACGACGCAAAACAAAGAAAACGTGGGATAAATCGCAATATATCGAACGCCAGTAGGGGAAGTCATCCCCACCCACATGAAATGTGCAGTCGACACAACACTCGCCTATCACGTAGAGTGTCTGATGAGATAGTAGGGGAAAAGTGGAAGGGGTCGTGGGCGGAGTTTCTGCGTTCGCTATATTGCGATTTGCCCAAACGTGTGAGACTCTTGCTAGAAAATCAAAACCAGCGAAGCAACTTACATCTGCTGTAAGTAGTAGAAGTAGGGGCGGGTTATGGACGACCCTTCAGTACGTCGATTGGCTCGACATTGGCTTATTGTGCAATGGGCCCCCTACTCCCCCCGAATTAAATTCATACCGCCAAGATGACCAAGCAGCGTAGGATCCATTCCGTCAGCCCTTCTGAGGTACCGAAGCGCCTTCGGAAGTGCTCATAAGGAATGAATCCTGACAGACTTGGAATCCAGAAACGGTATCAGAGAGGACGCCCCTCCTGCAAGTGGACGAAGATATGCATCATGACGTGAATATGCCTATGGAATGAGATGAAGAAGAAGGGTGGCACACGAAATGTCATACTATTTATTTTACACGTAACACGTATTAATTTGCATTAAAGGTTTACAAAATTATACAGAATTAATAATTACGAACTGGAATTTTATCAAATCTAGTCTTTCAGGTGAAGCTTCTGTAAAGCAGATTTGAATAATTTCAATGGAAAAATTGTTCCGGGGCCGGGTATCGATCCCGGGACCTCTGGTTGACCGTACCAGCGCTCTACCACTGAGCTACCCGGGAACTCCACTCGGCACCGTCTCAACTTTTCCTTTATATCCACACAACTCGCGTGGGCTGACGAAACGCCAGAGACCCACAACGAGTGCACACAATCTCTGTGTGACTTGGAATTGTGGTTTTCTGTTAACGTACACAGTGACGTATATATTATGCAAATCCAGTCTTTCAGGTGAAGCTCCCTCTAAAGCAAATTTGAATAATTTAGGTGAAGCTCCCTGTAAAGCAGATTTGAATAATTTCAATTGAAATTATTCAAATCTGCTTTACAGGGAGCTTCACCTGAAAGACTAGATTTGCATAATATATACGTCACTGTGTACGTTAACAGAAAACCACAATTCCAAGTTACACAGAGATTGTGTGCACTCGTTGTGGGTCTCTGGCGTTTCGTCAGCCCACGCGAGTTGTGTAGATATAAAAGAAAAAGTTGAGACGGTGCCGGGTGGAGTTCCCGGGTAGCTCAGTGGTAGAGCGCTGGGACGTTCAACCAGAGGTCCCGGGATCGATACCCGGCCCCGGAACAATTTTTCCCTTGAAATTATTGGAATTTTATCTCTAATGCAGAACATGTTCCATATGACCACCGTTTTGTCTCACAACCTCATGCAAACGAAACCTTATATTCGTCACCACTTTTCGACACAAGTCTTCAGATAGCGCACGGCACAACTCCAACAGAAGGGCTCTGAGCTGCACCACATTTTCTGGCCTCCTTTGGTAGACTTTCTCTTTTAGGAATCCCCATAAAAAGAAATCGCACGGATTAATGTCCGGGCTATATGAGGCGGCCACATTATGCCGCACCCATGTCGATGTGACATCACACGAAGATCAAACATCTCGTGCAGGTAATCCAGAACGGTGTTTGCAGTGTGTGGACGGGCTCCATCCTGCATGAACCACTGTGTTTTGCCATGAGATGGGGAATAAAACTGCTTTCCAACATGGTTTTGTATCGAACTTGGTTGACAGTTTCATCGAAGAAAATTGGACAGATGGTTCCGTGGCTCGAAATTGCAGCTCATACAGAAATTTTGCCCCAAACAATTCTTTTTCATGCAGTATGCGACGAGGTTCCCTCGCCCAGAATCGAACATTTTGTTTATTCACAACACCGTTCACATGAAACCCGGCTTCGTCTGTAAACCATGTGTTGTGGAGCACAGCCTCTTCTTCCATTACCCACAACGCAAACAGCGTATTCCGAATCTCACCGGTCCGGTGGCATCAATGACGTCACGTTGCAGCGAAATAAGGAACAAAACTACTGGAAGGATCGATGGCTGTCATGGCGACTGTACAAGTTGTTGTCTGTGCTACGCTAGCAAAATTTTGCCAAATTTTCGTACTCCCATCTCGTTCAAAGAAAAGAGAGCATAAACAATTTATTTCTTGAACCGGTAGTAATAACTGGTCCGTTGACATGTTCGCTCATAAGCCATTAACATATTGTTTTTACGTTGTGCTCATTACAAACAATACAGCAGAACTAAAGCAGAACACACCGCCATGACACAACAGTGCACGATGTCATTCGTCTGCTAATTCCCGCCCTATACAAGAACCAATCAGATTCAGTGATGGCGGCTGATGGAGACTGCCACCACCTCTGCAAGTTGATGGCACCGGTGCGACACCGGTGGAGCATCAATGACGTCATCGGTTGAATTCGGAACACCGTGATGCCATCGGATTGCTCACCGGTGAGATTCGGAATATGCTCAAATTATAGCCTCCGCTCCTCATCTCTCTCTGTAAGTTTATGCAGAACGGTATTTTTGTAGGGATACAATTGAAGATCTGAATGCATGATCCTTTGCACTGACCGACGAGTGATTCCCAACTCGGCAGAAGCCCTCCTTGTTGATTTAGAGGGACTTAGAATCAAAGCCACGCGAACTGCTTCGATGTTTTCAAGCGTACGCACATTAGCGCCTCGCGGCCGCTTTTTTTCCAACACAGAACCGTTAGTTTCAAACTGTTGGGTCAATCTGTAAATTGTCTGCTTTCTAGGAACCCATGTTGTATTAAAGTAAGCACGAAAACGTCTCTGAGTCCTCACAACACTCTTCGTTTCGGCGTAAAACAGAACAACTCTCACCTTGTGTTCAACAGTCAATGGCCCGTTGTCCGCCATTTCACAAATTGATGTTTATGCTCGTAGCTATAGTTACATCCGATTTGTGATGCTACCTATCGGATTTTCCATGAATTTCGGCATCCACTAGCGCAGTTAGAAATATCGAAACTACAATATTAAAATTTTAATAAGATAATTAAATGACATTTCGTGTGCCACCCATGAAATCTAAAATCTTTTTCTATGGGGAAAAGAAAAGGAGATAGACCGTAGGAATAAAAATTTCAACCCGGCTTTTGTCTATGTAACTGCGGAAAACCACGCAAAAAACCACATTCAGATTTGAATAATTTCAAGGGAAAAATTGTTCCGGGGCCGGGTATCGATCCCGGAACCTCTGGTTGAACGTACCAGCGCTCTTTCCAACTGAGCTACCCGGGAACTCCACCCGACATCGTCTCAACTTTTCCCTCTATATCCACACAACTCGCGTGGGCTGACGAAACGCCAGAGACCCACAACGAGTGCACACAATCTCTGTGTGACTTGGAATTGTGGTTTTCTGTTAACGTACACAGTAACGTATATATTATGCAAATCTAGTCTTTCAGGTAAAGCTCCCTGTAAAGCAGATTTGAATAATTTCAAGGGAAAAATTGTTCCGGGGCCGGGTATCGATCCCGGGACCTCTGGTTGAACGTACCAGCGCTCTTTCCAACTGAGCTACCCGGGAACTCCACCCGACACCGTCTCAACTTTTCCCTCTGTGGGTCTCTGGCATTTCGTCAGCCCTCGCGAGTTGTGTGGATATAGAGGGAAAAGTTGAGACGGTGTCGGGTGGAGTTCCCGGGTAGCTCAGTTGGTAGAGCGCTGGTACGTTCAACCAGAGGTCCCGACATCGATACCCGGCCCCGGAACAATTTTTCCCTTGAAATTATTCAAATCTGCTTTACAGGGAGCCTTACCTGAAAGACTAGATTTGCACATTCAGATTGGTAGGTCCGGGAATTCGAACCGCGGACCTTCCGAATGCGAGTCCCGTGCGGAACACATGAGCCACTTCACTCGGTTACATATACTGTAACTCTATCAATAAACAAAGACGCTCAGATTTGGAATTGCAAGGAGTAAAGTTAAATTATAATTGCGAAAAAGAGAGCTACTAACAGTGCAATAGTTCAGCTCGATGGACGAGGGAATTTAACATGTAGGTTTAACTACACGTTCCAAAACACATTGCTAGTCGAAAGTTGATATGTAGGTAGACCTAATTATTTATTTTCTGGAACAAATATGTATGACAAAAATGATGTAATATTACTTGTGTTTCGTTTAAGGAGTGTTTTACAAACAAGAAAATAATTTTCAAATTACGAAAAGCATTAACTGATTTTTGGTGACTTGCCGAATTGTTCTAAAACCGTATCCTGTATAGTTGCAAACATGCAGATATCAACTTACGGCTCCCCACCACAGAATTTTATTCCTTTTACTGTATATTCCAGCAAAATAAATACACCTGCTTACATAAGTAAAGGATTGGGCTCCCATGGAGGCGACTAAAGGCAGGAAGCCCATCTGTCTGTGAAACACAGCTGGAATTTACTCGTGTGATTGAAATGCCGGCCACGAAACCCATGCTTGATCTGCCCAAATGCCAAGGATGTGCGGCATTTTCTGGCTGCTACGTGAGGCAGGTAGCTAGACGCAGGCGGACGATCAGATAGTTCCCCTCTACGTTCTCCAATTTTCCAGCTTTCGCATCACATTACGCACTCATATAACTTTAATTATATTGCGACATATAACCCGACTTCGGGTGAAATGCCAAGCTCTGTACTATACATGACACTAAGCTTTCGTCCTGCCCTGTATTAAGATGAAATATTACGCCTGCAGACAAAGAAACGAGCGCAGCTAAGAAACACCTGTGAAACATTTTTAATTAATTACAAATTCTCATTTTCTGAGATGAAAATAAAGGCGCTGTGTTTCGTGGCAGGTTGAATGATGTAAGAATGCTGGCGCAGGCGGAAGAACATGCTTTTCTTTCTGCCTAATACGCTCGGAACAGGAAAGACGGACGGCGATTTCCTGAACAGACCGCGACAACAAATGGCAACATTGCCAAACTATAAATAAAAACGCTCGTTTATCATGTTCTTAGTTTCTTAATATCTGTTAAAATCTGTCACATTAGCAAACCGCTATTCGAATGTTTTTCGTTGCTATGAACCATTCAAATTTACTAGAAGTTTTTGGAATTAGGCTTTTGGGTAGTCTACCGTGTCCTGGAATTTGACATTTCAACGTTTCGGAGATAAGTTACATACAGGATGCATCATCAGGGCAAGACCAGAGAGGTCGCCTATTCTGGTGCGTTCGTTACTCCAGGCTAATCCGGATGATTGAGTGAAGGTTCTAATTGAGTATTGTTTACTATAACCTGGCAGTTGAACGCGGCGTTGCCAAACCGTTGGAATGCATTACCAATTTGTGCTCGAGTGAAGTAGACATTTTTGCTCAGGTGAAGTAGACATTTTTCTCAATTGAAGTAGACATTTTTGCTCAAGTGAAGTAGACATTTTTGCTCAAGTGAAGCAGACATTTTTGCTCAAGTGAAGTAGACATTTTTGCTCAAGTGAAGTAGACATTTTTGCTCAAGTGAAGTAGACATTTTTGCTCAAGTGAAGTAGACATTTTTGCAAGTGAAGTAGACATTTTTGCTCAAGTGAAGTAGACATTTTTGCTCAAGTGAAGTAGACATTTTTGCTCAAGTGAAGTAGACATTTTTACTCAAGTGAAGTTGCTCAAGTGAAGTAGACTTTTTGCTCAAGTGAAGTAGATATTTTTGCTCAAGTGAAGTAGACATTTTTGCTCAAGTGAAGTAGACATTTTTGCTCAAGTAAAGTAGACTTTTTTTCCCTAATTTACTCAAAAGTTCGCTATCCATAGGGAAGTTATTATTGAAGTCAAATCAGATATTCGAAAAAAATTGAACATATATTGTAATTTAATAGGATGTGAAGCAGGACTATAAATAATTGATTCTGAATTAATAAAACTAATTATTAATATCATTAGCATGTAGGATAAGACTGCAATTGTTACAAAAAGGTAACTTAATATGATCTATATATGTAGTCTAGTTTTACCCATGACGTAATAGGGAACCAAGCTTGCGTTTTTTTCCCCCCAAGGCAAGGTAATACTTCACTAGTAGACTTATCTTTCGAAGAGGTGGAAAAATTCAAATATCTTGGAGCAACAGTAACAATTAATATAAATGATACTCGGGAGGAAATTAAACACAGAATAAATATGAGAAATGCCTGTCATTATTCGGTTGAGAAGCTTTTATCATCCAGTCTGCTGTCAAAAAATCTGAAAGTTAGAATTTATAAAACAGTTATATTACCGGTTGTTCTGTATGGTTGCGAAACTTGGACTCTCACTTTGAGAGAGGAACAGAGATTAAGGGTGTTTGAGAATAAGGTTCTTAGGAAAATATTTGGGCTAAGAGGAATGAAGTTACAGGAGAATGGAGAAAGTTACGCAACACAGAATTTAACGCATTTTATTCTTCACCTGATATAATTAGGAACATTAAATCCAGACGTTTGAGATGGGCAAGGCATGTAGCACGTATGGGCGAATCCAGAAATGCATATAGAGTGTTAGTTGGGAGACCGGAGGGAAAAAGACCTTTGGGGAGGCCGAGACGTAGATGGGAAGATAATATTAAAATGGATTTGAGGGAGGTGGGATATGATGATAGAGACTGGATTAATCTTGCTGAGGATAGGGACGAATGGCGGGCTTATGTGAGGGCGGCAATGAACCTCCGAGTTCCTTAAAAGCCAGTAAGTAAGTAAGTAAGTAAGTAAGTAAGTAAGTAAGTAAGCACTTTCTTTCTTGGAGATGTCGTTACCATTCTATTTTCCCTCTTGGACATTTTAATAAAAATCTAAACACGATAGAAAATGTTAAACATACTTTTGTTCATTAGCCACATGCATGTTTCATACCAAGTACATAAGTCTATATAAGTTATATCTTTGTAGAGTTGAATCGGAATCACAACGCAACACAACTGAATTGTGTACGGCTATTAGTACGAGAGCTATTCATAAAGTAACTTACGTTTATTTTTTACAAACTTGTGAATGACGTTTCAGAATTGGGTTACAATACGTTTGAAAGTATACACTCTAATTTATTTTTCCACATAGTTTCCAGTCACATTGAGACACTTGTCGTAGCGTTTGACGAGCTTTGAAATTCCGCAATCGTAGAATTCGGCCGCCTGCGACTGAAGCCAACCTACGACGCTGGTTTTCAACTCTTCGTCATCGTCAAATCGCTTCGAGCCAAGCCACGTCTTCATGTGCATGAAGAGATGGTAATCGCTAGGCGCAAAATGTGATGCTTTTCTCGATCAGATTGTGACAGGAGATGAGACTTGGGTGCGGTATGTGAATGCAGAAACAAAGCTTCAATCAATGCAGTGGGGCCATACTCGCCGAAAAAAACCCACAAATTGTCACCAAACACTTTCCACGACGAAACTCATGGCAACTGTCTTCTGGGACACAAAAGGAATTTTGCTAGTGGAGTTCTTGGAGAGGAATGCCACAATTAACGCTGAGCGTCACTGTAACACACTAACAAACTTGAAAAGGGCCATTCAAAACAAACGTCGTGACATGTTGAACCCTGGGGTGATTTTCCTGCATGGCAACGCCCGGCCGCATACAGCGCGTCGTACTGTGACCAAACTGCAAGAGTTCAACTGGAAGGTATTGCATCACCCTCCCTATAGCCCAGATTTGGCGCCTAGCGATTACCATCTCTTCATGCACATGAAGACGTGGCGTGGCTCGAAGCGCTTTGACGATGACGAAGAGTTGAAAACCAGCGTCGTAGGTTGGCTTCAGTCGCAGGCGGCCGAATTCTACGATTGCGGAATTTCAAAGCTCGTCAAACGCTACGACAAATGTCTCAATGCGACTGGAAACTACCGTATTTGTTCGCGTAATTTGCGCATTCTTTAATTAACTTTGGCCACTGAAAAATTGGGGTGCGTAAAATATGCGGATTTTTCAAATAAGAGGTCCTGTTCTGAGTTTATCTCAATTAGTATATGTATAGGTAAGTATTTACGGTATGGCTAATTTTCTATACCGGTAACTTGTCTCTACCAAGGACAAGCATTGTTAAAGTAGCGGGACTTTGGGGTTTCTTTCTGAAGCAGGTACTTCAGTTGCTGGTGAATGACCTACGATGGACTGTAGGGAAGGAAAATCCCTACTACACTGAAAAAAAATATGTACGTAATCCCTACTACACTGAAAAAAGTATGTACGTAAAATGTGTGCGCAAAATACACGGAACAAAAATAAAGTTCAAAATAATCCCTTAAAAATTAGGGTGCGCAAAATATGCGGGGGCGCAAATTACGCGAGCAAATACGGTATGTGGAGAAATAAATTAGAGTGTTTACTTTCAAACGTATTGTAACCCAATTCTGTAACGTCATTCACGAGTTTGTAAAAAATAAACGGAAGTTACTTTATGAATAGCCCTCGTATTAATACCTGTATAAGTAATTAATTACTAATTCACAAACTTAGTTACTTTCATTTCATCAGTTTGCCTCTACTGCGAACTGAAATTATTGCTGCCAACATAACAATTAGAAAATAACTGCCAATTGTAATATCTGTCAGTACCATAATTTACGAAGTCATACCGACAACTAGGAAATTACTATAATCCACTAGCATATGTAGTAGTAGGGGGCAAATGGTTCGGTTTCACCCTTAGAGTATTAAGTAAGCTGATGCGAACTACAGAATTTTCTCCCGGGAAAACACGTCGTAAAGCAAACTTCCTTTTTTCTCTTTTAAATGGAACTAGTAAGAAGAGCAATGAAGACCCTCTTTTCATTACACTTGTGGGGTATTTATGTCAGCTTAGCGCCTCATATAACAACTGATATTACAAAGTCGCTAATCTGCCGTTAATTCTGCTTCTTGAATCGAGAAGTGCTATCAGATAATCGATAAATGATTTCTACATGAAGTTGTTGAGTGAACTCGTCCCATCTTCAGTCACCTCCCTCCCTCCTCCTTGGATCGATATCTGGAGACCTGAAGACAGAGCATTATCTCCGCCCCGATTAAATATCGGGTTATTATAGACACTTTCGTAATCTTTATGCATCATAAAATATAATTCATTCATTGGATAACAACTTTAAGCAATTAAGCCATGTAATGATTTCACTTACTTACTTACAAATGGCTTTTAAGGAACCCGAAGGTTCATTGCCGCCCTCACATAAGCCCGCCATTGGTCCCTACCCTGCGCAAGATTAATCCAGTCTCTATCATCATATCACACCTCCCTCAAATCCATTGTAATATTATCCTCCCATCTACGTCTCGGCCTCCCCAAAGGTCTTTTTCCCTCCGGCCTCCCAACTAACACTCTATATGCATTTCTGGATTCGCCCATACGTGCTACATGCCCTGCCCAACTCAAACGTCTGGATTTAATGTTCCTAATTATGTCAGATGAAGAATACAATGCGTGCAGTCCTGCGTTGTGTAACGTTCTCCATTCTCCTGTAACTTCATCCCTCTTAGCCCCAAATATTTTCCTAAGAACCTTATTCTCAAACACCCTTAATCTATGTTCCTCTCTCAGAGAGAGAGTCCAAGTGTCACAACCATACAGAACAACTGGTAATATAACTGTTCTATAAATTCTAACTTTCAGATTTTTTGACAGCAGACTAGATGATAAAAGCTTCTCAACCGAATAATAACAGGCATTTCCCATATTTATTCTGCGTTTAATTTCCTCCCGAGTGTCATTTATATTTGTTACTGTTGCTCCAAGATATTTGAATTTTTCCACCTCTTCGAAGGATAAATCTCCAATTTTTATATTTCCATTTCGTACAATATTCTGGTCACGAGACATAAGTAATGATTTCACTATGTCTATTAATCCAAATTACTGAACAACTAATTATTCAAAAAGAAAATACTCAATCTGATTAAAACATATAATTAATAATCTATATTATAAATTAGTTAAACCGACATAGGTACCATACATTTTTACATTAAGTTCAATTATGTTTTATTTGTCTGTTATTTGTGTTGCCTATCATCCATTGTATTGTATTTTGCGCATTTTTATGTATTGTATTATACAGGGCTATCACGGAAAACACGGAAATTTTACTTGAAGCAAGTAAAGCGATCGGTTTGGAAGTAAATCCCGAAAAGACAAAGTATATGATTATGTCTCGTGACCACAATATTGTACGAAATGGAAATATAAAAATTGGAAATTTATCCTTCGAAGAGGTGGAAAAATTCAAATATCTTGGAGCAACAGTAACAAATATAAATGACACTCGGGAGGAAATTAAATGCAGAATAAATATGGGAAATGCGTGTTATTATTCGGTTGAGAAGCTTTTGTCATCTAGTCTGTTGTCAAAAAATCTGAAAGTTAGAATTTATAAAACAGTTATATTACCGGTTGTTCTGTACCGGTGCGAAAGCAAACGAAAGTAAACGTACAATTGCAAACAAATACAGAAAAAATCGAGAAAATATAACGGGTACTGCACTTGGTAACAATTGTTTCCACACTGGTTAGTCCTGCACTGTCCGCGTTCTGTTTGACCAAGTTTTTATTGTGCAATAAACATATTTGAGCAGATCCAATGAAATACGTATTTTCAGCACACCTAATACAGAAAAAGTGCCTCTTAGTACGATTCGATTGTCTATTCCTTTCTGCATGTGCTCGTATACAGGGATGTCTCCTATTGTAGAGGGTGGTTATGTTGATAGCCAATGTGTGCGGAATATTTTATGGTGGAATTGAAGAGGAAA
Source organism: Periplaneta americana (assembly GCF_040183065.1). Lineage (NCBI taxonomy): Eukaryota > Metazoa > Arthropoda > Insecta > Blattodea > Blattidae > Periplaneta > Periplaneta americana. The sequence continues at coordinate 25,534,307 of NC_091132.1, read as the reverse complement.
TGGCGGACTACGCGAGATTAAATAAAATAAATAAATCCGTGACTTTTATGTTAAGTAAAAAAGCTAAGTACAGTATTAGAAAAATTTTTGTCACACAGATAATTTGTCCCAGAAAGGAGACAGTGCGCATGATCAGAGCAGGAGAAACCTATTTAGTATTTAGTATTTATTTATTTAACCTGGTAGAGATAAGGCCGTGAGGCCTTCTCTTCCCCTCTACCAGGAGATACCAACTACAATATGAACAATAAAATTACAATTAGTATTAAATTTACAATTACAATTACATTAAAATCAAAGTACGAAAAGATTACCTGAATAATTAAAGCTAGATAATTTATCATAGAGAAACAAAGAATGTTTTATACTTACTGAATTACAAATTAAATCTAGAATAACAAAATTGTATAGTGATGAAATTACTGAATATTGAAATATTTTGTGATAGATTAAAGAACTTATTTACAAGAAATCAATTACTGACCAAGTGCCTAGTAAGTTTTCGTTTGAATTCAATTTTATTTCGACAGTCCCTGATGCTAGCAGGTAGCGAATTCCAGAGTCTTGGCAGGGCTATTGTGAAAAAAGATGAGTATGAGGAGGTGCGATGGGATGGTATTGTTACTATTGTTTCATGACGACAGCGTGTGTTAAGATTACGGTGGGAAGAAAGGTAAGTGAAGCGAGACGACAGGTACGAAGGAATAGAAGAATTCAAGATTTCGAAGAGAAAGAGAAGTGAACGTAAATTTCTTTTCTTATCTAGACCTAGTTCACACGATAACGATTAGTTGAGGTAATAAAATTAGTTTTGTTTCGTTGTATGTCTAATCATTAGGGACCGGATTTTTATGTAATTACATATCATATTCCTTTCAACCTAACCGTATATAAATAACAAATCTTTGCGAATCTTGTAATTACCATTAATATATTAAAATTTGATACCACATATTTTTACATATTTACCCCAACATTACATATTATGGCTTGGTATTACATAAATCTACATATTTAGGGGTTTTATTCATTTTTACTTCTCTAAATGGAAAAAAAAAAAAAAAAAAAACTTCTGCTGGGGAAGTTTACAATTTAAAATACACAGATTTAAACAGCCTTTTTTACCTACCCAAGAAAGGATATATTTCGGGACGAAAGATAAAAGTCCTTAGTTCCAGGATCAGAAAGTAGCGTTGCCTTCATGCGGTGGAGTAGGACGAGGGCGACATGATTTGTCTCGAACTATAATTGTTCTGCACATGTCTTAACAAGCCATTCCCATGCAATTTTCAACCTTGCCCACCCTCGGAAAATCCGTGTCAAGTCTGACATGAGCCGCAATAAAGTAGCCGACTTTTTAAAAGGAGCTGGAGTAAAGGAACAAACTGGAAAGATGTTGAAAGATTAAAATAAATAGCTTTTCAGGTTATTGCTTGACCTCTTAACTTTAAACTTAGTAGACATATACGAAAATGGGATTTTCAGAGCAATTACAAAATATGGTCATCGGCTGGAATAATCCTACCCTTCTGAATGAGACAGGAATGTCACTTTTCAAACAACAGTTTGATAAATGCCTATAGTTTGAGGTTTTAGTAGGTACCGGTACTTTGTCTCTTACAGGGAGCAGCTGAAATGCATGTGTCCCACATCTCTTATTTTCTCCTAATCTAGTAAAGCGAAACAGTGCTTGCAGTACTGTTGTGTCATTCATTTCACTCAGTTCTCTAGTCTTATTACTTACAGTATAAAGTGCAAGTGAGTTTATCTACTGCTTTTTACTAACTAAAATGGCCCCTGTATCTTCAACTGTAACGACAAAAATAAAATCATGGATTGCGATTGACGAAGCTTTCACTACAGATGGAAAAATAGTAATGTGTCAAGTGTGCGGTAAAAAAGTCGTGTGCTCTATGGACTCACAACTGGAGAGTCTTACCTACCCTATACCTACCAGATATTGATATGAAATATTTTCTTGATTTTAGATATTTTGGTCCATATTCAGCTTATTTTTCTTACATAAATATATACATATTTCACACCTTGATATTACATAAAAATCCGGTCCCTACTGATCATGCGCACTGACCCCTTTCTGAGACTTTTAGAATATCTGTGGACAAAACATTTTTCTAAGACTGTGCATAATATGGTTCAAACAAACGAAGGTAAAATATTAAAAAATAAAGAGAATATTTATACTTTTATATATGATTTTAGGCTTAGATTTTATCTCTTTCGTTAGATGGCTGCACAGACACTGAAGGTTCTTTATCTCTTGAAGGATTAACGGTCACTAGTTGCAAACATCCGTTATAATAATACACTGATAAACTTCCACAGACACAAGTTTTAGAAAGGTTTTAAAACTAGTATTGCTGAATATCTAACACAAAACTTTAAGAGGCCAAACAGGATCATTAACAGAGGCTGGAGATCTATAATTAGAATATAAATTAAATGAGAAACAGTGCTAATAATTAAATGTAAACACAGTGGAACGTATACTTTCCGAACTAATTAAGACTAAAGTTCATTTGGTTGATTAAATAGTTCTGATAATTAAACGTAGTTTGAGACTATCGAATTTATACCAAAATGTAATTATGTGTTTAATTGAGTGATTATAACGCAAGGTAATTACTGCAGCTTTTCGAGGTATAGAGGTACATAAAATAAATAATCTAGAAGTCGTCGCTGAAAGCAATTCTCGAGATTTTAAATCCAGCAATGGAAATATACAATTATTTTCTGCTTTACGGCATATATTTTAAAATAAATTAAATACGAACGAATGCATTAAGGGAGAACTAAACTTAATATTGGTGACAAGTATAGAATTAAATACATTCCAACTTCTTTGTGGCAAGATAAAACGAAAAATACGAACTAAAGTTCGATCTGAAACTCTAATGAAATTTTACAAAGTGCTGGCAAAACCTTCTTTTGTTTTATAGCTCAGAATGCTCGATAGTAAAAGGAAAAGACAAAAGAATCAAGGCAACATACATGAAATTTTTAAGACCCGTTGCAAGATATAAAAGAAGCGACAGCTGGCAAAGTGAAGAAATACAAAAAAGAGTGACGTGGGATTCATAGGATCTCTGTAAATGCGTGAAATGTATATGCTCTCGGCTGGGTGTTATTGTGATATTTAGGTTTTTAACGAATTTATTATTAATAATAAGAATTATGATTAAGGTTTAGAGTGAAAAATACATTTAATGACATTTATCTGTTTTATTATTAATGATTTTTTCATATCTTTATTCAATATACAGAGTGGAAATAAAAAACTATGCAAATTCTAACAACTTTTTCATTGAATGGAGCACAACAAGGAATTCTAGTATCATATTAGTCCCAAATGAATACTTTTCTCAGAAAACATTAATTTTCCCCTCAATGTTAATACTGTTTTACTCAATAAGAATTATTATCTGTAAGTTCTGAATTTTACTCATGTCATTAGAGAAAGTGATAAGGATAGACTGAAAGCTTAGGCATTATGAACCATTAAAACAGGCAGGCAAAAAGGGCATCATAAATAGCTAAAATAGGCAGGCAAAAAGACATTTAAATAGCTAAAATACGCAATAAAAGGCAATTACAAAAACATTGCACTTGACCCACAACCTTACACTTTCCACAAAGTGATTTCGGCAGCAAGAAAAGCTTTACATAAGTAGAATGCAAATTGAGATTTTCGACTCGATGTTGCAATTACTGTTGCAGACAAAGAAATCTTCTTCCCAGTAGCCTTGGAAAGTACACTTTTGTATTTGGTTGTACTGATATGTTGCGATATGAAATATTTAGCTAGCGACAACAACGTCGCGATGAAAACTGAAAGAAAAATAACCGTTGAAAATAACGTTAGACCCTCACTCATTGTTGCCTTGTCAAATAAACACAAGCGATAATTAAAACGACATTTTTGCACGGCCGCACTCACTGTTGCAAAGAGAATATGAACTGACTGAAAGACAATAATATACATTCGGTGAAGTCACTTTCATTGTAGCGGTTATAGAAATAAATTAAAATATACCTTAGACAATTTTTAATAATAAAGAAATAAATAATAGATAAATAATCAAATAAAGGCAAAAAAGCATTTATTTTTTAATTAGGCATTTATATTAAAAAAGGCAGAAAAGGACGACATAAAACTGTGACGTTACAATCACAAAGGTATAATTCGTATAGATTTACTTTCAAAATGAAGATAGATTTAATACGTTTAAAAAGGCATTCTGCTGAAGTTCCGCTCTCTGGTGATAAGGAATGATTTATCCCTTTGCAGTTTTTTAAATAAAACAGACGATTTTATTACAAGTTAGATAAAAAGATTAACATGTATCGTTATTGCCTGTTATAAGGAAGTCTGGCAATCCTGCTGCAACACCTAAGGGACGGAAAGCTGATATTCAGACCTGAGTTCATGTGTGCATTTGTAGGTAAGCCAGCGATGCGCTGTTGCGAAACTGCCTTTCCATCCCGGGTAGTACAATGGGTCCACCCATGCGGCCTGCGTCAGAGTATAGCTACGGTCCGTGTCCTCCCTTGAAGGGGGAAAATAGAAATGCGTATGAGTAGAATAACTCTTCTGGGGTTCTCAGCCAGGTGAGTTGGAGCCTTGCTTCCAAGCTTTCGACGGCTAGCTCTGCCATCTTCTTCAGGGAATGAAGTGATGTGGGACCACGTCTAGCCGGTATATATGCAATAGTAGGACTTCCCGCTGCGGGCCAATCACGAGCTGGTTCCTAGTCCCGACCGCCAGGCGCAGTCTGGTTGGTGGAAGCGTTGGCCAATCAGGAGCTAGTTGCTGCTCCCGACTGTCTGCCGTGTGCTGGTGGTCGAAGCGTATTGATGGCAGGTTTCCATGCTGTACTCACCTGTGGACCCCCGTCTCTGTTGAAATTATTGCCTTCTAGCTGAATTTCGATGGCTTCCTTAATAACCAAGTCCTAGTAAACTGATGTCTTGTCCAAGATGGTGTTGGCGCCGAAATCTATCTTGTGACCGGTTTCTAGGCTGTGTTGGGCTACTGCAGACTTATCAGGATAATATAGTCTTATGCTGCGTTGATGTTCCTTGCAGCGTTCCATAATGGTGCGTCTCGTTTGCCCGATGTAGCATTTCCCACACTCACAAGGTATTTTGTAGACACCAGGTGTCCTAAGACCAAGGTCGGCCTTAACTGGTCTCAGCAAGTTCTGGATCTTTCTGGGCGGCTTATGGATAGAAATAACTAATGCATGCACGCATGCGTGATGATGATGATGATGATGATGATGATAAAGAATGAAGAATAAGAGGAAGACCTAGCATACGGATATGGATTAGACGCGAAAGTCTGATTCGTTTAAGATGACAATTTCTGAAGTGAATTATGGAAGAGAGACATTATGCGTTCAATAGGCTTCCATATCTCATAGTCATTATAATTTTAAGATATATCGTCAAATCCGATCCTCTCTCCTGTTGGGGGATGATATAATCCGAGAATTCCACATCACTTGGAAGTGTCAAGGGACTTCAAAGCGAGGACAATAAATTTGAGGGAGGCGGAGATTGTGACGAAGGAACCTCCCGCGTAAACTTGTGTACTTAGGCTCCCTGCATAGAAAGCAGGATCTCGACGTACCACCTTATTATAGATGACTTACATAGCTACTCCGCAGCGTGAAATATCCCCACATCTCGGTAAATCCCCTCCCCAGTTCTTCGATCTAAGATCTACCCCCTCATCTTAGCCTCTGTCAGATATTCCCCGGGGTACGACCCCATCCCATCGCGCCATACTCTATCCTTTTTCCTTCATCCACCCCACCCCCATAGCCCCCACACGACTGTAATACGATTGATTTCCACACAAATCAACCCCCGTTCGCGAATTCTACCACAAAAACGAATAAAAAGTTTTCGATGCGCTGGCGAAACTTTTGTGTTGGATTCGAGGAGTAGAGGTAGAAAGGAATTACAGCCGGTGAGGAATCCGAGAAAGACAAAGAAACTAATATATATGGTTCAAGTCGGAATTGTCATGCTATGTGGCAAATTGTTCTGTCATTACTTCCAAGCTAACTCGCCACAGGGTTCAGCTCGTCTGGTTCTGTAAGACGAAAGGAGATCGGGAGTACTTATGTACAGCAGCTGAATAAAACTCATTCCTTGAATTGGAAGTGAAGCTACATTACTTTATTATTATTATTATTATTATTATTATTATTATTATTATTATTATTATTATTATTATTATTATTAAAATTATTATTATTTTGACTCGGATAAGAGACAAGTTTTATATGATATTCTTATTGAATTTGGTATTCCCAAGAAACTAGTTCGATTAATTAAAATGTGTCTCATTGAAACGTACAGCAGAGTTCGTATAGGCCAGTTTCTGCCAGATGTGTTTCCAATTCACTGTGGGCTAAAGCAAGGAGATGCACTATCACCTTTACTTTTTAACTTTGCTCTAGAGTATGCCATTAGGAAAGTTCAAGTTAACAGAGAGGGTTTGAAATTGAACGGGTTACATCAGCTGCTTGTCTATGCGGATGACGTGAATATGTTAGGAGAAAATCCACACACGATTAGGGAAAACACGGGAATTTTACTTGAAACAAGTGAAGAAATAGATTTGGAAGTAAATCCCGAAAAGACAAAGTATATGATTATGTCTCGTGACGAGAATATTGTACGAAAAAGAATTATAAAAATTGGAAATTTATTCTTTTGAAGAGGTGGAAAAATTCAAATACCTGGGAGCAACAGTAACAAATATAAATGATACTCGGGAGGAAATTAAACACAGAATGAATATGGGAAATGTCTGTCATTATTCGGTTGAGAAGCTTTTATCATCCAATCTGTTGTCAAAAAATCTGAAAGTTAGAATTTGTAAAACAGTTATATTACCGGTTGTTCTTTATGGCTGTGAAACTTGGACTCTCACTTTGAGAGAGGAATATAGGTTAAGGGTGTTTGAGAAGAAGGTGCTTAGGAAAATATTTGGGGCTAAGAGGAATGAAGTTACAGGAGAATGGAGAAAGTTACACAACACAAAACTGCACGCATTGTATTCTTCACCTGGCATAATTAGAAACATTAAATCCTGACATTTGATATGGGCAGGGCATGTAGCAGGTATGGGCGAATCCAGAAATGCAAATAGAGTGTTAGTTGGGAGGCCGGAGGGAAAAAGATCTTTGGGGAGGCCGAGACGTAGATGGGAAGATAATATTAAAATGGATTTGAGAGAGGTGGATATGATGATAGAGACTGGATTAATCTTGCTCAGGATAGGGACCAATGGCGGGCTTATGTGAGGGCGGCAAGAACCTCCGGGTTCCTTAAAAGCCAGTTAGTAAGTATTATTATTATTATTATTATTATTATTATTATTATATTGGTCAATTGTTTTAAAAACTTATATTAAATACAAAAAAAAAAAAATAAAATATATATTGTGCTTAAGAAAGGAGATGGGTGAAATTTTGGTCATTTTCAATCAGAAGTCATATTATCGTTTTTATTTTTGTGAAAAATTAATCAACACTCTCGTAGGCTCCATATAGTGCAGAAGTTCAAGGTTCTGAGGCGCTTCGAAGCATACAAATTTCCATCATATTTCACTTTCTTTTTTCAGTACATTTCGTCGTGTTAAAACTGTAAAATATCTTACAATTTTGATTCTAGGAACACAAATTGTTTCCGCATGTTTTGTACATTGTGGTTAAGAAAACGAAGTACCAATTTTTGTAAACTAAATACTTGCGAAATTAAAAGACAAAGTATGTTTAGTGGACACTGAAAATTATTTCTAATAGTGAACTTGCAAAAAATTCTTTCAATTTATAGGCTCAAGTTTAAAATGCCGGATACTTAATTCTTTTGCAACCATATTAGAAATGTTGTAAAAAAGGTCAGGCCTGAGCATTGAAAATAGATATTTAAAAAAATTGAATAACTCAAAAAACCTTTTCATCTGATAATAATGAAATTTATATGCAAGAATATTTACAGGAAGAAGATGTGCGGAACATATGAAGCCTCTACCTGAAAAGTTGTAGAAAAAATAAATTTTACCCAGCATTCCTTTAAAGATTTTACAGTACATTAAACTACGTTGTGAATGTGTGTCTTGTATGTTTGTGTCTCTATTGCTCAGGATTTAACAACAAAATTATAAATGATTGATTAAATGGCAAACTTACTAGTGTTAAATTGTATAAGCACGTGTGGCTTAAAGCTGTTTCGGTGTATCCTTCACACCATCATCAGAACCTACTAGATCCCGGAGTCATGTCGACATCGCTTCCTGTTGTAGGGGTGCGTTTGCGTATTGAAAAGTGGAGTCAAATAGTGTGTGTGTTCTGAAATTGATCATTTATATTTAAGTGTTAAAAGTAGTGTACGCAATATTCAAGATGAAACAAAATTATCTTGCTTCTTGCTTCCCAATATTTGGACGTAAGATCCACAAAAGTCTCAAGAGATTCGCAATTTGCTAGGTGTTCCATGTTCATAACCTCTTCCTTTGTGCATAACAAGCATTTAGAAGTCAATAAGCCGATTCTATGAAGGTGTTTATTGAGTCAATCGAGATCAGTAGCCAGTCTGAACATAGTCACAACGAATTTTCGAGACACATCAGGAATCAATTTTGAATCTTTCAATAAATTTTTCCATCTTAAATTTTGGTACTACACTACTGAAGTGTTGTGATGGTGGCATATAACCGTCCCTTTTACAATCCTTTTAACAGATTCACATCAAACTTTGTAGTTGAAATATAGTGAAATTGTACTAGAGAAAAGTGTATCTTTCTGATCCACTTGACTTTCCTACATTGATCGAGGCTCATATCAAATACCGCATTTTATCAACAGTAATCTCACTAGACGTTTTGATTTATCTAGAGAAAATCAAAACTCGAGTGGGATTTAATTGACTATTACACGATAGAAGAAAGTATATAAAGATTAGAAGTAACGAAGTACTCCAATACAATAAAATATTAATTGACTTAGAAAATACAACTGTCTTCAAATGTATTATTGTACCATCTCAACATTACAAATATTACGCTAGATGCATGCTAGATGGCAGTAGTGTCTTTATACAGACACTGTAATGATTACTATGCAATAAATCTTAATATTAAACAATCTCTGATACGTGACTATCCATAATATCATATAGCAGAAGTTCTTTTTAACCTCTCAGAGCAGAAGCTATAACATAACCTAACTAATATACACAAGTGTTAGAAAAGTTTTAATTAACGACGATGACATAAAAAATAAACATGAATAATTTTAAAAGGAATAATTATTGAATGTACAATTTTCAAATTTGAATGTGGTTGGTGGTTCAATTGATGTTATATTGGACGTGTGCGTAATAGAAGTGGAACTCGTTGATTTAGGCCTACATGGTGTATTCAACTTTTTTCAGAATTTCCGAATGGTGCTCTTCATTTATTTGTAAATCGGGTTTCAGAAGATGCATAGGTATGATCAGTGATTTTGATTAATTCTTGTTCTTGAATGCCAATGCGAGTCATATTTGAAACTGCTGTGCATCGACTGGAGTGGTTTGTAATTTTATATATATTTTTGACGTCCAGACCAGCGCAGTTTCAAATGTTGGCAAACAAAGAAACAAATGCTAGGGACGCGATAAAATTAAACAAATGCTAGGGACGCGATAAAATTAAACAAATGCTAGGGACGCGATAAAATTAAACAAATGCTAGGGACGCGATAAAATTGTGCGATAAGCAGCCATGATTGGTTGAAAGACGTCCTTTCGTACCGTTTTATTGGTCAAAAGTAGTATGACGCAGTAAGAGTGTAATAGTCCTAACAAACCGTGACAACACCTTCTACTACGTGAACTACCAGAAGTAAAAGTCAGGTTTATTATCAGTGTACAAATATCAACTGACTTAATATACGTGCATTCCCCAGACAACCTGTTCTTCATGTTAACTTCTTGTGAGTCAAAGCTCAATGTTCCCTGCTTGGTACTTGATTTCTAGCGCTTCTCCGGCTCCTTCTGCCAAACTTTCTTGATTGCCTGAATTCATGTTTCATACCTCCGAGATCCTCAACTGCTTGATTACACCGACAAGAAGTTCCGATATTAGAGATGATAAAACCGGGTATGTTATAATGCTTAGCAAACTTTGCAACAATTTCTACGAAATTTGGCTCATATCAGACGCTGTCGATAGCTTTCTAGCATAGCAACTAGTACTGAATGCCCGTTAGATCATGTGATATCTGGACACAAAACAGCGCCTTCTAGGTACGCTATTTTCTTTCAATCATTGCATCAGTATTGCTATGTAATTACACTCGAAGGTATTAGGAAGTAATACAGTAGAGCAGGCCTGCACAAACAGCGCTCAACGAGCGCGCGCGCTCCTTCGGAGCGGGAGAGCGGTGTTTACCGCTCACCGAAACGGAGAGGAAGATACGTCAGAATGACAAAGACTTGCTCTAGGTAGAGGAGAGGGAAACGACCACTCAGTTATCTAGTGGAGTGCAGCGTGTAGGCCTATTCTCAGTAACTGTTTCACGTTGCTTACCTACTGCTGCAGTACAGTATGGAGGAATCTAAAAGACGGAACATAACATTTAACATTTAACGATTTACAGCTCGAACTTATTGATCTTCAATGTCACCTAAGAGCTAAAGATCGTTTGAATAATACTACTAGCCTGGTTGAGTTTTACAAGACTAACACATTAGCAATAATATCCACGACTACACAGGCTGGCTGTGAAAATGATTGCTATGTTTGGCTCAACATTTATATTTGTGAGCAACTGTTTTCTTTAATCAACTTTAATAAAGGCAGACATCGAACATCTGTAACTGATGTTTCAGTACGATCAGTAGGCTACTGTTCCTTTCAGCTGCCAACAGCATAAAACCTCGTTTTGATGTACTGATAAATAAAAATATAAAAAAATGATATTTTACATTTAAGTACCTATAGAATTTCTATTATTTCTGTAAAATAAATATTTCTTTATTAATTAATAATAGTCCAAGATAGTTTTGCAAACACTGAACGGGAATTCATTTCATAACCACTCGTAATAGTACTTCCTTTTGTGTTTATTTTGTACGAGATCACCCCTTCTTCCAGTCCACCCTTATACAGAGCGCAGCTAATATCTGCATTCCGCTCATGAGCTGTGAGCCGGCTCGGAGAGCGCAAACCTTGTGCAGGCCTGCAGTAGAGTCTCGTTGATCCGAACTAATTGGGACCAAGACCTATTCGGATTACAAGGTTTTCGGATTAACCGAAATATTTCTTGTAATGCAATGTATGCTATTCACGAGCGCTGAGAGACTGTGGTGGGAGTATCCTGTTGCTATTTTTAGAACCACTACCTGCCTGCCTGCCTGCTTGATTTTATGAGCATGACAAATGTGTAATTTATGTACAGAAAATACTAATAATTGTAATTACCCTTGAATGTGCTATTTTCATCATTTTTTAAAGTAAAAGAAATTGAATGAATTTATACATTTTTTTCTTTTCGCTACTTTGTACTATTACAATAAATTTAGTTTTTTCTTAAAATAATTTTGTTCGGATTAACCGGATTTTCGGATTAACGTAGTTCGCACTAACGAAACTCTAATGTATAGATAGAGTATTGAGAAACCATACAAACGCCTTCGTTATATTTTATATAAAGAGAATGAATGAATGAATGAATGAATGAATGAATGAATGAATGAACGAACGAACAAATGAGTGCGTGAATGAATAAATTAATGAATTAATGAGTGAATGAATGCATGAATGAAAGAATAAATTAATAATAAATAAATAAGAAAAATAAATAAATGAATGAATATACGTATAATGAATGAATGAATGAGTCAATGAATTGATAAATGAATGATTTAAATACAGAAACGTGTAAATAAATGTATCTATAAGTAAATAAATGGATAAATAGATAAATAAACAAACAGAGAAACGAAGGAACATTTAACGAAAAAAAGGTAATTTATTTTATAACATTCCTATTGTTATTACACATTTCAAATTAATATAAAAGTACAAATACACATATATTATTATACAAATTTTGTTACAGAAAACAAGGACACAAATTGTAAGATGAATGACTGAATGAATGAATGAAAGAATGAATGAATGAATGAATGAACGAACGAGTGCGTGAATGAATAAATGAATGAATTAATGAGTGAATGAGTGCATGAATGAAAGAATAAATTAATAGTAAATAAATAAGGAAAATAAATAAATGAATGAATGTACGTATAATCAATGAATGAATGAGTGAATGAATTGATAAATGAATGATTTAAATACGAATACATGTAAATAAATGTATCTATAAGTAAATAAGTGAATAATTAGATTAATAAATAAACAAAGAAACGAAGGAACATTTAACGAAGAAAATGTAATTTATTTTATAACATTCATATTGTTATTACAAATTTCAAATTAATATAAAAGTAAAAATACACATATATTATTACACAAATTTTATTACAGAAAACTAGGACACAAATTGTAAGATGAATGACTGAATGAATGAATGAATGAATGAATGAATGAATGAATGAATGAACGAACGAACGAGTGCGTGAATGAATAAATCAATGAATTAATGAGTGAATGAATGCAAGAATGAAAGAATAAATCAATAATAAATAAATAAGAAAAAGAAATAAATTAGTGAATGTACGTATAATCAAATAATGAATGAGTGAATGAATTGATAAATGAATGATTTAAATAAGGGAACATGTAAATAGATGTATTTATAAGTAAATAAATGAATAAATAGATAAATAAACAAACAAAGAAACGAAGGAACATTTAAAAAAGAAAAGGTAATTTATTTTATAACATTCATATTGTTATTACAAATTTCAAATTAATATAAAAGTAAAAATACACATATATTATTATACAAATTTTGTTACAGAAAACAAGGACACAAATTGTAAGATGAATGAATGAATGAATAAATGAATGAATGAATGAACGAACATATGAGTGCGTGAATGAATAAATTAATGAATTAATGAGTGAATGAATGCATGAATGAAAGAATAAATTAATAATAAATAAATCAGAAAAATAAATAAATGAATGAATGACTGTACGTATAATCAATGAATCAATGAGTGAATGAATTGATAAATGAATGATTTCAATAAGGAAATAAGTAAATAAATGTATCTATAATTAAATAAATGATGAAATAGATATATAAAGAAACAAAGAAACGAAGAAACAAACAACGAAAAAAAGTTAATTCATTTAATAACATTCATATTGTTATTACAAATTTCAAATTAATATAAAACTACAAATACACATACATTGCACAAATTTTGTTACAGCAAACAAGGACACAAATTGTAACATGAATGAGTACATGAATGAATAAATTAATGAGTGAATGAATAAATTAATAATAAATAAATCAGAAAAATAATTAAATGAATGAATGTACGTATAATCAATGAATGAATGAGTGAATGATTAATTGGTAAATAAATGATTTAAATAAGGAAATAAGTAAATAAATGTATTTATAAGTAAATAAATGAATAAATAGATAAATAAACAAACAAAGAAACGAAAAACAAACAACGAAAAAAAAAATTAATTGTTTTAATAACATTGATATTGTTATTACAAATTTCTAATTAATATAAAAATACAAATACACATATATTATTACACAAATTTTGTTAAAGAAAACAAGGACACAAATTATAAGCGAATTTGAAGTTAAATGTAGAATAACTAATGGAATGGAATGGAATTTACGGGAGGGAGGCACTATGATCTAGCACTGCGACCTGTTACGATCTATTACGCTAACACTCTAGCTACGCTCACTCCCAAACCACACCGGCTGACTACACTAAGGTTCGCTGCGTACCCAGGTTTCGAGCAGGCAACCCCACTCGTTCCTAGGCCAGTCCTCTCCGTGCGTCGCCAGCCGGCGATCGAGGAAATGGAGAAATTGTGACGGAATTATGTATATGCCTAATATGTGAAAAAACGGGAGTACCTCGAGAAAAGCTCCAGCTGCGACCTTATACGGCACAAACGTCACTATGGCTTTTTAAATGAAAATTCCCAGACGTGACCGGGACTCGAACCCGAGACGCCTGCGTGACAGGCCGTAGGTCAGGCCACTCAGGCACCGCAGGGGTTCGATAAATAACTAAAATTAATTTCCCGGTAGGTTCCACGAGATAACGAATGACCTATACTGTAGATATTTGCATTTCCGGTTAAAGTCTGAGTACATGTTGGGATACATAACCACGCTACTAAAGACACACGATAGTTCGAATCTTGCCCTTCAAACGTGGCACACGTGAATGGAATGGAATTTAAGTAAGGGGGGGACGGATGGCTCAGCACTGCGACCTGTTGAGATCTATTGCTCTAACCCTCGATATGGAATGAGTTGCGTGCCATAGATCCCCTACGTGCATCAACCCAACCACATGACTCCTTAACGACCGGTCCTTACGGCCGACAGAAATCCATATACCATTCCTGCTTCGGCAACTTTCCCCAAGGCCTCCCTTCGATCCGAGGTGAAACTCCTCCCCCGAGTAGGTCCGCCTCGGGTGTCATTGCAGAAGCCATCCAACGTCGCTTAACTACATTCCACGGAGGCCGGTCGAGAGAGCCAGTAGCTTCGGGAGACCGCCTGTAGAGTGATCTGAAAAACAAGAAACGGGATGATGAGGAAAGGATAATGGAGGAGGAAAGGAAGTGACGATGATGTGTGGGGTTACAATCGCCTGATAAAGTTACCTGATATTCATCCATAGGAGTGAGGGAAATAATAATAATAATAATAATAATAATAATAATGGTTTATTTTAACTGGTAGAGTTAAGACCATCGGCCTTCTCTTCCACTCAACCAGTATGATAGAAAATTACTACATTGCTCTGAATACAGGGTGTTTCAAAAATACGGGGCATAATTTCAGGTATGTATTTCCCACATGTAGACAATCAAAATTGTTCATTACATCTTGTGTCCGGAAATGCTTCATTTCCGAATTATGGCCTTCACAACATTGTAATTCACCGGAACGTTTTTCTTTCCTCAAGCCGTTGGCATTACAGAAGATGTTCAAAATGTTCACCTCCTGCTTGAATACAGACCTCACATCGATGTCTCATTGACCTGCGAACACGATCCCAAACTCCAGGAGTATCGTGTATGTCCTCAGAACATGTTACAATTCGATTCCGAAGGGATTCCAAATCAGGCACCGGAGACGAATAAACCAATGATTTTAAATGGCCCCACAAGTAGAAATCGAGAGAGTTCAGATCAGGTGAGCGTGGAGGACAAGCAATTGGGCCACCTCTACCTATCCATCGATCAGGAATCCTTCGATCCAAGTACCGGTGAGCCGTACGACTCTGGAGTTGTAGATCTTGGTCGTCCCTTTCCCAAACCAGGAGAGTTAAATTTTCCATACTCGCACAGACGGTAATGGAGACGTACAAATGTCTTCCGATCTGGACATTGTCGCTGTGGGTACTTCTCCTGGTACAAACGACGAGCCAGCGCAGCATTGCCGTCCGCCTTACCGTACATGAAGTGTATCTCTGCCAGCTCTTGATTTGAATACATGTCGCACAGTCTAACGCCTACACAACACTGAATGTAACCTTCGCCTAGGAATGAACTGTCAGAGTGCTCTCTTAATGTCTCCTTTGACGGCAACGACCTGAGGAAAGAAAAACGTTCTGGTGAATTTCAATGTTGTGAAGTCCATAATTCGGAAATAAAGCATTTCCGGACACATGTTGTAATGGACTATTTTGATTGTCTACATGTGGGAAATACATACCTGAAATTATGCCCCGTATTTTTGAAACATCCTGTATAACATAATTAATATAATACAATGACAATTCTTTTTATCTTCACAACATCAGTAAAATAATTATGTAATAATAATAATAATAATAATAATAATAATAATAATAATAGGCCTAATAGTAATAATAGTCATACCTAAATTAAAAACCCCGAAAAACCTCACCCAGGCAACTCGTCCTGGCCGGGAATCGAATCCGGGACTTTTGATTTTGGAGTTAGACTCGTTAACCCCTCAGCCACAACGGTGGACCTTGGCACACTTACTAGGTAAATAAAACGAAAATCTGGTCATGATCGTTATTCATAACTTCAAATAAGTTCATCGACATTGTCGTGTTAAATATTAATCTGTACAAATATAATTAAATCTTCTCCTTTAACGAATTTATTGCAGTAAATCTGAACGTCATCTGCACAAAACGTTTTTACTAGGCCTACTTGGAGTCATTCTAGAAGCAGATAATAAGCCATCAACAAGCTGTTCCAGGACAGCATAATAATCTTTGCAGTCTCTTGTTCGTGGCGCGATGCATTCAGTCGAAGCTAGAGGAATTTACCGTAGTAGTTATTTACTGAATAGAATTATTCCTTAGCCTTAATAAGAAAGCTATAATCTTCAGGACTAATATGTAGGACATTTATCACAACATTTCAACGTTATAATAGCGTTTAATCGACAAAGACCAAGTCTTCTTTGTTTGAATGTTGAAAGAAAACATCGGTGTAGACGCTCTAATGCAGTATGTCTTAAATAAACAAACTGATCTAATGGAAGCCGTGTAGACGTCATTCCAGGTAACAAGCGGATAATAGGCAGTCTAAATCCTTTCAATGACAGACGCCATTCTCATTGTTTACCTATGACGTAATACTGCTCAATGGCACGTTTTATAACCGCGACAGGAATGGTGATGTGTTAATGTTAACATTGTCACACGAAATGACACATTATAGAGTAAATTGCAATTAGTAATCTTGAGTCTGGATATTCTGTGGTAGTCGTTAGGTAAACGAGAGAGAAAGACCAGATAATATGTGTAATACCTTGAGTTTCAGTTTTCTTGTAGGCTACTCTCACAATTTCCCACAATTTGTTTTATTTTGTAATACTGCCCCGTTTTCAGAATATATTTTTCAATTTCCTTCAATCTTTGCATCATATTTCTCAGTAACTGCTGCGTATAAATTTTATTTTAAGGGGACCGGGTAGTGATAAGGGTAAAAAAAATAAGATTTTTTATTTTGTGTTTAAAAAGAAGTACAAAATTTGCTCTTTAAAACAACATTATATATGTACAAAATCTGCTCTATAAAACAACATATATATATATATATATATATATATATATATATATATACATACAAAATTTGATCTTTAAATCAACATAAATTGCTTAACCATTTTCAAATTATTCGTTATAATGTGATTAACAATCAAGGTATTTTTTTTCTAATTGCTGGACTATTTTCAGAGTTTGAGATAAATTTTGTAACTTAAGGGAGAGGATGGTATTTTTTGGTGAAAAATGAATAAATTTAAAAAAAATTTTTTTCTTAAAAATAGGCTACTCTGTGATATGTGTGGAATGCATAGCATAACATTTTGTGGGTATTTATGCCCTTATCGGATGTTGAGTCGTCATTTTTAAACTTCCTGAGTTATGGATTTTTAAATCACTCGCCCACTTTTATTGTTGTTTCCGGTAAATTAAATTTTCAAAAAAAAAATCTTTTCTTTAAAATACTCTTTGATATGCGTGGAATACATTGCATAACATTTTGTGGGTATTTGTGCCCTTATCGGATGTTGAGACGTCATTTTTAAACTTCCTGCGCTATGGATTTTTAAATCATACGCCCACTTTTATCGGTTTCCAGTAACTTCATTTTTTTTGCTACATTGCCGGACAAAAATGGATATAATTTCTGAACTACCAAAGATACATGCATGAAATTTAGAACACACATTCTTTAGACTATTAGGAAACGTTTCTCTGTAACGAAATTTTGATAATTGATTTCATTTTTAAAATACGTCAGTTTGTTTGCAAGAAAGGAAATCAGAAAATTGTTATTAAATTTTAATTGTTTATTTTACAAACGTAGGGACTAATATCAAAATTCTGTTACGGAGAGTTTGTAGAACATGCTTTTGCAAATACATCGCAAAAAAGTCTGAATCTATCTTTAAAAACGATTTAGATATATCGGTTTTAGTACAATCCTGCATTCGGTATATTTTTTTCAAATTTGGGCAACCCAAATATTTTTTTTTTTCGAAATATTTATATTTGGTTGAGTTCCTACAGCTATGAGCTCTCTACATACAAAAAATTAATATTTTACACCAAATATAAAAAAGTTAAAAAAAAATACAATCCTCTCCCCTTAAACGGAATGTTATACATGCGAAGTTGGATTGCTTTCAAAGTTTCTGTCAGAATTTTTAAACATAATTTTAAATTTGCTATTGTAGAGCATTTTCTGTGTTCGTTTTTAGATTTTTAATAATCTGTGATTATTTTTCAGTCAAGGACGAAAATATAATATGATAGTATAAAGTGTGTAAGTTGGACATAAAACTTAATCTATTTAAAAAGTAAACCTTTAGCCAGGAGTTCAGTTGTGATCTAGTGAAGGTAGGTACTGTGAAGATTATTAACATTCCGTTAATAAAATCTCTAACTTTACCTATGCTTGTGAAAGAGTTCGGATATGATTATTAGAAAAGAATTATGGGGACTATTTCGTTTATATGACGTCATTCCATTTTCGACCAATGAAGTGTAATGAAATTTTAAATTCCAACCAATCACAGTCAGACATCGCGATAATGTTTGCAGCTATATTTATCGCTATCAATTTATCGCATGGTCGTTCTTTTGTTTAGTCAGTGTCGCCAACTTTTTCCCCGTTAATCGATGAGCATGAATCCATTAATATGCATCTACACGGTTAAACTTTTCATTCAACTTTACGCATTCATATTGTAATATTGATATTTAATATTAATTAATATATTTACGCAGTGAAGACGTTCAAAACTGCTCACCATGTAGACACAAAATCTTCATGCATCTTAATTGAACGTACGTTTTAAACTTGATTCTTTCAATATTCTTCTCAGATTGCATGGATACGCACATAGAAAATTTAACTGTGTAGATGCAGCTTTAGTTCCTTTACACACTACAGCGAAAATGTGTTTGTCGAGCAATGGAAAATGCTTTCCTGTAGCACGGAGTAACGGTCGAAATAAGGCATAGTTTACATTGGCCCCGCTCTCACAGGTAACTTAACCTAATTTAGCCTATCAAATTTGTATTACGTGAATGAAATTAAACAATTAATAGAAAGTCAGATGTTCAAATTTATGTAACATCAGCGCATATCAAACCCAAAGACCTTGTATAGTATTATATACGAGGTCTTTGATCAAACTGCCTTCCGTATGGCGTAATGAAATTTGTGTTTTTAATTACCTGTACAGAGATGGTGTAGTAACATATGTCTCGCTGTTGTATGAATACATAAGCATTGCTATATAGCTGTTTCCACACATATTACATAGTTCATAATTCTCGGTGTAGTGTATAATGTAACATTGAAGTACTAAATAAAGCGCGAAATCTTACTTCCACATCTACGTTTTCGTCTTCTAATTTCATGTCCATTGCAGGCTATCTGAAGAAAATTACACTTCTTCATTTAGATTTGATAACTGCTTTTTCAGCAATTCATTTAATTAATGTATTAATCACATTACTTGCAATTATATTATAAAATGTTTAAATTAAATTATGACTGCAGCAGATAATAAAAATGAATTTATGTTATAATAATGAGAGAAAAAATTTTAATAGGTTATTTTACGACGCTTTATCAACAGCTTTGGTTATTTAGCGTCTGAATGAGATGAAGGTGATAATGCCGGTGAAATGTGTCCGGGGTCCAATACCGTAAGTCAGATGTTCAAATTTATATAAAATCAGCGCATATCAAACCCAAAGACCTTGTATAGTATTATATACGAGGTCTTTGATCAAACTGCCTTCCGTATGGCGTAATGAAATTTGTGTTTTTAATTACCTGTAATTACCGTAACCGTAAGTTACCCAGCATTTGCTCATATTGGGTTGAGGGAAAACCCCGGAAAAAACCTCAACCAGGTAACTTTTCCCGACCGGGAATCGAACCCGGGCCATGAGGGAAAAGCGCAGTACATGTAATTAACATTGTTAAACCTGTATTTTGCTTTTCGCAATTGGCATTACAGAATAACATCCAATTTCTTTATTGCAGTAATTGATATTCAATCCGTCTCAACTTCACAATGTCTGAATAGGTTAGTATTCGTAAATATACAGTTATTAACATTTTGTGAGCGAATTTTAGGGATATATTATTTACATTTTTATTTTATTCACGAAATAGTCCTAATAAATATCACTCGAGGTCTGATATTTGCCAGATAAATCCACTCGCTTCCCTCGTGTATTTATCGAGAAATCTCAGACCTCTCGTGACATTACTACAGATATTTTTTCTTCCTTATGACATGAATAATCATCAGTTAAAATAATGGCAGTTAAACCCCTTACACCCTGTATAATTCTGTACGAATTGCAGAGGATTTGGCCTGTCCATCTGTCTGTATCGCGTTCTATATCTCACGGAGGATATAAATTACAAAAGAAATAGGCTAGTGATGGAGGGGGCGAAAAATGAAAACGAGCAGGTCTCGAAGTTGGCCGGCCTGTATAATGCGGCATATTTATACCAATCACCAATATCGCCAGTGTTATTGCAGCTTGGAGCGAACGAGTAGCCTCCGCCCCCCCCAACTATCACATTTTTTTAGAGGGCAACACAGCCGAACAGAAATATTCTCGCCCGCCCTCTGCTAGCTAGCAAATCGATGACGAGCAAAATGGGAGACCATTAATTCTCTCTTGTACTGTTCTGTGCTGCAGGTTCGCTGCCTACAACAACCCTCCCCCGCACCCTCCAACCCCCACCACCGACCCGATAATACAAGGGACAGAATAGCACACCCCACATCACCAGAGTACACACTAAACCTT
This sequence comes from Periplaneta americana, assembly GCF_040183065.1. Classification (NCBI taxonomy): domain Eukaryota; kingdom Metazoa; phylum Arthropoda; class Insecta; order Blattodea; family Blattidae; genus Periplaneta; species Periplaneta americana. Next base: position 25,513,265 of record NC_091132.1, on the reverse strand, counting down.
ATTGAAAACATACACACAATAGCGTGCGGTCACATGTCTCCTCGACATATAAAATGCACCCTCTCCCACCCCCTCCAATACAGATCGTTTAACGAGAAGTGTTATGTAAAAAACACATTCCACAATGTTTGTAGGAACGTGATAAGAAATGTATCAATAAACTCTATTATGTCCCATTCAGGACATCTGGCATTCAATACTTTAAAGTTCGGATTGTAAATTTTTTTTCGTTAAATATGATTGCTACTTTATTTCATTTCGCTATTATACACAGTGAGTTATAATTAGAAGCCGGAATCTTACAAGCAAACATTCTGATGGGGGCAGATAAAAAATTTAAATTTTTTTCTTCCCTACCGAGTAATGTCAGGGATTGTCAGACATCAAAGCAATTTAAGAATAGGCTAAGGAAATATTTTTCTAACAATTCTTGTTAACAATAATAGCTGTTTCAATGTTTAATGGCTATATATATATATATATATATATATAGGGTGTTTAAAAAATACGGGGTATAATTTCAGGTATGTATTTCCCACATGTAGACAATCAAAATCGTTCATTACAACATCTGTCCGGAAATGCTTAATTTCTGAGTTATGGCCTTCACAACATTGAAATTCACCGGAACGTTTTTCTTTCCGCAGGTCGTTGTCATTACAGAAGATGTTCAAAATGTCCACCTCCTGCTTGAATACAGACCTCACATCGATTTCTCATTGACCTGCGAACACGATCCCAAACTCCAGGAGTATTGCGTATGTCCTCAGAACATGCCACAATTCGATTCCGAAGGGATTCCAAATCAGGCACCGGAGACGAATAAACCAACGATTTTAAATGTTCAGATCAGGTGAGCGTGGAGGCCAAGCAATTGGGCCACCTCTATCTATCCATCGAGTTAAATTTTCCATACTCGCACAGACGGTAATGGAGACGTACAAATGTCTTCCGATCTGGACATTGTCGGTGTGGGTACCTCTCCTGGTACAAACGACGAGCCAGCGCAGCATTGCCGTCCGCCTTACCGTACATGAAGTGTATCTCTGCCAGCTCTTGATTTGAATCCATGTCGCACAGTCTAACGCCTACACAACACTGAATGTAACCTTCGCCTCGGAATGAACTGTCAGAGTGCTCTCTTAATGTCTCCTTTGACGGCAACGACCTGCGTGAAGAAAAACGTTCCGGTGAATTTCAATGTTGTGAAGGCCATAACTCGGAAATAAAGCATTTCCGGACACATGTTGTAATGAACTATTTTGATTGTCTACATGTGGGAAATACATACCTGAAATTATGCCCCGTATTTTTAAACACCCTGTATATATATCACAGTTAAATATCTAAATTATCTCATTATTATTATTACTACTACTACTACTACTACTACTACTACTACTACTACTACTACTATTATTATTATTATTATTATTATTATTATTATTATTATTATAACTATTTCTTACCAATGTTTATTATTGTCACATTAACATTACTTATCCAACTTTCATTATTTACTTCCATGTTGTTTTATGGTCTAGATATTAATGTAATAACTATGTAAGCAATTGTATTCAATTAGAATTAGAGTCTGGCTGGGCGGAAGAGAAAGCCTACTGGCCTTAGCTCTGCCAGATTAAATAAATAAATTATTATTATTATTATTATTATTATTATTATTATTATTATGTTAATAATGTCAAAAGAAGTGCTTATACAAATTTTGGCCACTCTACCGCAATTACGAATGTGATTTTTCCTGGGGTCTTTTACTGAAAAAAAATCACACTTTCATGTAAAGATTTATTGGAACAGATAAAACAACTCTTGCGCTATTTTTCAACATATTCCCCGCTGGAATTGAAACATTTGTCATACTGTAGGATCAACAGAGAGGTGCACAACACAACACAAGGATACAAATAGGCCTTTTGATCCTATGGTATAAAAATGTCTCAATTCCAGTGGGGAATATGTTGAAAAATAGCGCAACAATTTATGTATCTGTTTCAATAAATCTTTCCATGAAATTGTGTTTTTTTTGTAAACGGCCCCAGGGAAAATCACTTTCTGGGCGGCCTCGTATTTGCGGTCGAGTGGCCAAAATTTATATAAGCACTTGCTTTGACATTATTAACATGGTGGAAGAAAAAAAAATAACATTTTTATCTGCCCCCATGAGAAAGTTTGCTTGTTAGCCATTACTCTCTGAAATTAAGTGAGTACGGAGTTTGTGCAATGCCAATGACTTGACGAAGAATAGTGGCGCGTGACGCTGTACTATTTCCGCATCAAGGACAAGACAACAATCATAGTACACATGAAAGAATGATTTCAAGAATAGGGCTGTGTTGTATATTACAAAAGAATAAACCTAGTCTTTGCTGTGAATTTTTAACTTAAAATGTTACTGTATCAGAAGCAATATTCTTAACAACATGTTTAAGCCTATATTACGAAAATCTTTGACGTAAAATTTTAACTTATATTATTTCTGTTTCGTAGGTAATGTAATCTAATGTTTAAACTCATATTGCGATATAATTTCTGTTAATAGTTTTGACTTAAATTGCCAGTAATTTCATTATAACTGTAACACTACTCCCTTAATGCAGTTTTAAGCTTATATTACGATAATCTTTGTTGTAAATTTTTTATTTAAAACACTGGTGCAACTATAAAACACAGGCATTACTCTTAATTCAATTTGTAAGTCTATATTACAACAATATATATACAGAGTGTTTAAAAAATACGGGGCATAATTTCAGGTATGTATTTCCCACATGTAGACAATCAAAATAGTTCATTACAACATGTGTCCGCAAATGCTTCATTTCTGAGTTATGGCCTTCACAACACTGAAATTCACCGGAACGTTATGCCTTCTCGTGTGAACTGTGCTTCATCTGTAAATAATACTAAGGCAGGAAAGTTCGGATTTACACCACACTGCTGCAAGAACCACTGACAGAACCTAACTCGTGCAGGGTAATCTGCTGGTGACAGGGCCTGTACACGTTGCAAATGATAAGGATACAATTGATACTCTTTCAACAGTCTCCAGACAGTCGTATGAGGAACATTGACTTGCAACGCTACCCTTCGTGTGCTGATAGAAGGAGTCATGTTCACAGCCTCCAGAATCTCCTCCTGTACTTCTGGAGTTGTAGATCTTGGTCGTCCCCTTCCCAAACCAGGAGAGTTAAATTTTCGATACTCGCACAGACGGTAATGGAGACGTACAAATGTCTTCCGATCTGGACATTGTCGCTGTGGGTACCTCTGCTGGTACAAACGACGAGCCAGCGCAGCATTGCCGTCCGCCTTACTGTACATGAAGTGTATCTCTGCCAGCTCTTGATTTGAATCCATGTCGCACAGTCTAACGCCTACACAACACTGAATGTAACCTTCGCCTTGGAATGAACTGTCAGAGTGTCCTCTTAATGTCTCCTTTGATGGCAACGACCTGCGGAAAGAAAAACGTTCCGGTGAATTTCAATGTTGTGAAGGCCATAACTCGGAAATAAAGCATTTCCGGACACATGTTGTAATGAACTATTTTGATTGTCTACATGTGGGAAATGCATACCTGAAATTATGCCCCGTATTTTTTAAACACCCTGCATATATATATATATATATATATAATTTGAACTGGTAATGGAAATTACGGGAAAACGGTTGACCGGATTTTAATGAATGACTTCTCATTTTGAAGCTTGGAACCCAAATATTTCCAGAAAAATAGTAGTTTTCAGTGAAATGTCAATTTTCCTACATAATTTTCCTATTTTCCAAAATTTATCTGTCGTCAGTTTTGAGAAATAATGACTTTTCAGAATAAAACAAAACACACACACTACAATAAGCAATATTAGGCCTACAAGAAGGCCATGACCTGCAGGATTGCTGACATATTTAGAGCAAAGCAGAGCAAATTCTGTGACATCATAATGACAAAATATGTCGATCTTCATTTGTATAATTTTATAACGTCTCTATAATTGGTTATTAAAACTTTCAAAACTTACTAAAAATAATTTACAGAACTGATTTGTGGTGTGTAATTTTCTGAGTACAGCTGTGTATTGGATATTAAAAACTACGAAACGTGAGTTGGTTTGATGACATTATCGCCATTAAAAGTGAAATATTATTATAGTTAATGCTATGATACGAGCATTTGTCACTAATATACATTTTAATAGTATAGCCTATTGATGATATGAAACTCAAACCTTTTGGGGTTATATAAGTAGACGTAAAGAATATCTTAAATTAGATCTTCATTTGTATAATTTACAGAGTGACAGTATATGTAACTGAAAACTACAAAACTTACGTAAGTTAAAATTATTGTTATCAAAAACGAAATATTTTTATAGTTACTAACCAAGTGGTGTGGGTCTTTTTCATATGTTTAATAGCGGTGTGGTTTGGATTTTCAAATGCGTGATTCTCTCCAGTATTGTCTGGAGAGAGCGCAAAAATTACAGTTCCTAAGGAAAGACCAAAAGGTATTACTTACTGATAAAATAAGAGGCCTACAAATTTTTGTAGTCTCCCGATCATTTCAGCAAGATCTCTTAACAGGATGAAATGATTCTACTGTATACATTTCAGGGTAGTTCACGAAACATGCAGCAGCTATACCAAGATGCTATGTCTATTGTTCGAAAGCATGGCAAATCTGACATTTTCTTAACTCACACCTACAATCCACAATGACCTGAAATAGCTACTACTGCTCTACTCCCAAATGAAAAATCCACCGATCGTCCTGACATTGTAACTTGCGTTTTCGCTTTTAAACTCAAAAATTGAAGATGGATAGGTTAAAGAAAAAGTATTTGGCATAAAAAACCATTCAGAGAAAGTATGTTTCATTATTATGGAAGTAAATAACTTTCAAAATGACTGGTAGGAGTATTCTTGATTGAAAATAAATATGAAAAACTTTATTTGAACTACCAATGAACTTAGTTTGTAGCATTTGCTGCACAAGCCACTAGTTCTACATAATTACGTACCGGTACCTGTAAGTTTGTTTATGCTCGACCATGCCGAAATATAGTAATTATACACCTGGTAGTAGCCCTTTAATGCATCTCATTAAAGTACACTTATTCATTATAATTCAGTTGTTCAGCCAATGAGAAATCACCATTGTACCATTATAAAAGCGCAAGAATCGATTATTCTCGGATATGCAATGGAAAGACAATTAGCGAAAAGTCACGAAGGTTGGAAATCCAATACTGTCACAGAAGGTTATGTTCTGCTTCATCATCGTCATCAACATCATTGGCGCTACAGTCCTTGGTGGGCCTGGACCTCCCTTAGTAATTGTCGCCATCCGTCTCTATCGTGTGTAGCAGCCTTCCAATTCTTGCACCCCAACTTTCTGGCATCCTCTTCCACTCCATCAATCCACCGCAAGTGCGGTCGACCTCGTCTTCTCTGACCTCCCGGATTTGTTATTACAAATTTTTTGCAAGGTTCACTTGGGTCTATGCGTATAATAATTAGCGTTAATTGTAAATAATATTCAAATAAATTCAATTTGTCATCTCGTTTTTCAATTCTAAATCAATTTCCAGCTTATATCAAGATTAATGTTCATGTTATTCTCTAGATTATATCAAGGTCAATGATATTCGTTCCTCGGAAAAAAATCAATACTTTCGCGTCTGCGCACATATCACAATTTAGAAGGTCAATTCCGCTCCTCACTTCGATAACCATAACATGAATATTTATGAATAATTTCAAGTTAGAAATATGGTCGAGCATAAAAAGTCGTAAGAAACTTGTCTATAATGGTAATTAAGACGCTCGTATGAAAATTATGAAACTCGCTTGCGCTCGTTTCATAAACAAACATACTCGCGTCTCAATTACTACCATTATATGCTCGTTGCATAATGTACTATATTCGCATAATCTTTACCAATGGGCAGCATTGAAATGGCGTCTTATATTATAATGCTGTATATAACGAAGTTGAACAGAACATAATAGACAATCAACTTTATTATCTTCTTTAACATTAAAATAGCCATAATGCCATTCCTCACTGAAGCCGTATCTTGGTACTGTAGACAGTGGCATTTTCAAATATTCTGTAAACTGGTCGCCACTGATTGTTTACGTTCTGCAGGTAACGACTGAATAAACAGAATGAAAACAGAGTCGCGGACAGGAAGTGGAGGAAGTAGGGATGGTAATGTTTGCGCTGTAGGGAGCACATGTTTGGCATTCCTGCGCTACCACAGCAGTTGTAAAATAAATTAAAAAACCAAGATTTTCCACCAACAGTCGGCTCGTTTTTTCTTTGGGGAAGAAAACGCGATACTAAATATGTATCTCGCATTAACAGAAGACCTAAGTCTGGAGGTATTATTTTCGTATTAATTCCGCAATTGTTCCCTAGTACGTACATAAATTCTGCTGTATAATAATTCCGCGCTGCGAACTTGTTTGGAGACACAGTTCTGTGGTTAGATGGTTTAGCGTCACGAGTCCAGGACACGCAATACCAGAAATGCGTTGAGTTCACGCTAACCCTTATTGTCCCCCCAAGTCCTTAATCACCACAAAAAAGTTACATTAAGGAGATTATTACGCAACTTCTTTGAGTAGCTAGGGTTGCCATACAAGAACTGAAATATGCCTACAGTACGCATACGATATGCATAGCCATTAGCAACATTTCACTTTAAAAAGCAATATATCCTAATTACCAGTATGCATACACGACACTCAGCGATATACTGATGCTAACTGTATATCTATAAAAAAAAGTTACATGCTAATGCACCATCCATCTTCAAAGAATATTAAAAGCGTAGCCGTGATCCACAAATCAAGAACGGCGGTCAGATGTGAACATGCAGGGAGAAAGCAACTGGCAACTACACAAAACCAACAATAATGCGTATGTGAGAACCTTATTGCGTTGTAGTTAGCTATACGAAAACCTGAACTTCTCAAACAACAGGTAAATATTACATCAAAATAGAGTACATCGCGGTAATTTGAATAAGTTCAAGCTTTCTGACCAATTATTCCAAAAATAATAATTTTATTCTTGTACTTAATTACATTCTTAGGCAATGTTTATCCAAATTATTAAAACAGCAATTTAAAAAACCGGCTTGATGCAAATTTGCTATCTCTAAATATAACTAAAACTACTTTGGTGCCATTTTCTTTAACAGTCCCTAGATTGAACAAATTGAAATCACTTTCTCAATTAAAATTAATAATCCATAAACCCGTCATCGGTCACTATCCTGTGCAAGATTAATAAAGTCTCTATCATTATACCCCACATCCCTCAAATCCATTTTAATATTATCCTCCTATCTACGTCTCGGCCTCCCCAAAGGTCTTTTTACCTTCAGTCTCCCGACTAACACTCTATATGCATTTCTGGATTCGCTCATACGTGCTACATGCCCTGCCCATCTCAAACGTCTGGAATTAATGTTTGTAATTATTTTAGGTGAAGAATACAATGTGTGCAGTTCTGGGTTGTGCAACTTCCTCCATTCTCCTGTATTTTTTTTATTTTAGTAGGTTATTTTTACGACGCTTTATCAACAGCTTAGGTTATTTAGCGTCTGTTTGAGATGGTGATAATGCCGGTGAAATGAGTCCAGCACTGAAAGTTACCCAGCATTTGCTCATATTGGGTTGAGGGAAAACCCCGGAAAAAACTTCAACCAGGTAACTTGCCCCGACCGGGAATCTAACCCGGGCCACCTGGTTTCGCGGCCAGACGCACTAAGCGTTACTCTATAGGTGTGGGCATTCTCCTGTAACTTCATCCTCTTCTCCCCAAATATTTTCCTAAGAACCTTTTTCTCAAACACCATAAATCCGTAAAGAATAAAATTAGAACTAAATGGTAATTACTCGTAATTATTAATTAACTGTCGCAGAACATTTGGGCTATACATGAAATTAGCAAATGAAATTATGTAACAGTAGAAATTAATAACAGAAAGTAATACTGAGTAGTAATCAAGGAAATATTGTCCCTCCCAGATGACACTCCGAATGCCATCCTGTATGCATCTAAGAACGTAAGAGGTCTTAGAATTCTGAGGGCTGAGTGGGAAGCCAGTATTCAAAACTATAACATCTGTAGGTGACTGTAACACGTGAATGATGCAGATCTACAACACATGAGAAATCTAGAATAGGAGAAGAAAACATCTCTCACACGCCTGAAGATTGCTCCAAACAGCGTCACTCCTCAAACTAAAGGAAAACTTCTCAGAGAAGTTCTCAGAAAACAATAATTCCAGTCATGGTGCTAGCTGCCACATAAAGGCAAAGGTGTTTGTACATTTGAAGAATGCCCCAAAGCCAACTCCTGGATTTCCTCTAAAAAGTGTCTTTCGTCCTCGGAATACATCAATGCCATCAAGATGTCTTGCAACGTCACCGCAGTGAGATCTGTCCCTGGCAGAACCTTCAGTACTACCCGTTGTCGCCATCCCGGCTGCAGCGAGACAAACACTTTGCCACGTACTGGGGTTCTGTAAGAAGAGAGAGATACTGCGTAACAACAGACACCATCGTGCCCGTGCAGCAATTGCCAACCTGCTAAGAAACAGAGAATGGGAAGTACATGAGAACATTCATTATGTGTCTGAAAATGATTCTCATAGAAGAGTCGATATAATTGCCATCAATAGAAGAACCCAGAAAGCGATGGTCTTAGATCCTACGATTTGCTTTGAACGAGACACAAATCAAGCACTGCAGATAAATGATGACAAGCGAGCTAAATATGTACCTTGTCTTTCATACCTCAGTGAAAAAATGGCATTTCGCTTTACAACTGGGATGTTACAGGCTTACTATTTGGAGCGAGGGGTTGTTTACCAAAATTTACATGTGATATCCTTAAATCCTTTCAAATTCCCTTTTATGAGGTTCAGAAGATTGTAATGCAAATTCTGAAGGCCCCTCTTAAAATTCTACACCATCATCTATTTGTTAACACGTAAATTTTTGTTTTAATGTACAAATCGAATCATTATTTTGCTCGTTTCATTTCCCTTTATCTTTTATGTTTGTTAATTCCGGATCCCAGTGGTTAACCTCACTTGAGGACGGATTATTTGAAATAAATCTTAGTAGTATCAATGTGGAATATTATATTACAGTATAAATCAGCAACACTTTTTTAGTAGAGTAGGAAATGCTGGACTCGGTACTTAATTAAGACATCCTATAGCGTTTACACCAACTTATGCAGAATAATTTCCTCTTCCCATGAGCCTAATCATCGTACTTTCACTCAAGTTTCCATCGTGCTACGTTCAATTTAGCAGGCATCTCTCACACAATGTCCTGGAGCGCGTCAGTTGCAACAGAACTGCTTGAATTGGAGTAGCGTAATTTTTCAATCACACAACAGAATTAAATTTGGGTGGGGCTTCTGTGGATCCTCAATCACTTACTTCCTCCACTTACCTAAATCCACATAAAGCTTCTATTCCTCCCACTTATTTTAATGAAAAATTAAACGTAAAATTACAATCTCTAATCCCTTCATTTCTTCCACGCTGTAATGGAACTTAATTTCTGGCGATAATAGCTTCGTAATTAGCTAGCCTTCCGTTTGTTATACAGCATGCAGGAACTACTTTTCTTTCATAAAAGGCACGCAATCTCTAATTAGATGGTCGCTGCACCAGAGAACCTAGACTACATATTATCAGCTTCTTTAATCGGGGAATATAACGTCGACGCTGAAGGGAATGGAAGTTTGTTGTTAATATTAAATGAAGTTTAATATCAAAGCACAAAAAAGGAAGGAAAAATTAAACCTTACTGATATAATCATCACTATTTCTCAGTCAATTATAAGACTTTGAAAACTGCTGTATTAATTTACGAACTAGCTGACAGATTTTCGTCTATTAATCTTATGTTATGCTCTCCTATTTGATAGAGGCAGCAGCACCGCTGAACCATCAAAGGATAAAAATCTGGTTTTCAGGTACAGCTCCCTATAATAATAATTTGAAGGAAAAATTGTTCTGGAACCTTTGGCTCAGCGCACCAACGCTCTACCGACTGAGCTACCTAGGAACTCCACCAGACCCGGGTACAATTATTCCTTTTATATCCACATACCTCAAGTGAGTTGACAAGACGCCAAAGACCCAGCATTGAGTCGGAAATAGATTGAGAAAATTATGATACAATTTGTATTGAAATTAAAATACGTTTTTAAATAATTAAGAATGTATTTTCGAAGGCTGTGTTAAATTTTAGCAGTAACAAGAATTACTTTGAAACTACAATTGTTATGTAAATAGGGTAAATTAGTGTCTGTTGGACAGTCGGGCATGTTGGACACTTTGTAATTTAACGTGTTACCTCTCCACTTGTGAGCACCTCATTCTGCTAGAAGTCAATGACGGAAGTAGCTTCACTCGTGGCTACTTCCGTCAATGACTTCTAGCTGAATGTGATGCCCACAAGTGGCGAGGTAACACGTTAAATTACAAATCGTCCAACATGCCCGACTGTTCAACAGACCCTGATTTACCCTGCGTAAAAATAAGTCTACGTGTATAACTTTATTAACTTATATTGTACATATCAATTCAAACATCCCTCAAGAACTGAGAAAATATGAAATACTCCTCAAAAACTAAGAAATTATTTTAAATTAAAAATTGATCAACCTGGTTAATTTCTTCCATAGTAAACATAATATCATAATGGCCCTTCTAGCATATCATAAGAGCACCAAAAAGTTCATAATAGCTCTTGTAGTGTATCATAATAGCCCCTCTCATTCATATACTAATTACTGCTACACTGATCAACATCCACAGCTTTTCTTTAGAGAAAAATGAAGATGACACTATTCTGAGTAAAAGGAAAATTTAAACATTTTTCTAGCTTCATTCATTCAAGAGCCATAATAAATTTAACCGTGTATCACATCAAAAAAGCTTTTTCAAACTCCAAACTGCCTTTTTTTAATACACTTATGAGGCTGGTTCTGATTATTTTTTAATTTTGTTCAATATTGGTCCTTAAAGAGCATAAAATGTAGGCTACTTCCATAATCGCGGCTTTAAATATATTCAAACTGAGACCTTGATACATACATTTTAAAGTCTGTATCAAATTAGCCCCACTTTTTTTACTGTATCATATTAGCTTTACTTGACCTTACCTTATTTTGGGAGAGAATGGAGCTACTTATTTAGAAGGGAACCGGACACCTACCGTCCTAAATAAAGTATTGCAGAGGATACTGCATTTACCGAAATGAGTGAAGACTTACAACAAAAATATATTAAAAAATAAACGCCCTCAGAAGTAGAAGATTTTTTTTCTGTATTCGGTTAATGGGGTAAGCTATTATACATCGAATGTCGACGTAAAAATTCCTCTCTTACTATGACACAAGGCCCGGAGATGTTATTTATTATTCGCAAAAAAAAAAAAATATTAGGTTTACTGTACAATTGGAAAGAAAAGTAGAAGATGAGCAAAGGAAGTACTTGCGAATAAATGACAAAAATTCGTTTGAAATAGCGAGATAAGTGTAACGAAATATCGCAGAAGAAGAAAATGGTTGAGGATGTGATTCAGGACAAAATTAATTATTTTGAAATAGAACTATAAATGACTGGAATGACCTACCTGCTGCGGTCTTTGAGGGCTGTCCTTCCTTAAGGAGATTCAAGAATAACTTAAAACGTTGTGTATAAAGTGTAAATTAAAATTAAGGTGACATTTATTTTTTAAAGTGACATGTATTTATTTCGCCTGACGAGTTACTCCCTTGGTTTGAATTGTAAATCATTTAAAAATAGCTTGTAACAGGGTCTTAGACTAGAAATGTTTAGTTTAAATGTAGTTCTGTTTATAAGTATGAATAAGGGTGTAATTGTTTGTATTATTTGAACTGTTGTATCAGTGAAGCGTGGTGAGTCTATGAAGTTATGAATAATTTCGGGAGAAAAATTGTTCCGGGGCCGGGCATCGAACCCGGGACCTTTGGTTAAACATACCAACGCTCTACCAACCGAGCTAACCGGGAACTCTAACAGACACCGATCCAATTTTTCCCTTTATATCCACAGACCTCAAAGTGGACAACCGTCAAGCAACCAACATTGTAGGTAGAGCGTTGATACGTTTAACTAAAGGTCCCGGGTTCAATGCCCGGCCCCGGAACAATTTTTCCCTCGAAATTATTCAAATCAGCTTTACAGGGAGTTATACCTGAAAGCTTGATTTGCAGTGAAGTTATGGTTTTACAGTGCAGTGAATAGTTTCGATCAGTGACAATTTATAGTGTCAATGAAATGTTTTCTATAATGTCAGTGAAATGTATTATATAGTGTCGGTGAAATGTGTCATAGTGCCAGTACAATGAGTGAGATGAGAGTAAAGTGAAAGATGTATATATATATATATATATATATATATATATATGTGTGTGTGTGTAGGTTGTAATGTAAAACTAGGTTCAATTATGGATTAGGTTATTTTATGTATTATAATTATAATAATAATAATAATTATTATTATTATTATTAATTGTAATTATTGTGTATAACTGTATTATGTATATAATTGTATTGTGTATTGTACAGGGACATCATTTTATTTTTACTTCAATTTGTATTGTACCTGAGTTTTTGAATGTACTTCACTCCCAACCCTTCTACTATGAAGTTCAATCGCCCTCCACACAGATCCAAGACCGCATATACAGTCTAGTAGCCTTACTGTCATAATAAACAGTACGTTCCAAAAATATGTTCGCGTTTTCCAGTGACGAAAGAGTTTTCAATATTGCATCATTTTCGCACAGGTACTCTCGTCCATTTGCCTACGTCGCATTCCGGTTTCCCCACCTGCTTCTATTCGCCTCTCTGTAAAGGCTAGTGGCTGGGCTGTCTTAGTTCTTTTCTGAGAACATTAATTTCTGTTAGGAATATTATACGTAATATTATATCTATACAACTGTTTAAAATAACTTAATTAAAAGGGCCTAGTTAAGTAATTAACTGTCACGTGATCCCCCCCTTTCTACGACCCTGCGACAAAACCACTTGGACGGACAGTAGATAGCATGTCTGAGTAATTTTATCTTTTCGGATCGAGCAGAAATGAAGATTGAATTTACAGTACGTAAGGTACTCTGAGAGTAGGTAGAATTATTTCAACATGAGTTACTAGTACGAAGGACGAAACTGGTAATTCGAATTACACACATTAGAACTGAAGCCTGTATTGAAATGAACGGCCACCATTTTGAAAATGTGTTTAAATATCCATATTATGATTATTTTTCAATTTAACGTCATTCTCTATAGTGTACGCTAATGTGCTGTAGACAGTATAATATACACTGCATAATGACTATGTCCGCATGGACAGCTCAGTTCGTGAGTAAAAACACGTATTGTTAATACTGTACCGTATTTTGATTAAACAAAAACCTAATGAAAATTATCAAACTCAAAAGCGTGATATTTCCTAGTTTACGTAAATGGATGAACTACTTTTCTTCCCTCCTATACTATACTAGTAAAGTGATTTGTTTGTATATTACGCCAGTATCATCGAACACCAGTCGTGGAAGGGGGTATCAACCGTTGATCTAAAGGTATAATATTAGAAATGTTAGTAAAAATAAAATGATGTCGCTGTATAAATTGTAGTGTGTATTGTTTATGATTTTATTGTGTACTGTTTATATTGTTTTTACCACTGCCACCGGGTGCTTGCCCACTTGTAGTGTAAATAAATACATAACATAATTAGAATATGAAGTGAGAAGTTATCGATGGTTAAAATTTTGAGACTATATCTACTATTAAATTTAATAGAAAATTTAGTAGATGTTACATAAACATTAAGAATAAAAATAATGGGAGATTGAAGAGAAATTGGTAAGCGATTATAAAAGATGGGGGAAATATTGAGAATAATATGAATTATGCGGTGAGGAGAAGTTTTAAAAGAAAATTACGAAGGAAAGAAGAAAAAATAAGAGGTACGACCAAAATGAAAAGGGAATGAGACGAAAACGAACATGACATAACATTAAAATCCCCATCAATTGCTGACAAATTTCGTAGCATCGTACAAGGTTTCACATGTATTGGTTAGACCCGTGCTGTCCAAATGAAAAATTTGTAAGAGGGTGAGATTTCAATCTCTGTTATATGTAGAGGGTAAACACACCCCTATCCCACGTCAGGGCAATACCCGGCGAGGGGGAGATAGCCATCTGGACGGAACCACCCAGGGCCTCGATTACCAAAGCGCCGGTTTACAAGACACTCTGGTCACAACGCAGCGAGAGCTGTCGGTTGTACTTCGTATGTTACGTTGCCGATATATCACACGCGCTGTCTCACTTTAAAACAGATGCTTCTGAAAGTAAACAGTGCTATTGGTGACGTATGCATTCGTTTTCCAAGCTAAACATAGAGTTTTATAAGACATTTTCTGCTTTCGCACAATTTCGTGTAAGTAAACTCTTTTAGTTGTTAACTCTATGCAACTATTAGTGCTTTATGGTTGTGCTAACTGATGGAGTACTAACTGTTTGAATTTAAGACATTTTTGTTGCTGAATATGAAATACTACACTTTAGTCAATTATTGTAGTGATAAAAGCAATTCTTAGCTACACTATTGGAGCCCTAACTGATTGAGTTTAAGACATGTTTGTTCCTGAATATGAAATACCACATTTCAGTCAATTATTTTAGCGAAAAAATCAATTCTTAGCTACATTATTGAAGTACTAACTGACTGAGTTTAAGACTTTTTTTTTTTTTTTGCTGAATATGAAATACCACAATTTAGTAAATTATTTTAATGATAAAAGCAATTCTGAGCTACATTATTGGAGTACTAACTGACTGAGTTTAAGACATTTTTGTTGCTGAATATGAAATACCACATATAAGTCAATTATTTCAGTAACAAATGGAATTCTTAGCTATATTATTGGAGTACTAACTGACTGAGTTTCAGACATTTTTGTTGCTAAATATGAAATACCACATTTTAGTCAATTATTTTAGTAATAAAAGCAATTCTTAGCTACATTATTGGAGTACTAACTGATTGAGTTTAAGACATTTTTGTTGCTGAATATGAATACCACATTTTAGCCAATTATTGTAGTGATAAAATCAATTCTTAGTTACATTATTGGAGTACTAACTGACTGAGTTTAAGACATTTTCGTTGCTGAATATGAAATAGGTACCACATTTTAGTCAATTATTTTGTGATAAAATCAATTCTTAGTTACATTATCGGAGTACTAACTGACTGAGTGTAAGACATTTTCGTTGCTGAATATGAAATACCACATTTTAGTCAATTATTTTGTGATAAAATCAATTCTTAGTTACATTATTGGAGTACTAACTGACTGAGTTTAAGACATTTTCGTTGCTGAATATGAAATACCACATTTTAATCAATTATTTTAGCGATAAAAGCAATTCTTAGCTACATTGTTGGAATACTGATTGAGTTGAAGACATTTTCGTTGCTGAATATGAAATACCACATTTTAGTCAATTATTTTAGTGATAAAAATTCTTAGCTACATTATTGGAGTATTAACTGATTGAGTTTAAGACATTTTTGTTGCTGAATATGAAATACCACAAAATTATTCAATTATTTTAGTGATAAAAGCAATTCTTAGCTACATTATTGGAGTACTAACTGATCGAGTTTAAGACATTTTTGTTGTTGAATATGAAATATCACATTTTAGTAATAAAATCAATTCTTAGCTACATTATTGGAGTACTAACTGACTGAGTTTAAGACATTTTTGTTGCTGAATATGAAATACCACATTTTAGTCAATTATTTTACTGACAAAAGCAATTCTTAGCTACATTATTGTTCTATACGCATACTCTTGTCTAGCATCTAAGACAGTCTACAATTTATTTTCGAAAAATTATTTACTAGGGGCAAGTTCACCAGGTTAGCAGAATGTTAGTCCATTAAGTTTTCGTCCATTCATAATTTGGTCCTAATCTTACGTTTGTCCAGTTATATGTTTGTCCTGCATCAAATTTTGTCCACAAATCTTTCGTCCATCTAATTTTAGTGTTATGTGAAATTTCGTCTATATGTTTTGTCCTTATCTGATTTAATCCAAATTTATTTACTTGAAATTTTCGTAGCCGTGTTTATCACAAAAAATAATCACTGAAATAAAACATGAGATTTATTTTCAGTTATTTCAAAGAACAAAGATCATGCATTCATTGCAGCTATATCTTAGGAAATGTAATTTCCTTCTTTAATTTCCATCTTCGGGGTTCTGCGAGTTGCTGTGTAATTTCATTACAGGTTGACTGATTCTCACATAGCCAATAATATCCTGGTTCGATTCTTATTATAAGAGTGGAGTTGATAACAGTAGCCGTCTTTTATGAGCGTGGTTTGGTCCTTTTGAAGTAATTACTTTGGTATCCATACCTGATAATTTTAAGTAAAACTAATGTATGCATTTCCCTAGCAACACCTGTCCATTTCTGAGTTCTCCATTATTTGATATTATATTGTTGGCATCTGTTTAAAATATGCTTCTAGTATTTGAATATCCAAAATCAATCACGATTGGACAATATGTATACTGGACTAAATTTTTGTGGACTAAAAAATTTCTAGACGAAATTAACTCTTGGACGAAAATCTTATGGCCTTATTCCACTGGACTTAAATGTGTTGAACACAAAAATTTGGACGAAATGTTGTATTGGACGAAAATGTTTGGACAAACATGCCTAACTTACTCCGTACTAGTTTCTTTTCACAGAACAGTAACATAGATTACTGTCGTATGACATATGACGGAAAATAATTGAGAAACGGCGCGGACAGTTAAAATTCATTCTTCAGAATACTTTTCGCTTTAGTGTTAACGTGACTTTTCACTACCATATGAAAGCCAATTTAAAATACGCTTGTCTAGCATTAAAATTTTTACTTTTGGAACTATATCAATATATTAATATATCGACATAATTTATTAAGCAGCTTATTGGTAAAGCTAACAATTCACACACGAAGTCGTTGCAGCCAACATCATTTATTTTTATTCACATTTGTGGCATTGTAACTATGAAAAGAGGACACTTTTAATAAATATTATTGTGGCTTGGTAGTTACTATTGTGTCTATATTGCTTTTAGCGTCAGTGGTATCGCATTTTATCCCGCGATGTGTATTGATATTTTATTGAAATCGTTTCGCTGAACTAAGGACTGATACAGTTCAGTATCCGGTATTGATTTTGCCTGCCTTTTAATTGGGTGACCTCTAGCTGGATTCGAATTAATGACGTCGTGTCCATTACCTTGGGACTGAAGTTTGTAGGACTCATGACCATTGAGGAAATTACACTCCTAGTTGGCCGTACCATTCGTATTGTATTGTATTGTATTGTATTTATTAACATTCCATGGTATTCATACATGCTTACAGCTAGAATATGGAACAAGTCAAAAAACTTAATACTATTATAAAATCTTAATTTATAGTCACAGTCTAGATGAAATATATATATAGACGAGATTTACAATATAGTCTACTAGTACAACAAAAAGTTTTAGTATCAATTTCATGATGTGTTATTGAATGTCATGAATTAACCTACAGAATAGAAGGCGTGAGAAATTAAGTACTTCTTTAATTTGGCCCTAAATAATTTTATGTTTTGAGTTTCATTTTTTATCTCGATAGGGAGGCTATTAAACATTTTTACTGCCATATAACGGACTCCTTTTTGATAGCACGATAGACTTGCCGATGGAGTATGAAAGTCATTTTTTGACGTGTATTTATGCTATGAACTGTTGAATTAGTTACAAAGTTTTCACGATTACATACGAGGAAGATTATTAATGAAAAGATATACTGACAAGCCATAGGCATTATTTGTAGCTTTTTGAAAATAGCCCTACACGATTCCCTAGATTTGGCACCTACTATTATTCTAATTACTCTTTTTTGTAATAGAAATATATTGTTACTATCTGTGGAATTTCCCCAGAATATTATTCCAAAACTCATTACCGAGTGGAAGTATGCAAAGTATATTGTTTTTAAGGTATTGATATTTACTATCTTTTGCATAGATCTAATAGCAAAACAAGCTGAATTTAGTTTGGGGGTAATTTCTTTAATATGATTTTTCCAATTTAACACATTATCGATTTTTAAGCCAAGAAATTTGGTTGTTGTTGTTTCTAATAGGGATCTATTATTAATTATTGCGCTAGAAATTTGCGACGTTGAATTTGGACAGGATTTAAATTGAATTATGATAGTTTTGTTACAATTTAATACTAATTTATTGACTGAGAACCAGTCACATATTTTGAAGAGAATTTCCTCTGTTGAAGATTGGAATGTGTTTGAGTTATTGGCTGTAATTACTATACTTGTGTCATCTGCAAATAATATGGGATGACCTACATCTTTTATTAGGGGGGCAAGATCATTTATAAACACTAGAAAAAGTAGGGGACCTAATATTGATCCTTGAGGAATTCCATTATTAATACTTCCCCATGTCGTTTATTAGATATTCCGCCAGACATACAAAACAAGGTTGTATACATAAACTCACATAAATCAAAATATACATTATGTTGTCTGTAGAGTGATATATATTTTTCGATAACCGATAACCAGATAATATAAAAGACAGTTTAAAATCATTGAAATAATGTATAAAATAGTTACATTACCGGTTGTTCTGTATGGTTGTGACACTCAGACTCTCACTTTGAAAGAGGATTATAGATTAAGGGTGTCTAGAATAAGTTGCCTAGGAAAATATTTGGTGCTAAGAAGGATGATGTTATAAGAGAATGGAGAAAGTTACACAACGCATAACTGCACGCATTGTATTCTTAACTTGACATAATTAGGATCATTAAATCCAGATGTTTGATATGGACAGGGCAGTATGAGTGAATCCAAAAATGCATATAAGAGTAAAGTGTTAGAAGATATGATGGAAAAAGACCTTTGGGGAGGCCGAGACGAGGATGGAAGGATAATATTAAGATGAATTTGAGGGAGGTGAGATATGATGCTAGGGATTGGATTAATCTTGTTCAGGATAGGAACCGATAGTGAGGGCGGCAATAAACCTTCGTGTTTTATAAAAGTTATTTGTAAGTGAGTAAGCTGTGATAAGCGTGCACTTACTGTAGGGATATAACTGATTATAATTAATGTTTAGAGTGGCATTATTAATACTGTAATTCTAAAATGTATTCCATTCTCATAACACGTCCAGACTTTATCTAGAGATTATAGTTTGAGTCATGTATGTACTGGGTTAATGAGTAAAAGATTAATTATCTGTCCGAAGTCCAACGGCAGGTCATCGCACTGGCCACAGCGTGGGTACGCCATCGAGTAGACGCGAATCACGCGGACTTCAAGTGTCACCGTAGCGTCACTGACGCGAGCATATAAAACGGAGCTGGTAAAATTCATGATATGGGAATAATAAGTTAATTAAGTAGTAAAATATCGCTGCAATCGAAAAGTATTGGGAATAAATTTGAATAAGGGACAAAAAAAAGTTTCCTTCCCAGGCAGGTTTCTAACCACGAAGGTCTTAGTTACCAGTCTATCGTGCTCTGGAGTGATCAAGGCTCTGAAATCAGTTACAAGTGTCGGTCCTATTTTTTGCCACTACTGTACACCATAATTTAAATATTAATAGAGCGAAGTTGTTATTTATTTAATTAATTTAATATATTAATTATTATATGCAGTGTTGTTTCTTCTTTTCGTTCTCAAACAGTCAAAGCACCAAATTGTTTCATCAGTCTCTGCTATAGGCCTATGAATTTTGTTGTTCTAAGGATAATCTCACATTCTTTAGCATTACTTTTATATTTTAACTTCCTAATATAAAAATAAGAATTATATATTTCAATAAACATCTAGACTCAAATTTCAATATCAATAAAACATTCCTTCTCGCTATTTCACATACGGGAGTCGAACCTCGTCAGACGTAAGTTGTAGAAAGAGTAAACATTTTAGCGTCTTTGTTAAGTTTAAATTTTATTGGTCAACGTTCATGATTTCCTATTGTGGAAAAATAATTGAACTGACGTTACTAGTATTAAATTGTATATTTAACTATTATTTTATCATTGTACAATTTAAATCCTGCAGCTGACAATCCTACAATAAAGAACGTTTAAAGAATAGAATTCCACCTACAGACATAGCAGAACAAAGAACGCTTTTCTTAGAGTTTTAATTACTCGTTTCTTGCCAATAGAAATTTTGAGCGATGCTGACAGAAAAACAAGCGCAGATCGCATCTAAAGAAAACTGGAATAATGCAAGTAGCTGTCCTTATACGCAATGGACATTTCTTTACATGAATGAACAAGAATAAGTCGTAAAATATGCGTAGATGTTGAAACAAATCGTCCAAAAATGTGATGACAGGTAAGAGAATATTCAAACTTCATAGTATGACAGGAGCTTCAATAGGAAATTGATGAAACATTTCCGAGTTGAAGTCCAACTTCCAATACGTAATGTGAATTATTTGTTTAATAACATAAACAATAAACAAATTATCTCATGAAACTCTTTTACTTAAGCTTAAATATTATGGTTTTAATGGTCTTAGTGTAAAATTTTTAGCGTCTTATTTGAATGATAGGCATCAATCTGTTTTGGCAAATGGTAAAAGGTCACAGTATCAGGTATTAAAACATGGTGTGCCTCAAGGCTCAATTTTGGGACCTTTACTGTTTATTATTTATGTTAATAATCTTCCCGACTATATTCGGGATGGATGTTCTGAGTCTTTCATGTTTGCTGATGATTTAGCCGTTAATACTATTCATAAAAATAGTGATATATTGTCTATGGAACGTGCTGATGTATCAAGTAGGGTTGTTGATTGGTGTAGTGCGAATAACCTTATGATTCTAACAAAACTGTTAAATTAAACTTTGGTATTAATCGTCTTACTACTGTTAGTAGTAGGTTTCTGGGCATTTTTCTTGAGCCTAAAATGGGATGGAAAACTCATGTTGACTATGTTGCTAAGAAAATAAGTAAAGGCCTATATATGTTAAGGTTGCTAAGGAATAATTTACCTAACAAGGTATTGTTTACAATATTTCATAGCCATATACAAAGTCATTTAAATTATGGTATTATTCTTTGGAGTCACCATACTTCTGCGCAAGCTCTTTTCATATTACAAAAGAAAGCTTTAAGATTAATTTATGGAGTACCAAATACGACTCATTGTAAACCTCTTTTTATAAGGTCACAAATCTTGACGTTGCCGTCTATGTATGTATTGGCCTGTCTTCTTTACATTCGGAATAACATTAATAATTGCATAGCATGTACTTCTGTTCATAAATATTCTACAAGAAATAATACAAATTTATATATTGACGAATGTAAATACAGTATTACTCAAAATAGTTTTCTATTCTTTGCTTTTAAATTATTTAATAGTCTACCTGTTGATATAAGGAATCTTCCATTCCGAGTGTTTAGGACACGAATTAGGACTATATTATTGGCAAATCCATTGTATGATGTCGATGAGTTTTTTAATATTCATGTATCTTAATTTGTATCCATTGTATGATATCATGTATTTTAAATTGTATATGACGATGCCATACATGTTCCGCATGTTTTTGCAAAATAAACTATCTATCACTATCTATCACTATCTGGAACTACTGAGAGAAGATTCAAGTAAGCCTAATACGTAAAGAAATGTGCTTCAAAACTTGAGTGAAATGATGGAAGCTTTCATTCTTCTCTATCACTCTGAATTTCACACAGAGATGAAAAAAAAAACACTGAAAACCTCTGGTGTTGAAAACAATAATTTTTAAAATTTCGGTGTAGGGTTCCATCTGCAATGCTGAATTAAAATTTATTTGTTTATTTATTTATTTATTTCTTTATTTATTTATTTATTTATTTACTTATTTACTTATTTATTTACTTATTTATTTATTTATTTATTTATTTATCTATTTATTTATTTATTTATTTATCTGTCAACAAACTTTACAATTCACAGTTACAGTGGACCTTCACATTTCTGCTTTTCGATCCACCATCCCTTTAATACATACCGGTACCACCCTTTTCTATTAGTATATTCATTTGCCAAGTATTTATTTGTTTACTTCCTATTCTTCTGTTTTAACTGAATTACTATATACCCTTCCCTATCCATCCTATTCTATTCTATTCTCTTACTCCTACCTAGACTGTCTCCTTTCCATTTCTCGCTCACCTATTAAATATTGCATATTCCTTTCCTTAATAATTCACATTATTTATTATTTTCTTCTCTACTCTCAATCTACCTGCTCTTAATAATTCTTTTCCAGCTATTTTCTCCTAAATTGATTGTCTACATTTCCCTTTTGTCTATTTTACAACACGTACATCTATCCTCTGTTTATTTACTTATTGATCCCTTCTTTCTCTTCGCTTCACACCTAAATTTCCTCCTTTATTACGCCTTTCCATATATTTATATCTATTATACTTCTACAGTTATCGTACTTCTGATGCTATTCCCAACCCACAACATTGAAAATATGCAATATTTAATTCACTTAATTACTCTTACAATTTCTCTGGCTGAGTTTAAATATAAGAAACTATTATTAATATTTAAAACAATTAATAATATATATATATATATATATATATATATAATTTTAACTGGTAATGGAAATTACGGGAAAATGGCTGAACGAATTTTAATAAATGACCCCACATTTTGAAGCTTGGAACGCAAAGTTTTTCAGAAAAATAGTAGTTTTCAGTGAAATGTCAATTTTCAACATAATTTTTCTGTTTCCCAAAATCCATCTGTCGTCAGTTTTCAGAACTAGCTAATTGCATTTCAGAATAAAACAAAACACACATTACAGTAAACAATATTACACGACGGCCATGATCTGCAAGAATGCGGACATATTTAGAGCTCAAATTAAATTAGTTATTAAAAACTTAACTTAGTAAAAATAATTTACAGGTTCGATTCCATTCAGTTAAAATCCTTAGATTCAAAGGATGGCAGTCTATGGCGTAAAACAAGACAAATTACTAAAGAAACTGAAAAGATTCCACCGCTAAAATATGACAATCAGTGGCTCACAAGCCCGAATGATAAAACTGAGATATTTTCCAAAATTTTAGGAGAACAGTTTAAACCTAATGACAACGAAGATAATATTACAACTTTAGAAGTAAATAATACTCTAGACCAGCCTCTACAACTGTCTCCAATTTGTAAACTATTCACTCCAGCTGAAGTCAGAAACACGATTAATAGATTACCCGCGAAAAAAGCCCCTGGACATGACTATATAACACAACATATCCTCTTGCAACTGCCTAGAAGAAATATAGTACTGTTAACACAGATATACAATGCAATGGTACGCTTATCATATTTTCCTTCAACATGGAAGCACGCTAATATTGTGATGATTCCTAAATCGAATAAAATTCGTACTGATCCATTTAACTACAGACCTATAAGTCTTCTGTCTCTCTTTTCAAAAATATGTTAGCGTCTTTTGTTACCAAGACTATTAACGCATCTCGAATCACTGTTACTAAATACTCAATTTGGATTCAGAAAAATGCATTCCTGTCCGCAACAATTACACAGGATTATTGACATAATTCTTGACACCTATGAAAAGAAACAAATCTGTTTAGGCCTTTTCCTTGATACAGAAAAGGCGTTCGATAAAGTGTGGCATAATGGTCTCTTATTCAAACTAAAAAACCATCTTCCTGACACATACTACCGTTTAATTCAATCATTTCTTAGAAGACGAACTTATTCAGTAATATACGAAGGTGTACAGTCTCAGATTAGATATATTTCTGCAGGTGTACCTCAAGGGAGCATTCTAGTCCCTTTTCTCTACTTAATTTACACTCATGACATACCAACACCTAAATCAGATTCTCTAACTGTAGCTCAGTTCGCTGATGACATTGCTGTCCTTAGCAAAGGAGATACTGGTGAACAAGTGACAACCATTCTACAAAACTTTCTTCAAGAAATTGAAATTTGGAACAAAAAATGGAGAACAGTCATGAACACAAATAAGTCATCAACAATAACATTCACATACCTCAAAAAAGAAAAAGCACTTCCATTATACCTCAACTGTTCACCAGTACCGCAGCATGAAGAAGTACGATATCTTGGACTCATCCTAGACAGTCGCTTGACCTGGAATAAACATCTCACTTACACCCTCCAGAGATTAAGATACAGACTTCATCGATTGAAAGCAATACTTTCCAGCTCTTGTCTTTCCCTTTCCAACAAAAGGTTAATATATGTAATGCTTCTCAAACCTATTTGGCTCTATGGATGTTCTATGGGGATCGGCTTCTATAAGACAAATCAAGCTTATTCAAACATTCCAAAATCGGGCACTAAGGATAATCACTGGAGCACCATGGTACATGAGAAGTGAAACACTTCATTCAGATCTAGACCTAGCCAAAATACAGACTGTAATTCATTCTTCCTACACACGCTTATTTGCAACATTGTCAACACATTCTAACAACTTAATCAACCAGATTTCTCGGAACTTGCCCCCTGCACGGCCTGATCGTCGCCTCAAGAGGAAAAGACACACTGATTGGTTGATGCTTTGAGGAACGTTAATGAACGTCACCCTCTCCACAAGTCTCATATTATTGTAACGTTAATTATTTAAGCACAATTGATAGTACTAATGTACAAAAATTGTCAAATAAAAAAAATAAAAAAAAAAGGTTCGATTCCGTGGTGTGTAATTTTCTGGGTTCAGCTGTGTATTGGATATTAAAACCACAAAACTTGAGGTGGTTTGATGACATTATTACCATTAGAAATGAAATATTATTGTAGTTAATGCCATGATGTGACTATTGTTCATTAATTATACATATTAGTGCCATATTGATGATATGAAAGTGAAACGTTTTGGAGTTATATAAGTAGATGTAGAGAATAACTTAAATTAGATTTTGATTTCTATATTTTACTGAGTGACGGCTATATAGTATATGTTACTGAAAGCTGTAAAACTTACGTAAGATAATAATATTATTAAAAATCAAATATTTGTATAGTTATTAATTAAGTGGGGTTGGGTCTTTTTCATATATTTAATGGCGGTGTGGTGTAGATATTTATATGCGTGGTTCTCTTCAGTATTGGCTCGAGAGAGAGTATCTTTCATTATTATGGAAGCAAATAACTTTCATAATGTCTGATATTCTTCATTGAAAATTAATCTGAAAAATGTTTATTTGAACGTCTAATGAACTTAGTTTGCAGAATTTGCTGCACAAGCCACGAGTACAATATAAAAATATCTTAAATGTAAAATATACTGTAATGGCTTGGAGATTATGAATTATCCAATAAATTAACTCAGACATTATATCTGCTTCGAAGAATCAAACCTGTAATTGCACAATACATGCTAGTTAAAATATATTATGCCTTATTCCATTGTCACTTGAATTATGCTATTAGACTCTGGGGAAATTGTTCACGTATTAATGACATTTTTCTGTTACAAAAGAAGGCTGTTAGAATTTTATCTGGCAGTAATTATGTAGCACATTGCAAGCCATTATTTATTAGATTTCAAATTATGACACTTCCATCTTTGTATATTTATGCATGTTTGTTGTATGTTAAAAGAAATGAAACTCAGCTTCCTTTACGTAAAGACTATCACGAGGACGCTACCAGATATTGTAATGATATTCAGTTACCATTGATTAGACTTGAAAAAACAAATTCTTCATTTATGAAACAAAGTATAAAGTTTTATAACATGTTGGATAATGACGTTAAACTTTTGGATATGAGACATTTTAAGATTGTATTAAGAAAACATTTTACTAATCATCCATATTATAGAATAAGTGATTTTCATGGTATGCTTAAGAATGTGTTGCTATGACTTATGTTGATTGTTTCTTGACTTAGTTTGATTGTCTGTAGACACAAGCTAAACTTAATAAAGCATATCTACTACCCAGCGTACAGAAATTTTGTCATTTTTAACCTCCTTTTCGCCCAACTTTAAGTCTTTCAAGGCCTAAGAGGAGTTCAAATAAAAATGTATCATTAACGCATTTCTCGGTTTTATAATGACTATTACACTCTTACTACGTCATACTACTTTTGACCAATAAAACGGTACGAAAGGGCGTATTTCAACCAACCATGGCTGCTTATCGCACAATTTTATCGCGTCCCTAGCATTTGTTTAATTTTATCGCGTCCCTAGCATTTGTTTAATTTTATCGCGTCCCTAGCATTTGTTTCTTTGTTTGCCAACATTTGAAACTGCGCTGGTCTGGACGTCAAAAAAAAATATATAGGCCTATATATATAATTACAAACCACTCCAGCCGATGCAAAGCAGTTTCAAATATGACTCGCATTGGCATTCAAGAACAAGAATTAATAAAAATCACTGATCATACCTATGCATCTTCTCAAATCCGATTTACAAATAAATGAAGAGCACCATTCGGAAATCCTGAATAAGTTGAATACACCATGTAGGCCTAAATCAACGAGTTCCACTTCTATTATGCACACGTCCAATATAACATCAATTGAATCACCAACCACATTCAAATTTGAAAATTGTACATTCAATAATTATTCCTTTTAAAATTATTCATGTTTATTTTTTATGTCATCGTCGTTAAATAAAACTTTTCTAACACTTGTGTATATTAGTAAGGTTATGTTATAGCTTCTGCTATATGATATTATGGATAGTCACGTATCAGAGATTGTTTAATATTAAGATTTATTGAAAATCATCTATCAAGTGACGTTGATTACTGGGATTCGGATAATTGAAGTGGAATGTTGCATTTTAATAAAAATGAAACTGAATCAACAATGCCTTCTTGACTAGTAACAGTCCACAGAGTTCAATGATGATTCCATAGTTGGCACAACTGATACCGGTAACAAGAAAACATAATCATGAAACACTACTGCCATCTAGCGTAATGTTGAGATGGTACAATAATACATTTGAAGACAGTTGTATTTTCTTAAGCCAATTAATATTTTATTGTACACTTTGTTACTTCTAATCTTTATATAGCCTACTTTCTTCTAATCGTGTAATAGTCAATTAAATCCCACTCGAGTTTTGATTTTCTCTAGATAAATCAAAACCTTTAGTGAGATTACTGTTGACAAATACAACAAAAAAGTGTCGGAAAAGCACTGGCTGTAGGTACATGCAGAGAGCACTGGATTAAATAATATCATGTGGTCTGAAGTATTTCTTTATTGAGTTTTGTATCATGAATGTTGCGTTTAGTATATGTACAGTATATAATTATGTTGAGTTTGTTAAATGGTATAACAGAAAAGTTCTCAATTAGACTTCATTAGTTCCTCGTAAAATAAAATAACTTCATATTTAACTAAATTCAACTAATATTGTAATGAATATTTAGCTCATGTACCATTAAAATTCATCAATGGAGTGTAAGAATTCGTTGAATTTCAACCAATCAGGGCCATCTACCGTTGTAATGCTAAGATTTCACCTTGTAACATGCGTAGACTAGCAAGCCAGTTAATTCAAGGCAGAGCGACTAATTCAAGGATTAATACAGACATGTGGACGCCGCGCCGGCATCGTAAACCACGATGTCCGGCGACGCCATGAGCAGTCGCGCACCAAGAAATGTTGCGCATATGTCCTCATTTGTAAAGAAATATTGTATACATATTTTCGCAGCAGGTCACGAAACGAGGGCTTGCGGTGCTTTTATTCCCATCTTCATACGACATACAGTAAATTCATTGAATATCCAGTCCTTTAAAAAGTTTAGTACTGTATATATAATAGTACATTATGCAACGAGCCTATAATGGTAGTAATTTTCATACGAGAGTCTTTATTACCATTATAGTCAAGTTTCATACGACTTTTTATGCTCGACCATATTTCTAACTTGAAATTATTCATAAGTATTCATGTTATTCTTATCTGACTGAGGAGCGGAACTGACCTTGTGCAATACCTCGTAAATTGTGAGATGTGCGCAGACGCGAAAGTATTGATTTTTTCCGAGAAACAAATGTCGACATTGACCTTGATATAATCTAGAGAGTAAAATAAACATTAATCTTGATATAACCTTGAAATTGATTTAGACATTGAAAAACGAGATGACAAATTGAATTTATTTGAATGTCATTTACAATTAACGCTAATTATTATAGTAACAGAACTAGTTGTCTTTCGATTGCATATCCGAGAATAATCGATACTTGTGCTTTCATATTGCTACAATGATATTTTCTGATTGGTGGAACACCTGAACTTTAATGAATAGTTGTACTTTAATGAAGTCCATTAAAGGGCTGCTACCAGGTGTATAATTACTACATTTCGGCATGGTCGAGCATAAATATATTTTTAATCAGTTGCACATTAAGCAATAGTAAATCGGTACAAATATTGTGTTGCTGTTTTTCAAAATTTACGAACTCCTTGTTTCAAGAATTTGACTACATGCCATTTTAATAAAGTTCAGTATTTTCTCGAATATTCCGTGCCCTCGAATAAGCAAACAATATATATATATATATATATATATATATAAACAAAACTTTCAACAAGTGTATTCACGACAAATTACATGCCAGTTCTCTTGCTTAATCAGCCGTTTAAACAATATTATACAATATTAGTGTCAGTAAATCAACTACCTGTATTTTGTATAATACTAAGCTGTTTGTTATAATACTTACTGTACGGAAAAAATTCACAGAATTGGACAAAATATGAAGCTAAGAGTTCAGATTAAATTGATATAAGCAAAATGAAGAATCAATTTGTTTCACTCTGGAAGGTGTATGTTCGAGAAAATGAGCGATACAGATTGCTCACTGGCACTGTGTTTGCATTGTAGAACATTTTATTGCGTAACTTGATCAATTTTATAGATATCTAAAAATATCTTTCACATGCATAAAGTTAAGAGTTCACATTAATTTGCTATAAGAAAAATGAAGAATCAATTTGTTTCATTGTCGAAGGTTTATATCCGAGAAAATGCGCGATGCAGATTGCTGACTGGTACTGTTTGCATTGTAGGATATTTTATGGCGTAGCTTGATCAATTTTAAAGATATCTAAAAAATATCTTTCACATGCATAAAGCTAAGAGTCCACATTAATTTTCTATAAGAAAAATGAAGAATCAATTTGTTTAATTCTGAAAGGTTTATGTTCGAGAAAATGCGCGATACAGATTGCTGACTGGTATTGTGTTCGCATTGTAGGACATTTTATTGCGTAGCTTGATCCATTTTATAGATATCTAAAAAATATCTTTCACATGCATAAAGTTAAGAGTTCACATTAATTTACTATAAGAAAAATGAAGAATCAATTTGTTTCATTGTCGAAGGTTTATGTTCGAGAAAATGCGCGATACAGATTGCTGACTGGCATTGTGTTCGCATTGTAGGACATTTTATTGCGTAGCTTGATCCATTTTATAGATATCTAAAAATTTCTTTCACATACATAAAGCTAAGAGTCCACATTAATTTGCTATAAGAAAAATGAAGAATCAATTTGTTTCATTGTCGAAGGTTTATGTTCGAGAAAATGCGCAATGCAGATTGCTGACTGGTACTGTTTTTGCATTGTAGGACTGTTATTGCGTAGCTTGATCAATTTTATAGATATCTAAAAATATCTTTCACATGCATAAAGTTAAGAGTTCACATTAATTTTCTATAAGAAAAAATGAAGAATCAATTTCTTTCATTCTGAAAGGTGTATGTTTGAGAAAATGCGCGATGCACATTGCTGACTGGTACTGTTTTTGCATTGTAGGACATTTTATTGCGTAGCTTGATCCATTTTATAGATATCTAAAAATTTCTTTCACGTACATAAAGCTAAGAGTCCACATTAATTTTCTATAAGAAAAATGAAGAATCAATTTGTTTCATTGTCGAAGGTTTATGTTCGAGAAAATGCGCGATACAGATTGCTGACTGGTACTGTTTTTGCATTGTAGGACTGTTATTGCGTAGCTTGATCAATTTTATAGATATCTAAAAATATCTTTCACATGCATAAAGTTAAGAGTTCACATTAATTTGCTATAAGAAAAAATGAAGAATCAATTTCTTTCATTCTGGAAGGTGTATGTTTGAGAAAATTAGCGATACAGATTGCTGACTGGTACTGTGTTTGCATTGTAGGATATTTTATTGCGTAGCTTGATCAATTTTATAGATATCTAAAAATTTCTTTCACGTACATAAAGCTAAGAGTTCACATTAATTTGCTATAAGAAAAATGAAGAATCAATTTGTTTCATTCTCGAAGGTTTATGTTCGAGATAATGAGTGATACAGATTGCTGGCTGGTATTGTGCTTGAATTGAAGGTTATTTTATTGCATAACTAGATCAATTTTATAGATATCATAGAATTTCTTTCACAGATTTAAAGGTAAGAGTTCATATTAAATTGGTATAAGCAAAATGAAAAATCAATTTTATTTACCCTCGAAGGTACATATATGTAACCTATTAAGAACGTTTATTGGAGATGTGAATAATATAAATTTGTTGACATCTCTTTAACCAAAACGTTAACTGTATGAATCATGAGAACAACCGAATTCAATGAAGCCTTTGTCTTCAATTGTGAATACGTGATATGTAACAAAACACAATTTATTTTCGTTTCTATGTACACTAATATTGTGTTACATTACTCAATACCTATGGGATTAATAATTTAATTGTAAATATGCGGCGAATCATACATTAATATTATTTGAATTGTTTGTAGTCACAATACGTAATGGAATTTGTTATTGACAAACGTTTTGAATGTATTCAATAGCGGTTACACGGTTCGTTTATTTGTTCCTTTACAGAGAAAGTAGTATGTCGAAAAGGAAATAGACATCAGAGTACATGATAAACATGCGCTTCATTGTGATTCTGCTGCAGCGTGTACACACTAAAATTAATAATCACGGAATAACTGGAGATATCTGGCCCACGTTTTGTATTGCTGTATACCAGCAATAAACCTGCAGTTCAACGATCAATGTTTAAGCTGTATGTATAAGGGACGTTAAAAATAGTACTCAATATTTTTATAGGTGATTGTATTCATCAAAACAAGAAAACAAAATTTAATAAACATGTGTCCTACAATTAATATTTTCAGAAATGATGAGAGACTTTGGAAATTAAGATTAAAATGTTAGTTAGGATTTTTGGGCAAATCAGATGCTATAAATAAAAAAAAATAACAGAAGATTAAGTTATCGATTTAACGTCATAAGTTTTTAATAGAAATGCATGTTCTAGGGTTCAAATAAGACCATAAGAAAAGCGTTAACAAATGTGAGTGAGGAATGTTTGAAAATGCTTCGTTAAGAATGTTGAAAGATTATAAAACATTACTTAAACATCAAACTTAAGAAATATAATATAATAATTTGTATTTCATACAAGAATGAATACATAAAAATTTTTTCATTTGGAATTGTTCGTTAAGTTACTTTTCTTGCAAATTTCAAGTCAATGTCTTTCATAGTGCCGAAGTTATTGCATTTTGAAGAGTGAAAAATATACAAAGTTTTGTTTGCAGAAATGAGAAAAGAAGTGGAAGATCCAGATCTTCATAAAATACGTAATTTTGATGATTCTGAGAAGCAACAAACACTTTCGTCTCTAGACATGACAGATATCAACCTTCCTAATCTATCAGGCAGTCTAATAAGAAAGCATTTAAGGTTCAAGGAATTAAAAAATTGGTCATCACATAAGATTAAAGATAGCGGAGTACAGGTATTTACTGATAACCCGAAATTTAACAACTGGATGAGCAGATGAAATGGCCTTTCTGTATCTGAATGGTCAAATATTTTTAAAAATGTCATGTAACATCACTGCTGCACGAGTAGGCCTAACTCCAGGAACAATTCTCAACACGGTCAGCTGCCGCCACACCACCGGTTGTAGCGAGATTGAAACACTTGCACATGTGTTAGGTTTCTGCTCTAAAGGAGAATTTCAAAGAAACTCAAGACATCACAAATTTCGCTCAGGACTGACATCTTCACTTCGTTCCCGCAAATAGCAAGTGTTTGAAAAAGTACATTGTATATCAATAAATGACTCCAAAAGAAGGATTGATATTGCTGCAATTGATACAGAACATAAGAACGCCTATGTTCTTGATCCAAATATAAGATTTGAGAAAACAATAATGCAACCCCAAGAACTAGATCAGGAGAAGAGAAAAATTTACGGAGACTGTTTCCTCTAACTAAGCACAAAATATAACATCCCTTTACATAACTGTAGTTCAGCCGTAGACGAAAATCATTATATCATTATAAAAGTAGTTAAATGTCGTGAGAGCGCGCATGACCACTTTGAAATAATAAGAGATCAGCTGTTGCGAGTTTTTTGTTAAAAAATCGTAATATTTCATCAAATATTTTTATTTCATATAGGTCTCCTAATGAACATAATCATAGTCATAATTGTTATTAAATTAGTTAATAAATAAAAAAACAATTAATAACACGTTACATCAAAAATCTCCCAGCTACAATTTCAAACTTCTAATAAAATAATTATACAGTAATATTTTAATTAAGTCCTAAAAAATAGTTTCTGAGAAAGTAGTATCAGACGGGAAAAAATTCAAGAACTGACACTCTAGAGTTTAATATATTGTCAACTGAAAGCAAATAATCCTAGTTGTTTATTGCATTAATTTGGAAGGCTCTTTCTTATGATTGGTGATTATTTTTGTCTGTACAGTTCTGGAGAAAATTTGATTTCTTTTGAGGTAAAGTAAAGCATATGGAGCAGTTGTAATACTCTATAAAATATTCTTAATATTTCGTTAACTACATAAAAATGTTCCTGTAATTCTCTAATTAAAAATAATGAGACAAATTGAACATCCTTGTCGGATACTGTAACAATATTGTTTTAAAATGAGTTATAAACGTAATACCATAAATTAAGAAACTAATATTATACATCAAACTAGTGAAACTTCTTCGTGCGATATTAATGGATCATATATAATGGAAAAACTTAATTTCTTTAAACTTTTATAATTAGTGAATCACCCGGTATATAATACCCTTCTT
The DNA here is from genome assembly GCF_040183065.1 of Periplaneta americana. Classification (NCBI taxonomy): domain Eukaryota; kingdom Metazoa; phylum Arthropoda; class Insecta; order Blattodea; family Blattidae; genus Periplaneta; species Periplaneta americana. The sequence goes on along the minus strand of NC_091132.1, from coordinate 25,479,931 downwards.
GAAACTTTTAGCATTCTTACCTTTACTGGATATGGACGATTTTCCTTCTGTTGCAAGTATGACCTGAAATGCCAAAATACTTTTGTTAAGAGAACACTATACTAAAATTTCAAAAGTGCATATTTTATATTTAAGAGTCCATTATAGTGAAATTAGTAAACTTCCATATTTTTTAGGCTAGATTGATCAAATTTTGATCACTGCTATATTGATAATAACGACAAATGTACAAAATTTCGTCGGACTATGATACGTAATTGATGTTTAATATTTAAATAAACTTTATCCTTGATATAAAAAGTCCTTTATGCCACAATTTACATTATTCTTAACTGAAATATACATATATATATATATATATATATATATATATATATATATATATATACAATGAACCAGTAAATTTACTCCTAATACATATATATTTGTATTAAGAAACAGAAAAAATTGAATAATTGAACATTTTCAGTTATTTCTTCATTCATTTTACTGCAAAGCCCTAGGCCTATAGTAATTTTTCCCATGTACAGTACACGGGGGTGCAAAAAAAATGCCCATACGAAAATAAATTATATCGTTTTCCGAGGACTTTAGCAAACATGGGGAGGTAGAAAGCTTACTTACTTACTTACAAATGGCTTTTAAGGAACCCGGAGGTTCATTTCCGCCCTCACGTAAGCCCGCCATTGGTCCCTATCCTGAGCAAGATTAATCCTGTCTCTATCATCATATCCCATCTCCCTCAAATCCATTTTAATATTATTATCTTCCCATCTACGTCTTGGCCTCCCCAAAGGCCTTTTTCCCTTCGGCCTCCCAATTAACACTCTATATGCATTTCTGGATTCGTCCATACGTGCTACATGCGCTGCCCATCTGAAACGTCTGGATTTAATGTTCCTAATTATGTCAGGTGAAGAATGCAATGCGTGCAGTTCTGTGTTGTGTAACTTTCTCCATTCTCCTGTAACTTCATCCCTCTTAGCCCCAAATATTTTCCTAAGCACCTTATTCTCAAACACCCTTAATCTGTTCCTCTCTCAAAGTGAGAGTCCAAGTTTCACAGCCATTCAGAACAACCTGTAATATAACTCTTTTATAAATTCCAACTTTCCAGATATCTTGATAGCAGACTGGAGGACAAAAGCTTCTCAACCGAATAATAACAGGCATTTCCCATATTTATTCTGTGTTTAATTTCCTCCCGAGTGTTATTTATATTTGTTACTGTTGCTCCAAGATATTTGAATTTTTCCACCTCTTCGAAGGATAAATCTCCAATTTTTATAGTTCAATTTCGTACAATATTCTGATCACGAGACATAATCATATACTTAGTCTTTTCGGGATTTACTTCCAACCCTATCGCTTTACTTGCTTCAAGTAGAATTTCCGCGTTTTCCCTAATCGTTTGTGGACTTTCTCCTAATATATTCACGTCATCTGCATAGACAAGAAGCTGTCAATTCCAAACCCTCTGTGATTATTATTATTATTATTATTATTATTATTATTATTATTATTATTATTATATGATATTTATTTATTCTAACTTATAACTCGTGTTTGAGCCCATCCAATGTTTTACAAAAGTTGGCGCCACTGGTGCTTCGTACTGCTGATAATTATTGAACGGTAATTTTGTTGTGGCCGCGGAGACTGAATTCGTCTCATGAAAGCCTCAATTACTCCACGCAGACAATAGTGCTATATTTCATAATTCACGAGGATTCGGAGTTCCTCTAAAGAGATAATGCTAAATGGATTACCGCCGCTGTAATATAACGCTAATGTCTCTATCACTTTTAGCGTCGCAGAAAAGAAACAATGTTTTAAAATGTTTCATTATAACGCACGGGCCGGGACGCCTCCACATTATCACAGGATATGTATGGCCCATTTCTCTAACTTTTTTCCTCTCTCTCCATTCCATTGTCTACGTATACGTGTCTTTTTGTCTTTTAACCATTATTCCAACTTTGTTGGCCCGTCCGTCACACGCCCCCCTTCCTCTTTCCCCGCATGTCTACCTATATCAGTATAAATGAGTCCCATCGGTAACAATAATAATGAAAACTGTGGGAATATTTTGTATTCTGGCCAACTATGCGCCCGGCGGTTATTATAGGCTATGGCATAAAGGGAGTGCGGAGTGAATTGTATAATATTATATGTGGCGCGAGGGGTGGGGGGGGGGGCTCTAGGGCACTATGTTGAGAGGGGCCGCGGGCGCGCCACACCGCGTCATGGACAACCAGGGATTCATTACCGCTGTCGGTTCATTACGGCGTAGCTGGCGGCGGCGTCCGGCTGGTTTAGCGATGCTCCACCAACTGCTAACGCCAATGGAGCAGCGAAAACTTGTCTATTACATTTGAAATTTGACGCAACTGATGGTTTATCACTAAAGATCCTGGCGTCATGCATCGATGTATTAAAGAAGAAAAGAAGCCACCGGCGTGGCTCAGTCGGTTAAGGCGCTTGCCTACCGGTCTGAAGTTGCGCTCGGGCGCGGGTTCGATCCCCGCTTGGGCTGATTGGGTTTTTTCCGAGGTTTTCCCCAACCGTAAGGTGAATGCCAGGTAATCTATGGCGAATCCTCGGCCTCATCTCGCTATCACCAAATCTCATCGACGTTAAATAACATCGTAGTTGATACAGCGTCGTTAAATAACCAACTAAAAAAAAGGAATGAAGATATGAAGAAAAGAAGAAACAAAGAAACAAACAAACAAAATAATGAAGAAAGAAAGAAAGAAAGAAAGAAAGGAATGAAGATAGGAAGAAAAAAGAAAGGAACGAAGATATGAAGAAAGAAAGGAATAAAAATATGAAGAAAAGAAGAAAGAAAGGAATGAAGATATGAAGAAAAAAGAAAGGAATGAAGATATGAAGAAAGAAAGAAAGAAAGGAAAGAAGATATGAAGAAAAAAGAAGGAAAGGAATGAATATATGAAGAAAAGAAGAAAGAAAGAAAGAAAGGAATGAAGATATGAAGAAACAAAGAACGGAAGATATGAGGAAATTCGAAAGAAAGAAAGGAATGAAGAAAAGAAAGGAATGAAGGAATGAAGATATGAAGGAAAAAAGAAAGGAATGAAGAAAAGAAGAAAGGAATGAAAATATGAAGAAACAAAGAAATGAAGAAAAGACGAAAGAAAGGAATGAAGATATGAAGAAAAAAGAAAGGAATGAAGATATGAAGAAAGAAAGAAATGGAGATATGAAGAAAGAAAGGAAAGAAGATATGAAGAAAAGAGAAAGAAAGGAATGAATATATGAAGAAAAGAAGAAAGAAAGAAAGGAATGAAGATATGAAGAAACAAAGAACGGAAGATATGAGGAAATTCGAAAGAAAGAAAGAAAGGAATGAAGAAAAGAAGGAAGAAAGAAAGAAAGGAATGAAGAAAGAAAGAAAGGAAGAAAGAAAGGAATGAAGATATGAAGGAAACAAGAAAGGAATGAAGATATTAAGAAAAGAAGAAAGGAATGAAAATATGAAGAAAAGAAGAACCAAAGAAATGAAAATATGAAGAAAAGACGAAAGAAAGAAAGGAATGAAGAAAAGAAGGAAGAAAGAAAGAAAAAGGAATGAAGATATGAAGAAAGAAAGAAAGGAAAGAAGATATGAAGAAAAAAGAAAGAAAGGAATGAATATATGAAGAAAAGAAAGAAAGAAAGGAATGAAGATATGAAGAAACAAAGAACGGAAGATATGAGGAAATTCGAAAGAAAGAAAGGAATGAAGAAAAGAAGGAAGGAAGGAAAGAAAGGAATGAAGAAAGAAAGAAAGGAATGAAGAAAGAAAGAAAGGAAGAAAGAAAGGAATGAAGATATGAAGGAAAAAAGAAAGGAATGAAGATATGAAGAAAAGAAGAAAGGAATTAAAATATGAAGAAAAGAAGAAACAAAGAAATGAAGATATGAAGAAAAGACGAAAGAAAGAAAGGAATGAAGATATGAAGAAAGAAAGAAAGAAAGGAAAAGGAATGAAGATATGAAGAAAGAAAGAAAGGAAAGAAGATATGAAGAAAAAAGAAAGAAAGGAATGAATATATGAAGAAAGAAAGAAAGGAATGAAGATATGAAGAAAGAAAGAAAGAAAGAAAGAAAGAAAGGAATGAAGATATGAAGAAATGAAGAAACAAAGAACGGAAGATATGAAGAAAAGAAAGAAAGAAAGGAATGAAGATATGAAGAAAAGAAGGGAGAAAGAAAGGAATGAAGAAAAATGAAAGAAAGGAATGAATATATGAAGAAAAGAAGAAAGGAATGAAGATATGAAGAAAAGAAGAAAGAAAGAAAGAAAGAAAAGAATGAAGATATGAAGAAAAAGAAAGAAGATATGAAGAAAAGAAGAAAGGAATGAAGATATGAAGAAAAGAAGGGAGAAAGAAAGGCATGAAGATATGAAGAAAGAAAGAAAGAAAGAAAGATATGAAGAAAAAAGAAAGGAATGAATATATGAAGAAAAGAAGAAAGGAATGAAGATATGAAGAAAAGAAGAAACAATGAAAGAAAGAAAGAAAAGAATGAAGATATGAAGAAAGAAAGAAGATATGAAGAAAGAAAGGAAGGAATTAATGAAGATATGAAGAAAGGAAGAAATAATGAAAGGAAGAAAGAGAAAGAAGGAAAGAGAATTTTGGACGGAGGCATTTTACAAAAAAATGTAACATTTACTCTCGTAAAATACAGTAGTCTATAGTTCTACCACTAAACTGGAAAGAACGAAACGAAAAAAAAAAATCTAAACAATAACATGTTCAAAATATTGTACCATATCTCAAAATATATCTTAGCTCAATACTGGAAAATAAGACCAAATGCTGGGTAAATTTCGGAGCTGGACCCTGGACTCATTTTGCTGGCATTATCACCTTCATCTCATTCAGACGCTATATAACCATAGCAGTTGATAAAGCGTTGTAAAATAACCAATTTAAAATACTGGGAAATACGATGTGAGGAGATACAAATACATTAACATTTTTAAAAGTAGCGTAAAATGCGGCAGAGTCCCACCCATTAACTTAAAATATGATAGAATAGAATGTTTTTTTTCGCTGGCAGAGTTAAGGCCATAAGGCCTTCTCTTCCACTCAAACAGCCTTAATCAATACAATAGTTACTGTACATACATATTTAAATTACGAATATTTACAATACACTTAAAAGATTCTCCAGCAATATTCTTCAGTTAAGTTTTAACGACTAGTACATGTTTATTTAAATTGAGATAAAATCTAAAAGATAAAGTAATAATTTATTTATGAGCTAATTTAATTCAATTCAGTCTATATCCAATATGTAAAGAATTGTAATTAAGTTGAGATAGCTAGTTGGTAAATTTTTTTTTTTGGTTATTTTACTTAATTTTTTTAGAAGATTATTTTACGACGCTATATCAACAGCACAGGTTATTAAGCATCTGAAAGAGATGAAGGTGATAATGGCGGTGAAATGAGTCCGGGGTCCAACACCGAAAGTTACCCAGCATTTGCTCGTATTGGGTTGAGGGAAAACCCCAGAAAAAACCTCAAGCAGGTAACTTACCCCGACCGGGAATCGAACCCGGGCCACCTGGTTTCGCGGCCAGACGCGCTAGCCGTTACTCCACAGGTGTGGACTTGGTTAAAATGATGAGAATTAATTTAATATAAGTTTACTAGAATTATGTTATAGGGAGCAAAATAAAAATAAAAAATATATTGATATAATGAGAATGTTAATGTAATGAACTGATACGAAGGAATCTAAAAATCATTTACATATTTTTATAAAACATCGTAAAATACGATAAAGTCCTACAGATTAGTAACTGGAAAATACGATGAGAAGAAATGTAAAAATCATTAAAGTTTTAAAACTATTTCGTAAAATACAGTACCACCGACACAAAGAAATATAAAAGAGTGTACCGCTGAAATGGAAGATATGATACGAAGAAATGTAAAGATCATTATTATTTTAAAAATACATCATGAACTACAGTACGCTAAATCGCTAAACTGAAAAAATACAATACGAAGATTTACAAAAAGCAAAAAAAGCAATAAGGATGTGGAAATATATCATAAAATGCCTTAAAGAGCCTACTCCTTAACTGAAAATACCATAAGAAAATGTATAAAAAAATTAACATTTTAAAATCTATCGTAAAATATGGTAGATCACTACAGTTAAGCTTGAATGAAGTGTTTCATATAAAACAATTTTCATCTCGAAAAGGAAGCGAAAACGAGCAAAGCCGTATATAATAATAATATCGTGATAATAATCTAAGTTGGAATTTTCAAGTTAAAGAAACGATAAAAAAATCTGTTCCTCCTTTCACTCTTTCAGTCGCTTGAGAAACTTCTTGCCCCAGCAACTAAAACTTACCCTAGTACAAAACCTAGTAATGCCGCACTTCGATTATTGTGATGTTTTGTTAAGTGATCTAAGTTCTGAACTGTCAGTCAAGTTACAGCGAGCTCAGAGTATGTGCGTCAGATACGTGTGCAATATCCGACGATATGATCACATATCACCGTCTTCGCAAGTCTCTCGTGGCTCCGACTTAAAGAACGCAGAACTTTACACTCTCTGTCTTTACTCTTTCGAATTCTGCACACCTCAACATCAAATTATCTTTCGTCTCGTTTCTCTTATCTATACTCTAACCACGACGTAAATACCAGATCACTTATCTGTGGCACGCTAAATATACCTCTTCATAGAACATCTTGTTATTCCTCATCTTTTACAATATCCACCTCGCGTCAATGGAATTCCTTGTCACAAAGTATTAGGGGCTGCAAGACAACAAACACCTTTAAGAACAGCTTAAAAGATAACCTTATTAACATTTCACTCCAATCATACTGATTTAAAATATTACTGACTACACTGTTGCTTTTTTCTTTAGACATCATCCTGATTGTGCTGCATTTTCAAAATTGTCTCATAATAATCTCTTTCTATTATCTAATATCATTTGAAATATATTAACATTCTATGTATTTTAGTTTAATTCTGCTACACAGTTTATTTCAGTGTTTAATTAATAGTTCGTAGTATTTTGTTGTTTAATTCGTAAATAACTCTTGTATACATGTAACTCTCATCTAAATCAAATTGTTGAATTCTTTGTAAGTTCATGCATATGTATATACACTTTTTCTTGGTTGTGTGGAAGAGAAGGCCTTACGGCCTTAGCTCTGCCAGCTAAAATAAATTATTATTATTATTATTATTATTATTATTATTATTATTACATTTTTTGTTTGAAATATATCAAGAAAAAGGCCTTGAAGTTAATAACATTATTTAGGGTTCATCATGTATATAATTACACTGAGTTAAAAGGGTATTATGTTAAAATAAACATGTATCTATCACATCCTACTATTTCTCTGTGGCAAGGAAAAAAACGTGCGTCCTCCACAGTTGAATTGGTCCCCGTGAGAATTCCAAGTAGGTACGCGTGTTTGCTACTTCCTCCTGAATGTAATACGGATCGAATACGACAAAGACCACAACAGTGTTTATCGTTTATGCTTTCGTTCGGTACGTATTCAAATATCCATGTGTTCTGAATATTATACTGCTTCCAAACTTCTTTTGTTATTTTACAGTGTTTGTACAACGCTTATGATATTTTGGTTTCTTTTACAGCGTCATTTACTTCGTTCTCTAGTTCGACTAACCTGCGGTGAAGTTAACGAACGCATTCCAGAAGCTTTAGTCCATCTGTCACTGTACAAAGTCTTTATCCCTGCAATGGTAGTTGATGTCAAATCACTTCTCAGTTTCATGTATACGAAATTTCAGTGTTTTACGTAGATTTAGCTTATAGTAATGAGAGAAAATTGTATTTGACACAAAACACAACACTACACAGTTTCCGATAACATGCTGAAACACAATGAAAACCACTCACATAGAAATTAATATTATGAACACTATTTACAGAACACTAACACACATTAATATTATCTTCCTGCTTGTCTAGAGACTTAGACGGCAATACTAGAGTTTTGTGACCACAAGTCAGTGGATTCAGTGCAATCTTGCGGATATTGGAAGAGTTACAACTAATCAGCTGGCGTGCAGTACATCTGAGAGAGAGAGACGAATGTCTGATTCCAGGCGGTGGCAACTGTTTAATCGTACCTTGTGACAGAAGATTTTAAAGAGAATGGAATAGTATAGATGGTCTAAAATACACATTTTTAATCTCGAAATTAAGCATTTTCTGTAGATAAAAATTGTATTCATTCATCTATAGAGTTCTGCCCAATGGCAGGTCTTTTACTGCAAACCAGCATTCTCCAGTCTTTCCTATTTTCTGCCTTCCTCTTTGTTTCCTCATATGATCCATATATCCTAATGTCGTCTATAATCTGATATCTTCTTCTGCCCCGAACTCTTCTTCCGTTCTTCATTCCTTCCAGTGCATCTTTCAGAAGGCAGTTTCTTTTCAACCACTGACCCAACCAATTCCATTTCCTCTTTTTGATCAGTTTCAGCGCAATTCTTTCTTCACCCACTCTTTCCAACACAGTTTCGTTTCTTATTCTGTCTGTCCATTGTGTGTTTATATTGTTAGTAGTATTTTTATGCTTTTAAATTGTAATTTCAATGGATCACGCGTCGGTTTCAATGCCAAGTAAGAAATTTTAAATTTATATTTGAACTCTACACGGCAAAAAGGATTAATAGAGTTGCCGGAACACTCAGCGTCATATGCCGTTGTTGTATGAAGCTTAGAAGGCAAACCGGACCTAGCTTAAACACATAAAGCGAGTACAGTGTCATTCTACGAATATACCGTGCATAGTTATTACAGAAAATGAGAAAAGTATTATTATTAATACAGGGACATCATTTTATTTTTACTTCAATTTTTATCGTACCTGAGTTTTTGAATGTACTTCACTCCCACCCCCTCTACTAGTAAACTTCCAACGTTCTCCTCAGAGAACCAAGCGTAGACAGTCAAAGTCACCTTAAGGTCGTAGTAAACACAAACAGTATTGAGTTAGTGATTATAGTACGTTCCAGAAATATGTTCGCGTTTTCCAGTGACAAAAGAGTTTTCAATATTGAATCATATTTTCGCACAGGTACTGTCCGTTTGCCTACGTCGCATCCCGAATTCCCTCATCCGCAACTGTTTAAAATAATTTTAAAAAGTAATTAACGGTCACGTGATTTCCCCCCTTTCTACGATCCTGCGACATAACCACTTGGACGGATAGTAGATAGCATGTCTGAGTAATTTTATCTGTGCGGGTCGGACAGAGGTGAAGATTGAATTACAGTACGAAAGGTACTCTTTTATATAATAGGTAGGCCTATAGAATTATTTCAACATGAGTTACTAGTACGAAGGACGAAACTGGTAATTGGAATTAGGTGCAATAGTCTATAGTGCGATAATATGCACAAAAAATCTGAAGCCTGTATCGAAATGAACGGTCACCATTTTCAAAAATGTGTTTAAATATCCATATTATGATTATTTTTCAATTTAACTTCTTCCTCTATTGTACGCTAAGGTGCTGCAGACAGTATAATATACACCACATGGATAACTCAGTTCGTGAGTAAAAAAACTTACTGTTAATACTGTAGTGTATTTTGATTAAACAAAAACCTAATGAAAATGATCAAATTCAAAATTACGATATCTCCTAGTTTACGTAAAAGGATGAACTACTTTTCTTCCCTCCTATACCTAGTAAAGTGATTTGTTTGTATTTTACGCCAGTATCATCGAACTTCAATCGTGGTGTTTCCGGCTCTGAACCATTAATCTAAAGGTATAGCCAGGTTAATATTAAAAATGTTAGTAAAAATAAAATGATGTCCCTGTACTTTTGTGCGAGATCGTGCGTATTTGCTTGGTTTCCGCACAAAACCAACCCGTGGTAAGTCTAAAATTCCACATTCAGTATTCCCAACCGAACACACATAACAATTTCCCTCTTCTTACCGCTTAAGTGACATATTGATTTGACTGCTTTAGACTTTTAACATATTATTTTTAGAGACGTTTAACATAGTAATAATTATAAATTTGAAACTTACAACTGCAATTTTACCTAAATTGCATTGTTAATTATTGTTTTTAAATATTTGCAAAATTAAGTAAACTTTACAACTCCACTAAAGTTACTGCATTCGTGATGCAAGTAACATTAAGGAAGCCGTGAAAAAATCAACAAGATTCCAGACTCATCATAGACTGGGGGAAAAAAAGACAGACGTATATCACAGCCTGCTGGAGTATAGTAAACACAAAAAACATTTTAAAGCAACAATGTTGAAGATAGACATTTTTGTTTTTCAAATTTGCCTTCATTGAACAGAAATCAAGATGGAGATTTCATTGCAACTAATTAGAAATTCCTCTTTCAGGTATGTAATAAACGATCTTCGCACAAAATAATGTACGATACACGAGCGGTATGTTTTCTTTAAATTCTCGGACATTAAAAAAGCTCAACTACGTTTCGCTTTTTCAAACTTTTTCTCGAACATGAAAACTTCAACATACCGCTCTTGTAACGCATATTACTATTAACTCTCTACCATCTATAGATGAACAAAGTTCCTATTCGGCGGGTGGGTGGATAAAGTGCGTTAATCCACAGATGGCCGAAATTGGGTTCTTAAGTTCAGATGGTGGAGCAAACCGAGACGCACGTTTATGTATAATGCGGTAACTCCTATCTGGATTACAACCATAGCTAAGTGATTGTGTTTTCTGCGTTAATTCGCCAAGAGCATAGTTGTGGTTATGTAAAGTGTGTTAACTCCAGTAGTTGACAATTTTAATAACAGTGATCAGCTGAATTGGAGGGAAGTCAAGTGGCTCCATTTTCATAAGAATTTATTTGGTATTCTTTTCTATATGACTAGCTTGGAAGAGCAAGAATTTCAAGAAGTCAGTTTTCTAAGAACAGGTAAAGTCAGTGCAGTTACACCACCAAGAGCATATAATTCACCTTTGCCAATCTCTACACAAAACAATGAAAAATAGACAGACAGAATGACAATTGAAGAGTTGCTAGAAATAGTGGTTGAAGAAAGAATAATCCTGAAGCTGATCAGAAGAGAAAAAGAAATCTAGTGAGTCACTGATTAAGAAGAAACTGCCTATTGAAAGATGCACTGGAAGGAATGGTCAACGGGAGAAAAGTTTTGGGGCAGAAGAAGGTATCAGATGAGACACAACATTAAGGTCTATGGATCATATGTGGAGACTAAGAGGAAGGTGGGAAATAAGAAATATTGGAGAATGGTGGGTTTGTAGTGAAGGACCTGGCCTTGGGCAGAAAACTATGAAAAAAAATTTTTTGACATCATTGTAGAGTTACTTCTGCATTTTATATTGGCATCAAATTAAGTTGAAAGTGTGTTGCTCTTATTATATTTTTACTGCTACTGTAGTTTATTATTTTCTCCCTACATTCTTTAAAACAAGCGCTGTATTAAATTACTTGTAGTAATAAACATTTATATACATGAAAAATTGGGAGAGTAAAGTGTCTTAAGTTCAATTTTACAAGGTATCTCCTTACGTCTAAGCCCATTTTAGAGTCTTAAATTAAAATTGAGTTTCAGACACTTTTAAGAAAGGTTAACAATACTCTAATAATCACTGAAAGGATCTTACTTACTTACTTACAAATGGCTTTTACGGAACCCGAAGGTTCATTGCCGCCCTCACATAAGCCCGCCATCGGTCCCTATCCTGAGCAAGATTAATCCAGTTTCTATCATCGTATCCCACCTCCCTCAAATTCATTTTAATATTATCCTCCCATCTACGTCTCGGCCTCCCCGAAGGTCTTTTTCCCTCCGGTCTCCCAACAAACACTATGCATTTCTGGATTCGCCCATACGTGCTACATGCCCTGCCCATCGCAAACGTCTGGATTTAATGTCCCTAATTATGTCAGGTGAAGAATACAATGCGTGCAGTTCTGCGTTGTGTAACTTTCTCCATTCTTCTGTAACTTCATCCCTCTTAGCCCCAAATATTTTCCTAAGCACCTTATTCTCAAACACCCTTAACCTATGTTCCTCTCTCAGAGTGAGAGTCTAAGTTTCACAACCATACTCACTGAAAGGATCACGAAGTAAAAATAAACAAATTAGGATTTTGGGAAAGTATTCAAACTTTGAAATTCATTTTTCTCGAAAACAACTTTTCACACCCTCCCCTATTTAAATAGCTATTAGGCTATATTATTAGAATTTATTTGGTTTTCTTCTTTTATCCAATCATTCATGCTCTTCTCTTATATAGCCTATAGGCCTATGATATTATTCTAGTAGATCTGTTATTAAGTTAATTAATATCTTAAATTGTATGTATTAAATAACATAGACCCTTTGACTGCATCTTAACAAAATACTAACGCATTGCGAACTCTTTACTGCGGGTTACTAGGACAACTCCTCAGCGTATAGATATTATACAGTATGGACACTTCGCGTCGGTATCTTTGATGTAGCCGGACTGATTTCAATGACCTTCAAGCCAGCTAGAGCGTGAAATTCTGCTTTCTCCCTAGAGCTGGCGCTTACATCACACCAGCTGGCAGTCGACACAGCGGAAATATAACACATATAATTAATACATCTAGGTACATTATGTACTCAAATAACCACTGCGACATAACCACTTGGACGGACAGTAGATAGCATGTCTGAGTAATATACACTGCCTAATGAATACGTCCGAATGAATAGCTCGGTTCGTGAGTAAAAATACTTATTGTTAATACAGTACTGTATTTTTATTAAACAAAAACCTAATGAAAATTATCAAACTCAAAAGCGTGATATTTCTTAGTTTACGTAAATGGATGAACTACTTTTCTTCCCTCCTATACCTAGTAAAGTGATTTGTTTGTATTTTACGCCAGTATCATCGAACTCCAGACATGGAAGTGGTGTTTCCGGTTTTCAACCGTTAATCCAAAGGTATAGCCAGGTTAATACAGGGGCATAATTTTATTTTTATTTCAATTTTTATTGTACCTGAGTTTATGAATGTACTTCACTCCCACCCCCTCTACTAGTAAACTTCCAAATATTCTCCTCACAGAACCAAGCGTATACAGTCAAAGTCGCCTTAAGGTCGTAGTAGTTAGTGAGTATAGTACGTTCCAGAAATATGTTCGCGTTTTCCAGTGACGAAAGAGCTTTCAATATTGAATCATATTTTTGCACAGGTACAGTCGTCCGTTTGCCTACGTCGCATCTCGATTTCCCTCACCCGCATCTGTTTAAAATAACTTAAATAAAAGTAATTAACTGTCACGTGATTTCACCCCCTTTCTACGATCCTGCGACATAACCACTTGGACGGACAGTAGATAGCATGTCTGAGTTATGTTATCTGTGCGGGTCGGGCAGAAGTGAAGATTGAATTTACAGTACGTAAGGTACTCTTTTATATAATAGGTATAGAATTATTTCAACATGAGTTACTAGTACGAAGGACGAAACTGGTAATTGGAATTAGATGCAATAGTCTATAGTGCGATAATATGCACAAAAGAACTGAAGCCTGTATCTAAATGAACGGCCACTATTTTCAAAAATGTGTTTAAATATCCATATTATGATTATTTTTCAATTTAATTTAATTCTCTATATTGTACGCTAATGTGTTGTAGATAGTATAATATACACTGCATAATGAATACGTTCGCATGGATAACTCAGTTCGTGAGTAAAAACACTCATTATCAATACTGTACTGTATTTTGATTAAACAAAAACCTAATGAAAATTATCAAACTCAAAGTCGCGATATTTCCTAGTTTACGTAATGGATGAACTACTTTTCTTCCCTCCTATATCTAATAAAGTGATTTGTTTGTATTTTACGCCAATATCACCGAACTCCAGTCGTGGAACGGGGTAGCAAACGGTGTTTCCGGTTCTCAACCGTTAATTCAAAGATATAGCCAGGTTAATATTAGAAATGTTAGTAAAAATAAAATGTTGTTCCTGTACTAGTACGACTAAATTTCCCTGGACCTGCTTTGAGGTTACATGCCGCCACTGCGGAATGTGCGTGATGATATCCAACCCAGTAGCGGACATTTCTAATTATGAACTTCCCCTAATATAAAAACACGCAGCCTCTCTCTATGAACTTAATATAATATACGCACCAGAATAACTCTTGTGCCACAGTGGCCGTGCGATATTAACTGAATAAGTGAGACGAAAATCCTTACTCTAAATCTCTGCTAGTACGAGAAAAAAAAGGGGGTGAATAGAGAGGGAATTCTCGTTTATGGACGCGGGATTGCAAACATTTCAGCGACGTTGAAATATGTTTATAGCCTACAAAACACAGGAGCTCAATGATTATGTCATAGGGAGACTTATATGTTGCAAATGCTTGAGTTTCATGAGTTTTACTGTTTTATATGTCACGTAACATGAAATGGGGAAATTACTGTATGAATACTATCCTTATCATGGCCACATTCAAACTGAAAGCTACAATGTGAACATGTATGAGAATTCGCTACAATCTAAAGTCTTACTACGTCCGTCCTAACAAGTACGTATTTTCTATTTCCCTCTATTGCTTCAACTTTCATTTCCTGATATCAGATTTGGTTCATATTCAAGCAATATTCTTCGGTAAAGAAACATCTCCGATTTGATTTAAATAGAGAAGGATGTTATATTGTAAATTATTCGGAATATTTATTTATTTAGTAGGTTATTTTACGACGCTTTATCAACAGCTTAGGTTATTTAGCGTCGGAATGAGATGAAGGTGATAATGCCGGTGAAATGAGTCCGGGGTCCAGCACCGAAAGTTACCCAGCATTTGCTCATATTGGGTTGAGAGAAAACCCCGGAAAAAACCTCAACCAGGTAACTTGCCCCGACTGGGAATCGAACCCGGGCCACCTGGTTTCGCGGCCAGACGCGCTGACCGTTACTCCACAGGTGTGGACGATTTATTTATTTATTTATTTCTCTATATATTTATTCACTTATTTAATTATACAAGTTTTCTTATTTATTTTTTACTTATTTACTCATTTATTTTAAGACCTTTATTTATGTATTTATTTATTTTTTTTATTTTAGTAGGTTATTTTACGACGCTTTATCAACAGCTTAGGTTATTTAGCGTCTGAATGAGATGAAGGTGATAATGCCGGTGAAATAAGTCCGGGGTCCAACACCGAAAATTACCCAGCATTTGCACATATTGGGTTGAGGGAAAACCCCGGAAAAAACCTCAACCAGGTAACTTGCCCCAACCGGGAATCGAACCCTGCAGACGCGCTAACCGTTACTCCACAGGTGTGGACGTATTTATTTATTTAGCATCTTTATTTACTTATTTATTATCTAATTTAATTATTTACTTATTTCTATATTACTTATTTATTTACTTGTTATTTATATGATAACTTACTTAATCTCCCCTACAACTGAATATTTTAATGGGAGTCATCAAGACCCAAGGGGGGCAACGACTAATTAGGATTTCCCGGTCTTTGATCGGATCAAAAATCCTGATAGAACTGATATTTAAACCTTGCGGTGAATTTCGGTGAAGTCCGGAGGGCCCAATTAGTAAAATCCACTCTCCTCACCTCCACGCTGGGGCTCTCCGAGATCTTTCAAGGTGCGAAAAAGAGAGTGGTGTGCGGAAAGCAACGGGAAGCTACCGCATTTACCTTTCCCAAGAAAAACTGCAAGAGTGGATGAAGAAAGAATGATGCTAAAACTGATCAGAAAGAGGAAAAGGAATTGGCTGGGTCACTGGTTGAGAAGAAACTGCTTACTAAAGGATGCACTGGAAGGAATGGTAAACGGGAGAAGAGTTCGGGGCAGAAGAAGATATCAGTTGATAGACGACATTAAGATATATGGATCATATGAGGAGACAAAGAGGAAAGCAGAAAATAGGAAATGCTGGAGAATTCTGGGTTTGCAGTGAAAGACCTGCCCTTGGGCAGAACACTATGAATGAATCAAGACCCAAAGTGAAAAAAATTGAAATTTTAATATTTTTTACACTTATGAAAGTATGATTCATTCTGCTTAATTTGGTGTTCGGTTTATTAAAATATTCTAATATCTATTATTTTAAATATATTTTAAACAAATATTACTGTATTTATGTTTAAAAAATTACAACTTCTCACACAAAAAAATATTATCTCAGGAAATAATTGTCTTGAAAGGCTGTGGTTTTATTTGTATAGTAGATACGTTTCAATCACAACGGTATAAGTCGTACAGATTTACTTTCAAAATGAAGATAGATTTAACACATTTAAAAAGACATTCTGCCAAAGTTCCGGTCTCTGGTCATGACGTTTTGTTGTCATGGTAATATTTTACGACTCTGGTACAATAATGTGGCATATTATGTGCGACTTTCCACTAATGATAAAGACTTCATAATGCTGGAATACAAAAAATTACGTTTTCATTATAAAATATTCATGTGCATATTAATTTCATTTGTCTTTCTTATTCTGCTTCGGGTAGAGAAGATAGACCGATCTGATCTCACAAATACGGGCCTTCATGGTCTTGGGATCGACATGATGTAGGACCATCCCAGAGACAACTAACAAACATCCAGTCCTGTGCACGAACGATAGATACATTTCTTCCAATGCCGCCAGAATTCGAACCTCAGACCACTTGATTGGGGAAACTGATGCTCTCCACATAGGCACAGCGGCGGCAGACATATTTACATTTACGTAAGTCACGTTAAACAAGTCTGTCAGCCACGTGACATCTGTGTACAATACTGGTTGCTGGCTCAGTCGTTATATTTAAATGTGGTGGGAGGTACAAATGTAGCCACATTATTCATAACTGCCTCGCATGTATACACATGGACCTGTGGGTGTTAGACTGCATGTCCACACATACATTCGTCCCTTGTGTTTTAATATACGTGGACATCAGGGTTGAAGGTTAGGAGCGATATCGGCGAGCGGGGACGAAATAGTTTAGTTGCAATATTGTGGAGTTATATGTGAACCTAGATACCCTGTTTAGAAGATGACGTATATGCTGAGCATTTTTATTTATTTATTTAATTGTTCTTTATCTACTTACTTGTTATTTATCTATTTATTTTACTTATTTGTCTATTTACTTGTTTACCTATTTACTTGTTGTTTGTCTATTTACTTGATGTTTGTCTATTTACTTGTTGTTTAACTATTTACTTATTCTTTAGTTATTTTACTTGTTTGTCTATTTACTTGGTGTTTACCTATTTACTTGTTTTTCTATTTACTTGTTGTTTACCTATTTACTTGTTTAACTATTTACTTATTTTACTTGTCTGTCTATTTACTTGTTGTTTATCTATTTACTTGTTGTTTGTCTATTTACTTGATGTTTATCTATTTACTTGTTGTTTAACTATTTACTTATTCTTTACTTATTTTACTTGTTTGTCTATTTACTTGTTGTTTACCTATTTACTTATTGTTTATCTATTTACTTGTTGTTTGTCTATTTAATTGATGTTGATCTATTTACTTGGTGTTTAATTATTTACTTATTCTTTACTTATTTTACTTGTTTGTCTATTTACTTGTTGTTTACCTATTTACTTATTGTTTATCTATTTACTTGTTGTTTGTCTATTTACTTGATTTTTATCTATTTACTTGTTGTTTAACTATTTACTTATTCTTTACTTATTTTACTTGTTTGTCTATTTACTTGTTGTTTAACTATTTACTTGTTCTTTATCTACTTACTTATTATTTATCTATTTATTTTACTTATTTGTCTATTTACTTGTTTACCTATTTACTTGTTGTTTGTCTATTTACTTGATGTTTGTCTATTTACTTGTTGTTTAACTATTTACTTATTCTTTACTTATTTTACTTGTTTGTCTATTTACTTGGTGTTTACCTATTTACTTGTTGTTTGTCTATTTACTTGTTGTTTACCTATTTACTTGTTTAACTATTTACTTATTTTACTTGTTTGTCTATTTACTTGTTGTTTACCTATTTACTTAATGTTTACCTATTTACTTGTTGTTTGTCTATTTACTTGATGTTTATCTATTTACTTGGTGTTTAACTATTTACTTATTCTTTACTTATTTTACTTGTTTGTCTATTTACTTGATGTTTACCTATTTACTTGTTTAACTATTTACTTATTTTACTTGTTTGTCTATTTACTTGATGTTTACCTATTTACTTATTGTTTATCTATTTACTTGTTGTTTGTCTATTTACTTGTTGTTTATCTATTTACTTGTTGTTTAACTATTTACTTATTCTTCACTTATTTTACTTGTTTGTCTATTTACTTGTTGTTTAACTATTTACTTATTCTTTACTTATTTTACTTGTTGGTCTATTTACTTGTTGTTTACCTATTTACTTGCTTAACTATTTACTTATTTTACTTGTTTGTCTATTTACTTGTTGTTTACCTATTTACTTATTGTTTATCTATTTACTTGTTGTTTGTCTATTTACTTGATGTTTATCTATTTACTTGTTGTTTAACTATTTACTTATTCTTTACTTATTTTACTTGTTTGTCTATTTACTTGTTGTTTACCTATTTACTTATTCTTTATCTATTTACTTGTTGTTAGTCTATTTACTTGATGTTTATCTATTTACTTGTTGTTTAACTATTTACTTATTCTTTACTTATTTTACTTGTTTGTCTATTTACTTGTTGTTTAACTATTTACTTATTCTTTACTTATTTTGCTTGTTTGTCTATTTACTTGTTGTTTACCTATTTACTTGTTTAACTATTTACTTATTTTACTTGTTTGTCTATTTACTTGTTGTTTACCTATTTACTTATTGTTTATCTATTTACTTGTTTGTCTATTTACTTGATGTTTATCTATTTACTTGTTGTTTAACTATTTACTTATTCTTTACTTATTTTACTTGTTTGTCTATTTACTTGTTGTTTAACTATTTACTTATTCTTCACTTATTTTACTTGTTTGTCTATTTACTTGTTGTTTACCTATTTACTTATTTTACTTGTTTGTCTATTTACTTGTTGTTTACATATTTGCTTGTTGTTTACCTATTTACTTATTGTTTATCTATTTATTTGTTGTTTGTCTATTTACTTGATGTTTATCTATTTACTTCTTGTTTATCTATTTACTTGTTTGTCTATTTATTTTATGTTTGTTTATTTACTTGTCGTTTAACTATTTATTTATTTTACTTATTTGTCTATTTACTTGTTGTTTACCTACTTACTTGTTGTTTACCTATTTACTTGTTGTTTACTTATTTACTTGTTGTGTATGTATTTACTTGTTTGTCTATTTACACTTTTTGCTATACCCTACTTCATCCATCTCAACTGTTTGCTCTAGTACCATCCTTCAATTATCTAATATTTATCATTCATTGCTTACAAGTTACATATTTTCTCATTTTCACTCGAATTTCTTCCCAGTTCACTTAACCGCTTTTTCTGTGCCGCATTTATATTTGTCCATGTCAATTTATTATACTGTATTAATAAAATTCATATATAAAAATCAAAATAATTTTGATTTGTATTCTCATATTTATGAAACAAAAGGTATGAATTCTTTAAGATTGTTTGAACCAAAATGCAACACTGCCACAGTATTTAATCATAGTAGTAATTTAGATCCAAGAATATGTAACAAATTTATATTTAAATATCCTAATCTTGTCAATTCTAATAGTTCTAGTATTAAATTAAAAAAGTTATGTATGGATTTATAAAAGTTGAAAAATTTTAAATTTAAATTTATATATTCTTATTGCGTAGTAGACATAAGAAAAATTGTATTATATACTTCTTAATTTCAATTCAGGAATCCACCCCTGAGCACAAGTTCTACTCTTTCAGTTTTTCTGTTTATATTATATTTTATGTTACAATTATTAGCCAAATAAATTAATTGTTTTCACGGATTTCTAGTTACAATTTTCACTTACACTAAAAAAGTTCTTATTCTTCAATTAGTTCACTAACCTTTGTCTAACCGTTGTAAAAAATTATCTTGTATTGCATATAAGCTGCCTTTAAATAAGTACTTCGTTATTATTGTTATTAAATCTAAGTGGTATTTTGTACATGAGTACCGATTTATAGACTCAGGTACACGAATAGATGTAAACACACAGTAACGGACAGTGCGAGGAAAGACCGCGGCGTGGAACTATGCAATATGATAGGGGCACACCTAACTTGTATTCAAAGTAACCAACGTAGGACTCTACTCGTAACACCAAATTATGAACGCACCTCTTCTTATAAGCGTACTTTTCCTTCTACCATCCTGTTATTCTCGACATCTCCCTCTTAGCCTACTTAGCTGCCTCATTATGTACTAATTCATTTACTCTATTGACTTTCGTACACCAAATGGGTAATCTGTATTGAAACTGTTTTGAATGGGCTAATCATTCAATAGAACGAAAAAAGGACCGAGATCGGATCCTTGAGGTACACCTGAAGTTAACTGTGAAAGTCTTGATTGTACTCTATTAAATAGAACATACCGCTGCCTGTTTGTAAGATATGACATTAGTAAGTCTAACTATGAAAAACAATTAATATTTTATGACCAATTTTATCAAATTATTTAGAAAAGTCTGGGTAAGTAACGTCTAAATTTCTAAGAGTAGGCCTATGTAATGTACTAAATGCATATGTTTGAGCCTACTTTTCAAAACGTAAAATTTTGTATGGGTTTCATTCATATAATCTCGTTTCCACAATGCGATTTGTTACTATAAATCACGATGGAAGGAGATAAATATTTAGGCCTACTTTCCCTGCCGGAATTAAAACTCTGGCCCACAAAATGTTTAACTACATAAGCTAGCACTTGAACCGCGGCTGAGGATTCAGGGGAATATAAAAGCAAGTACAATGAACACAAATATCCAAAACAGACACGAAGAATTAAACCGCTAGCGTTTTATGCCTGTATCGCATAGTTTATACTGATAAAGTTGCAGTTTTAAAAATCAGAAAATATATCTGGCACGGTAATTCATTAAGCAGAATGCCGCCTCCTCGTTTTTATTTTCCTTCTGTGATGTAGTGTGAAGATGTGATCAGTAATCTATTACATTTGCGGCCCCTAGTTCTATGGCACATTACTCCGCACGGATATATGGGACGTGGAATTAGCCTATATAAATTATTCGCCATAGTTTGTTCTGTCACAGAATTTCACCGGAAGGCTGTTTCGCTTTTGCTACAAATATTTAAATGCATTTATCTCTAATTACAATAAATTATTTACCTTTTCCAGCTGTGAATTTTACAGCTATAATACATCGAGGAGTGTACAGTGTGCCTCTATTGCTCTTAGCGCTTGGCTCACACTAATCCTTGAGCTCACGTTAAATTTCAGTCGTTGACTCTGTTGATAGATTTCAGGATGAGGTTTATTATCGCGTTTCTTCATATACCAGGAGTTAATTTCAAACCTTCTCAGTCTAAATAACTATTTATTCAATTAAATGTAATTTAAACAAAATCACGTCAACTTAGATGTTTTTCTTAGTACATTATTTTACGACACTTTATCAACATCTGAGGTTATTTAGCGTCTGAATGAGATGAAGGTGATAATGCCGGTGAAATGAGTCCGGGATCCAAAACCGAAAGTTATCCAGCATTTGCTCATATTGGGTTGAGGGAAAACCCCGGAAAAAACCTCAACCAGGTAACTTTCCCCGGCCGGGAATCGAACCCGGGCCACCTGGTTTCGCGACTAGACGCGCTAACCGTTACTCCACAGGTGTGGACTCTGAGATGCTGAGAGGCATGTTTAAAACAGGTGTTAAATTTGAAAGAGTGTTAAATTATCACCGGTCTGCATGAGTTTTGTTGTTTTGAAAAAAAAAATAGTGTTCTGAATCTGAATTTCACGCTGATAGCAAAAATGAAATCTGTTTTCGTGTACCACGTCAGAATTTTTCACAATTCAATTTTATGTTTCTAATATATTTCATATTATATCAAATAATCATTATTTTTCCGCGCTTTACATTTGTTAAAAACAATTGTCTGAAGGGCATGCCAGTTTATAATTTCAACTTCATTACTTAAAATGTGAAAGAATATTCTTTATGCTCGACCATGCCGAAATGTAGTAATTATACACCTGGTAACAGCCCTTTTAATGGACCTCATTAAAGTAAACCTATTCATTAAAGTTCAGGTGTTCCACCAATCAGAAAACACCATTGTAGCAATATGAAAGCGCAAGTATTCCCGGATATGCAATCGAAAGACAACTAGCGAAACGTCACGGAGGCTGGAAATCCAACATTGTCGCAGAAGGTTATGTTCTGTTACTATAATAATTAGCGTTAATTGTAAATAATATTCAAATAAATTCAATTTGTCATCTCGTTTTTCAATGTCTAAATCAATTTCAATGTTATATCAACATTAATTTTTATGTTACTCTCTAGATTATATCAAGGTCAATGACATTTCTTTCTCGGAAAAAATAAATACTTTCGCGTCTGCGCACATCTCACAATTTACGAGATATTGCACGATGTCAGTTCCGCTCCCCAGTCAGATAAGAATAACATGAATACTTATGAATAATTTCAAGTTAGAAGTATGGTCGAGCATAAAAAATCGTATTAAACTTGCCTATAATGGTAGTAATTAAGACGCGAGTATGTTTATGAAACAAGCGCAAGCGAGTTTCATAATTTTCATAATTAAGACGCGAGTATGTTTATGAAACGAGCGCAAGCGAGTTTCATAATTTTCATACGAGCTTCTTAATTACCATTATAGGCTCGCTGCATAATGTACTATTCTTCTACATTGAATAAAGCTTAGTCTCACTTTTTTCGTCCTTTTAGTAGATTAAAATTAACTGCGGATAAGACATCTGTTATATTATAATCTTGAGGATTCTTATCTGTCTCAGACCAACATAATCTATAAACAGAAAGTTGAAATCCAAGTGTTTTCAGGTCAAAAATTTATTGAAGGGAATATTTAGGCCTACTCTTTTAAGAGCTTGTTATTGAAATAAACCATGAGGAAGTTATCTGACACACAGTCAGGTATACTGATTTGTGGGGGGAGGTGTGATCCAGCCTGTGAGACTATTTATTTAAAACTTTTCAGAGATAACCTACTTCCCTCGTTGTTTTAAACGTGGAATTTCAGTCTTGTGTTGTTCATTATCGCGTAAAAGTGAAGTGTTCTCATTTTTCCACGAGAGTAGAGTATAATAGTGTTGTTTCATAGAAATGTCGAAACGTGTGAAATTAATTTTAATGAAAGAATTTGTGAAAGCTCTAGATAAAGACAGTGAGTGATTTAAATTCCTATACTGTTTTCGCTGTAAGAAACATCCTAATGTAAACATAAGCACGTTGCTGTCATACCCGTGATTGGCTCCCAGTCGAAACACTCACATGACACAGGAAAATATAGTTCGTGTTTGAAAACCATAGTCTTGTATTATTTGAAAATAAAAAGTTGAATTATAGTTCTTAAACACGATGAAACATTTAACTTCACTTATGTGTAAAACGCTATGTAAAAGAAAAGCTACTTTTATATTTTGTTATGTACTATGAACGCGGATGAATACCAACAGTAATATCGAGGTAGTCTGTTCTTGTAACAAGCTGGCGTCACTTGAGCTCGTAGTTGATCACTTAAGCACATGGTATTGAAGTATGGCTTCGGTATCCTAAACTGTCCATTGTGAAGACATAAGACTTAAAAATAATTTAATTGCAGTAATTATAAAGTAAATGTTTACTAAGCAATCGAATGCAGAGTAGTGAGGTTAGGCCTACTTGACGAGTAACCGGAATTGTTTAACATGAAACAGAATGTACAACAGTAGGCGGGAACACGTACTGAGAATCTATGGCGCCAGACAGCGGCCAATGAAGCCTCACTTCAGTCACGTGCTATTGTTTACATTAGGATTTTTCTTAAAGCGGAAAGATTATATGTGTTAAATTTGCCTCATTTACCTATGAATAAATTAAAGCTGGTATATTCATTGACCCACAAATTCGAAAACTGATTATAGACAAGCAGTTCGAGAATTCCATGAGTGGAAATGTAAATGGCGCCTGGAATGTGTTATTTTTAATAGCTTTGACAATAAAAAACCTAAATCATATTAACATAGCTTATGTGATGTTACTAAGTTTAAAAACAAATTGGTTGGAACATGAATGTCAAAGTACATTTCCTTTATTCCCATCTAAATTATTTTCCTGGTAATATAGAAGATTTCAATGAAAAATAAGGAGAAAAATTTGACCAAGATACCAAAAAATTGAAATGAGGTATCAAGGGAAGTGGAGTGGTAACATGGTGGATGATTGCTGGATGTTGGAAAGGAACTGCTCTGAACAACATTCAAGAGGTAAAAAAGGAGGAAATTTGAAGTGAAATATTGAGGTAAGGTTATGAATATGATTGTAATCAAGGTTTTTCTCACAAAATACTTGTCTCAAATAATTTTCATGACGTTTCACAAAGCTACAACTTCATTTCTAGGTAGTAATTAATTTTTTAGTATTTATTTACATTTTGATGATTTGACGTGCTGAAAGAAATTGGAGATTTTTCAGAATAAGAAGTTCGTTAAGAATCACATAATAGATGCAAAACAACAGATAGTGCATTATGCAACGAGCCTATAATGACAGTAATTAAGACGCAAGTATGGATATTTATGAAACGAGCGCAAGCGAGATTCATAATATTCATACGAGCGTCTTAATCACCATTATAGGCAAGTTTCATACGATTTTTTATGCTCGACCATAGTTCTAACTTGAAATTATTCAGATGTATACATTTTATTTGTATCTGACAAGATCGGAAGTGACCTTGTTCTAGGTCGTGAATTGTGAGATGTGCGCAGACGCGAAAGTATTGATTTTTTCCGAGGAACAAAAATGTCATTGACCTTGATGTAATCCCGTTAAACTTGATATAACCTTGATTATTGAATTCGACATTGAAAAACGAGATGACAAATTGAATGTATTTGAATATTATTTACAATTAACGCTAATTATTATAGTAACAGAACATAACCTTCTGCGACAGTATTGGATTTCCAGCCTCCGTGACTTTTCGCTAATTCTCTTTCGATTGCATATCCGAGAATAATCGATACTTGCGGTTTTATAACGGTACAAAGCTGACTTGTCATTGGCTGAACACCTGTAAGCTGAGTTGTCATTGGCTGAAAACACCTGTGCTTTAATGAGTAGGTGTACTTTAATGACATGCATTAAAGGACTGCTACCAGGTGTATAATTACTACATTTCGGCATGGCCGAGCATAAAAAATATTTCAAAATTCAGACCAATGTTATTCATATATCTCGTTCATTTATTCTCACAACTTTTGTTTTCTTTCGTTGCCTGGCAACCTGGATTGTTTTTGTCATTTGGCTGTAAAATGATATTAGCCTGTAGTAATGTTTCTTCATGGTGATGGAAATGATAATCTAAATATTCTAAATGCTATTAGTAACGAAGCAAATCTAACATTTTACAATATCTGCCTCTAATTTTATTTTTTAGTAATGAAACCAATATGATTTTAAAAAGGGATGTTGTTATCGCTGTATTTGAAATTAATTAATTCGTTACGAATAATTCTGGAACTTGTAATCCTGTACATAAAAATAACACATAATTATTTATTCCATGTAAATTTAAAATTAATATAGCGAATGAGAAATTTTTGTACTTGTATAAATAATGTAGTATTTTAGCTATTTACAAAGGGGCCCTGGAGGACACAAAACTGAGTTCTCTGACATTTTATTTACCAAGTGTGTTTATTAAAAACTTTAATTTTACTGTATACGATATTTCATAATTCCGTTTTTTATATTTGTTTAAATACATTTTTACCTCATTATACATTTTAAGCACGGTAGCCACCGGCATAGTTCAGGCGGTAGAGCATTTGCGTACTGATACGGAACTGCTGTCGAGTTCAGACTACGTATGCGTTTGTGCTGAATTGAAGTAAACTACGTCTCTCTCCTTACTGACAACAGGGGTGTAATTTGGAGGATGACCGTCACGAAAAATTCAACACCTTCTCGCCACTACTGCCCGCAAAATAAAAGACACAGAGAGATAGTACATGCACCGTTTGATAGAGAAAAGAACATCGCTTCAAACGAGATATGAACGGCCGCTGTCGTTGACCCTGAACGAGCTGACAACGTCGCGAAAATGTCCCACATTTGACTCGTTATTGAGTTCCCGCGCGTTGTGTTAGATGTCAGTACACTTGAACTATATGTTACATCTAGGGACCGGATTTTTAAGTTTTTAAAAATACCATTATAGGTTTTTGGAATAGGTGAAATAGGATTTTTAGGTTTCATGTTCAACCTGCGAAAGGGTTCGCAAATCTGCAGATCGTTAAAAATGTATCTTTGTGCGAGATCGTGCGTATTTGCTTGGTTTCCGCACAAAATCAATACGCGGAAAGTATAAAATTCCACATTCAGTATTCCCAACCTAACACACATAACAATTTCTCTCTTCTTACCGCTTAAGTGACATATTGATTTCACTGCTTTAGGCTTTTTACATATTATTTCTAGAGACGGTCAATATAGTAATAATTATAAATGTGAAACTTACCACTGCAATTTCGCCTAAATTGCACTGTTAATTATTGTTTTTAAATATTTGCAAAAATTAAGTAAACTCTATAACTCCACTAAAGTTACTACACTCGTGATGCAAATAACATTAAGGAAGCCGTGAAAAAATCAACAAGATTCCAGACTCATCATAGACTGGGGAGGGGGGGGGAAAGACAGACGTATATCACGGCCTGCTGGAGAATACAGTAGTAAACACAGAAAACACTTTAAAGCAACAATGTTGAAGATAGATATTTTTGTTTTGCAAATTTGCCGTCATTGAACAGAAACCAAGATGGAGATTTCATTTCAACTAATTAGAAATTCCTCTTTCAGGTACAGTATGTAATAAATGATCTTCGCACAAAATAATGTACGATACACGAGCGGTATGTTTTCTTTAAATTCTCGGACATTAAAAAAGCTGAACTACGTTTCGCTTTTTCAAACTTTTCCTCGAACATGAAAACTTCAACAATTCGCTCTTGTAACGCATATTACTATTACAGTAAAAGGTAAAGGTATCCCCGTAACATGCCATGAAGGCACTTAGGGGGCATGGAGGTAGAGCCCCATGCTTTCCGTGACCTCGGCACTAGAATGAGGTGGTGTGGTCGGCACCACGCTCTGACCGCCTTTTACCCCCGGGAAAGACCCGGTACTCAATTTTATAGGAGGCTGAGTGAACCTCGGGGCCGTTCTGAAAGTTTGGCAACGAGAAAAAATCCTGTCACCACCTGGGATCGAACCCCGGACCTTCCAGTCCGTAGCCAGCTGCTCTACCAACTGAGCTACCCGGCCGTGTTACTATTACAGTTATTCTTAAAAAAATAAATATATATTTATTAAGGCAACATGGTATAATGGTACAATCGTACAGGAGGTACCATCAACTTACAACTGCTGCTTCTTTGTTTCGTTGTGCACACATCGATAGTCTTGACAAGTACATAATTGTACAACCTATAAGTGTTAGCTTAAGATGCCTCATCGAAAAATGTAGGTACCTACTTCGATTTGTAACTAACCGATAGACTCGCCTGAGTGTTAGTGATAAAGACGCTGCTAAGCTGTGTGTATCTGCATTGCTAGATTGAAGTATGCAACGTTACATTCGTTGGCTGTTTAGTAGGTTAGGAATTATGCATTTTATTTACACGTGCATTATAAACAGTGTTTGAACGGCGAGGTCGTTGATGACATGTAGGGTAATGAAACAACAGAGTTTGTGAGAAACCTCATGTTAAGCAATTACGTCGACCCTGTCATTGGCATGAGTTCGTGTACAAACAACTCATCATATATTCACTCCCCGATAGTTCATGCATTAATTGCTCATTTGAAATTGAATTTTCGAATATCTCCGATACGAAGTCTAGTGCACTGTTATTAAGTACTTGGAAATATCCATTTCATGCTATTTTCTTTCATGAATATCTGCGTAGATAATTCTTTGTCAAGTTTACGCTCGTTTGATGTACCTAAACATAGTTCAAAGCCAAGGCCGTCGTCTAGAATGTTTGTGCACTAACAAGCATTCTCATGTGAATATATACAAAAAGTTAATTTTTTTCTTCCATCATGTTAATAACGTCAAAGCAAGTGCTTATAGAAATTTTGGCCACTCGAGCGCAATTACGAGGGCCGTCCAGAAGATACGTTTCCCTGGGGGCGTTCACAGAAAGAAAACACAATTTCATGGAAAAATTTGTTAGAACAGATACAGCAATTATTGAGCTATTTTTCAACATATTCCTAATCGGAATTGAGATATTTGTCACACCATGAGATCAATGTTTGTATCCCTGTGTTGTACAAGTCTGCCGCCTGCGATCGGAACCAGTGTGCCAGCCGTCTGCATATCTCTGTTGATCCCACGATATGACAAATGTATTAATTCCTATGAGGAATATGTTGAAAAACAGTTCAACAATTGAGCCTTTCGGAGCAGAAGTGGTGTAAGTCAAAATTGGGCAATGAGGTTTAAAGTAAAAATTCTGTAAAATAAGATCAAAGTAGCAATTAATATGTCCCTCGTGCTATCCACTGACTACTAATAGTTTAAATAACTTGAATATTAATTGCTACTTTGCGCTGCATTTTACAGAATGTTTACTTTAACCCTCATTACCGAATTTTGACTTACAACACTTCTTCTCTGAATGGCTCAATTGTTGCATCTGTTCCAATAAAACTTTCCATGGAATTGTATTTTTTTTTTTGCATAAATGGCCTCAAAGGAAACTTACTTTCTGATGGTCGTCGTAATTGCGCTCGTGGCCAAAATTTGTACAGGGACATCATTTTATTTTTACTAACATTTATAATATTAACCTGGCTATACCTTCGGATCAACGATTAAGAACCGGAAACACCGTTTGCTACCCCCTTCCACGACTGGAGTTCGATGATACTGGCGTAATATACAAACAAATCACTTTACTAGGTATAGGAGGGAAGAAAAGTAGTTCATCCATTTAGGCCTACGTAAACTAGGAAATATCGCGATTTTCAGTTTGATCATTTTCATTAGGTTTTTGTTTAATCAAAATACAGTACAATATTAACAATGAGTGTTTTTACTCACGAACTGAGCTTTCCATGCGGACGTATTTATTATGCAGTGTATATTATACTGTCTACAGCACATTGGCGTACACTGTAGAGAATGAAGTTAAATTGAAAAATAATCATAATATGGATATTTAAACACATTTTTGAAAATGGTGGCCGTTCACTTCGATACAGACTTCAGTTCTAATAGGTACGCATATTATCGCACTATAGATTATTGTACGTAATTCCAATTACCAGGTTCGTACTTCGTATTAGTAACTCATGTTGAAATAATTCTGTACCTACTCTATAAAAGAGACCTTACGTACTGTAAATTCAATCTTCACTTCTGCCCGATCCGAAAAGATAAAATTACTCAGACATGCTATCTACTGTCCGTCCAAGTGGTTACGTCGCAGCGTCGTAGAAAGGGAGGAAATCACGTGACAGTTAATTACTTAACGAGGCCCTTTTATATTTTAAACAATTGTATGGGTATAATATTGCGTAGACGTCCAATTCCTAACAGAAATTAATGTTCTCAGAAAAGAGCTAAGACAGCCCAGCCACTAGCATTTACAGAGAGGCGAATAGAAGCAGGTGGGGGAAACCGGGATGCGACGTAGGCAAATGAAAAATGATGCAATATTGAAAGCTCTTTCGTCACTGGAAAACGCGAACATATTTTTTGGAACGTACTGTTTACTATGACCGTAAGGCTACTATATGCGGTCTTGGATCTGTGTGTAGCACTGTTGAATTTCATTAGTAGAAGGGGTGGGAGAGAAGTACTTACTTACTTACTTACTGGCTTTTAAGGAACCCGCAGGTTCATTGCCGCCCTCACATAAGCCCGCCATTGGTCCCTATCCTGAGCAAGATTAATCCAGTCTCTACCATCATATCCCACCTCCCTCAAATCCATTTTTATATTATCTTCCCACCTACGTCTCGGCCTCCCCAAAGGTCTTTTTCCCTCCGGTCTCCCAACTAACACTCTATATGCATTTCTGGATTCGCCCATACGTGCTACATGTCCTGCCCATCTCAAACGTCTGGATTTTATGTTCCTAATTATGTCAGGTGAAGAATAAAATGGGTGCAGCACTGCGTTGTGTAACTTTCTCCATTCTCCTGAAACTTCATCCCTCTTAGCCCCAAATATTTTCCTAAGCACCTTATTTTCCTAAGCACCTTAACCTATGTTCCTCTCTCAAAGTGAGAGTCCAAGTTTCACAACCATACAGAACAACCGGTAATATAACTATTTTATAAATTCTAACTTTCAGATTTTTTGACAGAAGACTAGATGGCAAAATTTACTGTTAGGTTTCGTAACAAGCTGTTTTTTACAGTGATGGGTTGTTAGCCCTTCGCCCAACCCCCAAGTTGGAGGACCACCCTGGAGGGAGAGAAGTACATTCAAAAACTCAGGTACTATAAAAATTGAAGTAAAAATAAAATGATGTCCCTGTATAAGTACTTGTTCTGATATTATTAACAAGGTGGAAAAAAAAGAAAAACTTTTTATCTGCTCCCATGAGAATGTTTGCTTGTAAGTCATCGTTGTGTTTCCTGAAATACACATTAATATGATATTTATGTGATATTCAGGTTGAAGCACCACGGAATCCCATAATGCGTGCTGCATTGCTGATGTGCTACTTGTGTGCACGGTGGTTTGGGTCGAGGCGGATTTCGAGGTTGCTCTGTATTAGGCTACAATGATAATGCGAACGACTGCTGCACTGGAGTGTCGGAACAGTGGTTCTTTGAGGTAGCGCTCACGGTGGTTTCGATGGTCGGAGTGAATTGATGGATCTGGCGGAGGTGAAGTTACTGTTGTGGTAGTCGCGGTTATGATAATCGTGATGCTGGCGGTTTTGCGATGGCTGTTCGGAGTGCAATGCAGTTGACGGCTGATGTGGTTCGGAGTGCGGTAGCCATTTTTATTCCTTGTCTACAATCTAAAACAAAAGGATCGTGACTAGCGCCACAAGCGACCTTTGTAAAGGATCATATAACAATTATACTATATCTCCTCGTTACTGAAGTGTTATGGATTTCAATTTTAATAACCGCATAGCAAGAAGAGAGATCATTATTTTCATTACTCTTGTGAAAAATATTAAGTACGAGTTCATCTGTTTCATTACTCTGAAAATACGTCCTGCCTACCAAGTCACTAGAACTTCTTTTGTGTCTGTGCAATATCTATCGGTCCGTTAAATGAGCCACCCTTCACATCCATAACTGTCCATAATCTCATACAGCAGAAACTATAGTGATATACTAGTGATATTTATTATATTATAGATCACAGACAAAGTACATACAAGTAATCAATTGAGCCCTTACATGACATACTTTACAAGAATTTTTGCACAAAGATATAGTATTATTTAATTACAATTTCTACAATTTACATATTTAATAATTTTTTTTGTTTTATCTTGCACTTGCTTTTAGTTTTATGCAAGACTCAACCCATTTTAGTATGTTGTTACAATCAGTATTTGTTCACCTCCCTAAGTTGTACTTCACGTTTCAATCTGCAATGTGCAGCTGGCATATCTAAATCTTCTCTTATTCTCGTATTTTCCATTCCTCTTTCGTTACAGAAATACTTATATAGTTCGTATAAGCTCTCTCTCGTTGGTAAGCCTTCATTCCTTAATTTTATTTCATAGTATTCTTTTGTCGTACTACCATAAAAACTATTGAATTTAGAAATAAAGAAAATAGCTAAATAGTTTCTAACCAAGTCAAATATGTTATTATCAGTGAGTCTAGAAAATGCATACTTGCCAAAATTGAATTTATTTGTCAGCTCATTAACTTTACTTTCCTTTAATAATTCTTTCCTTTTATTTTTTATTTTAGCAATCTTCTCCGGTATTTTATTTTCAGTGTATTTGTTCATTATTAAGAGATGCTGGCTTTCCTCGTATTTCTCCATACAGCAACACTTGCTACTTTCTTCTATGCATAATTTTACAAGCAGAAGCTATAACATAACCTAAATAATATAAACAAGATAAATGATAGAAAAATTTTAAGTGAGGACGATGAAATAAACATGAATCACTTTAAAAGGTACAATTATTGAAAGTACAATGTTGGCAAATAAAGAAACAAATGCTAGGGAGGTGATAAAAATTGTAGGATAAGTAGTCATGATTGGTTGAAACACGTCGTTCCTTACCGTTTATTGGTCAAAAGTACTGTAGATGACGTAGTAGAAGTGCAATAGTCAAGGAAACCAATTTAATAAACACAAGTTAGGGTGACATTTTTTTATTTATATTTATCTACAACGGTAAATAACTTCGCTAAGCCTGAAAATAGTATACAATTACAGAAATAGTCTATATTTAGGATATTACATTTCAACGTTATATATGGAGGGTAGCTGCGAATATATTGAATAAGCAGTCGTGGACAGCCGATAAGGGGTGGTCCTCCAGCTTGGGGGTTGGGCGAAGGGCTAACAACCCATCACCGTAAAAAACAGCTTGTTACGAAACCTAACAGTAAGCCTCGGAATGGGACTGATTCTCCGGCACGACCACAGCAATTCTAGAATATGTCATTAGGAAAGTTCAGGATAACACAGAGGGTTTGGAATTGAACGGGTTACATCAGCTTCTTGTCTATGCGGATGACGTAAATATGTTAGGAGAAAATCCACAAACGATTAGGGAAAACGCGGAAATTCTACTTGAAGCAAGCAGAGAGATATGGTTGGAAGTAAATCCCGAAAAGACTAAGTATATGATTATGTCTCATGATCAGAATATTGTACAGAATGAAACTGTAAAAGTTGGAGATTTATACTTCGAAGAGGTGAAAAATTCAAATATCTTGGACCAACAATAACAAATATAAATGACACTCGGGAGGAAATTAAATGCAGAATAAATATAGGAAATGCCCGTTATTATTCGGTTGAGAAGCTTTTGTCATCTAGTCTGCTGTCAAAAAATCTGAAAGTTAGAATGTAAAAAACAGTTATAAAGGGTGCGTCAGAAAGAACGGATGAATTTCACAGGGCAAGAAAATTGTAAGGATTCATCAAATAAAAAATGTATTGTTGTCAACAGATTCACTAATACATGCAGTTTATTTACGGTATACAACATCATCCATATGATGTCCTTGGCTTTCGATACAGGCATCGAGGCGTTTTCTGAAGTTCGCCGTAACTTTCACAGTCATAGTTGGTGGGGCGCAATTTCTCCACGAATCGCCGTCTTCAGTTCGTCCAGTGTATGTGGTTACTTACGCCTTCAAGTGGTCCCAAAGAAAGATCTTATCGTAACCTCGACAATCTCAGTGCAATAGCATGTTTGCGGGCTGATGGTTGAGGTGGCAGGACAACCTACTGTCTGTCTCCACATTTGCAGGATTACACGCGCTCCGTGTTCGTCCAGGTGATTTCTTCTTTAATGTTGAACCTGTGGTACGAAATGAAGCCGCCCGAGTTGGAATCCTAGTGTGACGTCCGATGTCGAAATGAGTCCTGAGTGACGATCACAGACTCTTCATTTTCAAAAATGTCTCTGCGATGAAAGCACGTTGTACACCAGACCAACACCATATTCTCAACTGAAACTGCATTCTCTCGCTGATCCAACAGTCGTGGTCCCCCTCACTCTATCCCTCCCCTCGCTGCGTATTGATAGTTTGAAATCCATCCGTTCTTTCTGACGCACCCTGTATTACCGGTTGTTCTGTATGGCTGTGAAACTTGGACTCTCACTTTGAGAAAGGAACAGCGGTTGAGGATTTTTGAGAATAACGTTCTTAGGAAAATATTTGGGGCTAAAAGGGATGAAGTTACAGGAGAATGGAGAAAGTTACACAACGCAGAGCTGCACGCATTGTATTTTTCACCTGACATAATTAGTAATATTAAATCCAAACGTTTGAGATGGCCAGGGCATGTAGCACGTATGTACGAATCCAGAAATGCATATAGAGTGTTAGTTGGGAGGCCAGAGAGGAAAAGACCTTTGGGGAGGCCGAGACGTAGATGAGAAGATAATATTAAAATGGATTTGAGGGAGGTGGGATATGATGATAGAGACTGGATTAATCTTGCTCAGGATAGGGACCAATGGCGGGCTTATGTGAGGGCGGCAATGAACCTGCGGTTTCCTTAAAAGCCAGTAAGTAAGTAAGTAAGTAATTAAGTAAGTTAGTAAGTATGTAAGTATGTAAGAGTTATTTATTGCTGAAAAAAAATTCACAAATTTTTCAGTATTCAAAGCTGTATATACCTTTTTCAGTGCCGAGAATCGAACCAGAGTTGGAAGTGTAGGACTGAGCTAACGGTATGGTCATTGAAGCTTTAATGAATGTTTTGAAAAATAACCGAAAATATTTTCTGAACGTGTCGAATAGCGTTATAGAGATAAGTTAAAATTGCTGCGGACGTTATTAACAAACGCGGGAGAGAATCATTTGGCAACATGGAGCTCAGTTAGCAGAGGGAGAGAAGTGGTGCTATGGCACCATTATTCCGCACCTGAGCTTAAATCAACAGCCAGCGGATGTCACAGAATGTTGGCGACTGTCCCCGCCGTTTATTACAGTGTCGCGCCATTTCGCCGGGACAACGAACTACGTCCTCAGTTCTTTTGTTTGCATAGTTATAAGGTTATAACATAGATCATTTTTAATTGTAATCTTTTAAACATTTGAATAAGAACATTTCTACCCGTGTTTTCATCAACCCATGATCTTGCAGCGTTGGAATGGCAGAAGTTGAGGGTTCGAAAATGTGATGTAGAAACTCGACGACGAATATTTCACAAAATTAGAGTTCCTTGTAGGGTGTCTTATTTTACACTTCTGAATAATTATAAAATACTGCTATCAATTGAAGATCTTCTGGCAAAAAATGAGATTTTTTACTTCTTCTGGTTAATTATTAATGTTTACACTTTAACAGGTTCTAATTATATTTATTTCTTCAAAATTCACACAACAATTGCTTCTCCAATTGCATTTATTGTAATAAAAGCGGTAAAAACATAAATTTAGAGATTTCATTTTATATGGTTTTTCCGATAAGCAAGTTTTAATACTATATTAAATTAACATGAGCCGTCTGTGCTTATCTAATTTTATATATTGATTATAACATGAACGTTTTCGGCACTAATGTGCCATTTTCAAATGTATGAAAGTGTGCCTAATTACATTTTCAAATAGATGCACATGAACTGTGTAAGTGAGACATATAATGTGTACCCTTGATGATTTGAACATAACAAGTAAAACACTAATATACAGATAATTAAAACACTCAATTATTAGTAACAATTAAAACCTATCAACTAATTTGTTCTTCTGCTATGTTGTCCATCTTTTGTAGAACAATGTGGTTAGCTTGACGTTAATATTTTGACTGGACAACTGCATTTGACAAAATATTAACGTCAAGCTAACCACATTGTTCTACAAAAGATGGACAACATAGCAGAAGAACAAATTAGTTGATAGGTTTTAATTGTTACTAATAATTGAGTGTTTTAATTATCTATATATTAGTGTTTTACATGTTATGTTCAAATCATTAAGGGTACACATTATATGTCTCACTTACACAGTTCATGTGCATCTATTTGAAAATGTAATTAGGCAAACTTCCATACATTTGAAAATGGCACATTAGTGCCGAAAACGTTCATGTTATAATCAATATATAAAATTAGATAAGCACAGACGGCTCATGTTAATTTAATATAGTATTATAAATTTAGAGACTAAGAACATCTGTAGGAGCAGAGTCGTAATCCAAGAATGCACCAACTTAATTATGTGCCAAGAAAACACTTCCTTAACAATTTTCAATTTCAGCGACTAGCTGAGAAGGTAGAGAAATATACGAACGAAAAGTACCCAGATGACAGATACAATAAGAGCTGCCAACTCGGATCACCAATCATAATATTGTGATCCACGCGATCACTGGAGGATTAAAATGTTGTTTTCCGAATCATAAATCGTCTAATAGTATCTGCCGAACCCTATATTTTATTTTAATACAAGAATTTTTTGTAGTAATCATGCGCGACTCTTCAAGAATTCTTTAACGACTACCTTGTGAACCGCATCACAGAAGTCGTTAGTACAGCTGTCATAAGAAAAAGTGGCCGCTCTCTAGATACTAAGTTCCCTTCGGGTATCTTCGCTACAATTCGGAGACAGATGATATTACATGTTGTTGGACCACGATGCTGCTATATACAGTTTTAATTAACGTATTCTACGCGTTATGCTTGTAATGGTAGCGTTCCGGGTTTGTATTCGTGAGGTCGTGCGTTCGAACCACAGGGGGTACTTTTTATGTTTTTTTTAAGATAGGGAGAAAATATAATTTCTGCTCTCTCTTTTATAATCTTTTTAGTAGGCCTAATTAACATCAGGTTCATGAATGCATTAGCTATGCCATGACTTTATCATTATTTATTATAACATTACGGCTGCAAATGGAAAGAAAGAAAGAAATAATAAAAGAAAGAAAGAAAGAAAGAAAGAAAGAAAGAAAGAAAGAAAGAGAGAAAGAAAGAATTTATACTCAACAAAAATATATTTCGTGGCATAAACAAAACAAGCTTACTGGCGCCTGCCTTAGAAAATTGAAACAATTAAAAGTTAAAAAACCAAACCGAAAGCCACGATTCAATATTTATTACATCTTCCTCCAATCTCGATCAAATTTTGCAGTCGAGTTGACAAGTCCTGGACGAGCTTTTAGAAATCATCAGGACGTCTTGGAGGGGCATTGGGAAAATTTTCCCGAATATTATTATGTTTCTTTACTTGTGTTCCTGTGGCTCAGTTGGAAGAACGTCTGAATTCAGATGTCAACGTCTCAGGCTCAAATCCTGGCCGTTCCTTTTCATTTTATTGTGTTACAGGATAGTATAATGTAATAATATAGGCCTACGAAGAAAAAAACTAACACTAATATTATGCAACTGTATTTTTTCAAATCTAACATTAAATGTATATTATTTATATCACTAAAGAACATAACAGAATAAATGATAACTTGAATATTATTTATATCGCTAAAGAACGATAACAGAATACAAATGATAACTTGAATATTATTTATAACGCTGAAGTACTATAATACAATATAAATGATAACTTTAATGCTATTTATATTGCTAAATAACAATAACAGATATAAATGGTAACTTGAATATTATTTATAACTCTATCGCTAAAGAACGATAACAGAATACAAATGATAATGTGAATATTATTTATAGCGCTAAAGAATTATAGCAGAATATAAATGACAACTATAATATTATTTATATTGCTAAATAATAATAATAACAGAATACAAATGATAACTTGAATATTATTTATAACGCTAAATAACTATAACAGAATATAAATGATAACTTTTATATTATTTATATTGCTAAATAACAATAACAGAATGCAAATGATAACTTGAATATTATTTATAACGCTAAATAACTATAACAGAATATAAATGATAACTCGAATATTATTAATATCGCCAAAGAATGAAAACAAAATAAAATGATAGCTTGAACAGTGCTCGAAATCACAATCTTCGAATGATTATGCAATAACACTACCGCTACTCTAAGAGACGCAGATATCGAATGACTCCAAATTCCGAAACTGCTTCTACAAGCGCCCGGACAGCAAGTTCTGGTTAGCGATAATAAAATAAAAATGCACTGCAATAGCAAGTTCAACTTGCATTGGAACATGTGTTCGCCAAAATCAATCTGCAGTGGAATCCTTCCCAGAACTGGCGTAATTATGCTGGGATTTGCAGCGCTGACAGGAACAGATACAGTGATTTTCGATAACCGTGACGCGAACATTGTTGTGGGGTTAATGTTTCTGACAAGGCAGGTGGATGACACAATGTCCTCCTCCCACGCAGTACCTCCTGTCTTCACACAGGAACAAGCAATAACATTATTCTGCAGCCCTGCTGTGGGTCCATTGTTGAGAGCAGCAACTCTCCCAAACAAAGCTGAAAGCGTTCTGTATAATTTATAAAGAATTGCTACCAGTTTCCGTTTGACTGTGTCAAAAAGAGGTCAGAAATATTACACCCCTACAGTCTAGTAAGTTTGTGTATATTTACTTACTTTTTGTGTTCTATGTTTAATTTCTTATCGTTTGAGGAGATTCTGTTCCTTTTCCGCCAATTGTCTGCTTGTCTCTGAACTTCATGGCTGTTCATTATCACTAAAGATAAGGGGTTTGTGCGCAGCACGAAAAACACGTTGACTCGACAGGGAGCATAGGTGGACAGACAGGTGAACGACTACGACCAGTGCAACTAAAAGAAATGCAACTACACGCTATCCATTTGCCTACTTGCCGTCTTATCATAACAACACGAGACGAACACAGGCCTTCATAGTCCAATGCACTGCAGTGTGAACGGACGTAGTGAGCAGTAGTTACCTACAATGACGGAAACTAAGCAAACAAAGGATGTGAAATTAAATACTTTGTTACGGAGATACAGCATCCAAGAAAACACAATTGTATGTACAGCATGTGAGTATGAAATTACAATATTACGTAGGAAGTATTACGTAGAAAGACATTGTAACAGCAGAAAACATAAAGACAATATTGCACACGCTTTGAAGGTGGTGATTTCCTCAACATCAAAATCACTATGACATGCAAAATCAGAATTTGTTAAGGATTTAACGTGCGATGATGATTAAAGCAAATATTCCGTTCGAGGATTTTTGGAAAAATATACCAAGCAGCGCGTTCCGAATCAGACAGCTCTCCGTAGAGACTATCTGGTTTGGAAATATCCAAGGGCATAGCAATAATAAAAGAGGTGTCAGAAAAATCAAGAAAGGACCTGCAGGATCTTGCACACAGCGAGTAAAGAATAAATACCAGAAAAATAAGAGCTATTTAACAATTTGTAACAGGCTGAATAATGCAAAATCATCAGACGATAGGATAGTATACTTAACGTCCTGTGACGTTGAAAGAAGCTTTTCGCAGTTCAAGAACTGTTTGAGTGATCGACGACGACGTTTGACAGCTGCAACGGGGTTTGAACACGCGTCCGACAGGGCGCGCGGCAGCCGAAACGCTGGTACGGGGAGCATCTGCATGCTGAAGGGCAGAGGGGGTTTATTACGTCAACGCGACGAGGGGAGGGTGCGCGCGCAACTGCTGCGTGCGGAGTGAAGGGGTGGACGGACCCTCCCGACTCTTCCAGAAGTCCGTCGAAGTGGAGATATCCAGATATTTCGAGAGAGCTATCTCTGCACACCCGTAGAAATTTCTCGCAACTATGATTTTGCTATAAAAGAAGAAACCCGAGCGAACTGGAGCAGTTTTCAGTTTATTCAGCCATTCAGTGAGTAAGCCAGAGCAAGCAAGGCAGTCTTGTGTACCGGAGTTCGACTCGAGTGTGCGTCCGCAACTGTGTCAGCATCCGAAGGCCTGAGTTCGAGTGCAGTGGACCGCAGTTGGAGGGACCTGAGTTCGAGTGCAGTGGACCGCAGTTGGAGGGACCAGAGTTCGAGTACAGTGGACTGTCTCTGAAGGTCTGTGGTTCGAGATATTGTGAACTCGAGTGACTGAGCTAGAAGAACTGTGAACTGAGAACTGACAGTTCTGATTTGTAAATAGTGCTTTGTAAATATTAGTTAAGATTAACAGTTCATTGTTGTTCGTAATAGTCCAAGTAAATTGTCGTTGTCGTTTGTGAAGTTAAATTGTAGAGAGTGAAGAATAGTTATTGTCGGAAGAATAAAATTACATTGTTGTTGAGTTGAAATAAATTTACAATACTAATGTTTTCTACATATCTCTCATATTTGTATATTGTCATCTGCTAGACATTAACGGAGCGTTGCATTTCTCATTTTTAGACTGTACTCTTCGCGTGGTTTGTTCAAGTCGGAAGTCAACACAGGCACTGGGCATAGAGCTGTATAACGTCTATGCACACGCAACCTGACGACAAATCGCACAAATCCCTCATATTTAATTATCACACTAAAGTGAAGTAACAGTTAGCATGTCTGATCGTGGAAAGAGAGGGCCCAGGTTCAAATTCTGATTGGGACAAGTTACCTAGTTAAAGGAGTGGGAACCGACTGCGCGCGAAAGGGTCCATTTTTGGCCGATTGCGCGCGAGTGACTGAATTGTAAACAAGTCAGCTGCGCGCGAGCGGGTGTACCACAAATAGGCCTACGTCAAATGCTTGCAAGTCTTTCAACAGAAGTGTTACAGCACTAGTAGTAAATAATGTTAGTCATTTGTTTCGAGAATAGTTGTGGCTATAGCGATGTTAGCGATTGTCGATTGTTCCGAGTGTATATAATGGCGTGCTGTGTATACAATGATGTACTCCTAATTGAATCAGGATTATAAAGACGACAGGAATGCAGTTATATTTATTTAGGAAAGTTTCATGTTCACATTTTGTAAATACAAAAAAAAAAAAATGTTTGAATCCTGTTACTGCAATGTCTTCAGTAGTACAGTAATTTCGTGAAAATTTCGTTATTCTTTTTCACATACACAGTCTTAATAATAATCTTATACACGGCGTTGTATTGCAACATTCATAAAGAAATAAAAGCTGTTAATAAAATTTGTGCACACCGGCGACTCTGATGTAACCTCGGCTGTTGCGTGCGTCGTTAAAGAAAACATAATTTGAATTATTATTTTTTTTTAAATAATGAGGTTGTTATTCTATACAGTTAAACTAAAAAAAATGTGCACTACCTGAGCTATTTCATGACATCTAAAACAGACAATCTATAATTTTGAACTTATCAAGTTTTTCCCTTGTGCTTTTCGTATATCTGCAGTGCTTGGGAAAAGTGGCGTAAGTCAGTTTCCACAAACTTTTTTTTTTAAATTTATTGACAATTCACTGAACATCTGCTCGCTTGGGAAAAGAGACGTAAGTATTTCTCCCATTACAATAATTCATACAGAAGAAAATCAAATCAAACATAAACTAGTGTGAAGACAGTTTTTTTTTCCTTCTAGTGTAAAATTAACACTTTGACTTGTGCCACTTTTCCCAAGTACTACAGATATTAATGTCTGAAACACAATAATAAACTGGCTTTAGCTAAAATGAAGTTGTTTGTTTCTCATATTACTGATTTAATTTTTTTTTATTTATTTAACTAGCTAGCTAGTGAGTACAAATAAAATGTATAAAACAAAAATCTTTCTAGCCACTACTGTAAGAGCCAGGCTCGTGTACGGTTTGGTCTTAGCCAATAATATAACTTAAAATTTACAAGGACAGTTTACTAAATACAGTAAGTAACTTAATTCAAACCAATAAATAACACACAGGAGCAAAAAAAAAAAAAAAGAAGAAGAAGAGAAAAAAGAGGAAAATACACATTTAATATAAATTGACAATCAGACAGAAGTCAGTGATATTCAATAAAAACATGAATATGGTCGACAGAAATAAAAAGTAAAAAAAAATAAATTTGTTAATAATATATAGCCCTATCTTTAATAATTTTATAAATTCCTTTTTTAAAAGCTTCAATTTTTAAATATTACAAATTTGGTAAATGGTTTGTAATTTTATTATAAAGTCTTGAGCCGAAACTAGCACCACGTTTAAGAGCTGCACTTGTACGACATTTAGGCTCAATGAATGGGAAAGTAGACTTTTGTCTTCCAGTACGATATTCATGTCGATTAAATTTCATTAGCAAATTATGAATTGCTTTTTACGAAAGATAAGATGTTCTTTTTGATTGTTAGAAATTGTTTCAAAGGACATTAGAGATTTTAGAGGTTGAATGAAAATATTAGAAATGCAAACGTGACTGCGAATTCTCGTTCAAAGATTTCATTATATTGTATTTTCAGCTTGACAATTTCAAATAACGGCAGGATAAGCACGGAGAATATATTTCCAGGAATTCTGATTGCTATATCCGGATATTTAAAACAAAGTGAGCAACCTGCATCACAGATTCATTTAGTAGGCGGCCGAGGCCATTATTTTCTTCTACATATGTATATAACAACGAGGACGGGACTTCTTATCAATCATGGAATATACCCGAGAACAATAGAACGGAGCATGCAATGCTCGCGGAGCGGCTCGGCTAAACAATGGACGCACGCGCCGGAGGGTTCCGATCCCTTTAGTAAATCACGTCACATGATTATATTGCGCCGAGGAGCTCGAGATTATTAAAAAAGTTAAAATTTCGCTATAGCAGATATGCTAACGCGCCGCCCTCCTAAAGAAGGAAATGAGTGGCGGAGATTCTGATATCAATTAGGACAGCGTTTGACCGTCTTCTATATAGAGAGGATTGCTCTACATTTCTTTAAATTGTGGGCTTGGGATCACTATGCTCGCTGATTGATCTGAAATCCGTGGCTTCGAACGTGGGCGAGGACGATAAAATCCCAAGCGGGAGAGAAATAAAGTTTTCTGGACCGTATCGTAGGTCTATGGTACTTGAGAAATTCTGTTCCTGGTAGAGGACATATAAAAAATGTTGTCACTAATTTATTTATTGATGTATTGATTTATTCTTGCCTCTTGTATTCTTGTACCTTCAGGCAAATAAAGAATATGAATATGAATAGGAATTATTTGATTTATTTAATGATTAGCATAGTGATTTATTCTTTATTTACTTATTGATTTATTTATTGAATTATTTATTCATTTACCTGTAGATTTATTTATTGATTTATTTATTCATTTACTTATTGCTTTATTTATTGATATATTTATTCATTTGCCTATTGATTCACTTATTGATTTATTTATTGATTTATTTATTCATTTACCTATAGATTTATTTATTCATTTACCTATTATTTATTTATTTACTTATTGTTTGATTCATTTATTATTTATTAATTTAACTATAGATTTATTTCTTGATTTATTTATACATTTTCCTATTGGTTTATTTATTTATTGATTTATTTATTAATTTAATTATTGCTTGAATGACTGATTTATTTATTTACTTAATTATTTATTTCTGTATTTATTTATTCACTTACCCATTAATTTATTTATTCATTTATCTATTGCTTTATTTATTGATTTATTTATTCGTTTACCTATTTATTTATTTATTCATTTACCTATTGCTTTATTTATTGATTTATTTATTCATTTACCTATTGATTTATTTATTCATTTATCTATTGCTTTATTTATTGATTTACTTATTGATTTATTTATTAATTTACCTATAGATTAATTAATTTATTTATTTATTCATTTACCGATTGATGTATTTAATAATTTCCTTATTGCTTGATTGACTGATTTATTTATTTACGTATTTATTTATTTATTTACTTATGCATTTATTTATTCATTTATCTATTGATTTATTTATTCATTTACCTAATTGCTTTAATTATTGATTTATGTATTCATTTACCTATTGATTTATTTATTGATTTATTTATTCATTTACTTATTGCTTTATTTATTGATTTATTTATTCATTTACCTATAGATTTTTTTTATTGATTTATTTATATTTACCTATAGATTTATTTATTCATTTACCTATTATTTATTTATTTACTTATTGTTTGATTTATTTATTGGTTTACTTGTGCATTTATTTATTTATTTACCTATTGATTTATTTATTTATTTACCTATTGCTTTATTTATTCATTTACCTATTGCTTTATTTATGGATTTATTTATTCATTAACTATTGATTTATTTTGATTTATTTATTCATTTATCTATTGATTTATTGATTCATTTACCTATTGCTTTATTCATTGATTTATTTGTTCATTTACTATTGATTTATTTATTCATTTTCCTATTGCTTTATTTATTAATTTACTTACTGATTGATTTATTGATTCAATGATTGATTGACTGATTTATTTAGTTATTTATTGATTCATTCATTCATAGTGTTCTGCCCAAGGGCAGGGGTTTTTACAGCAAACTCAACATTCTCCAGTGTTGCCTATTTTCTGCCTTTCTCTTAGTCTCCGCATATTATCTATATAGCTTAATGTCATATATTATTTGATATCTTCTTCTGCCACGAACTCTTCTCCCGCTAACCATTCCTTCCAGCGCATCTTTCAGTAGACAGTTTCTTCTTAGTCAGTGACTCTACCAATTTATTCACATTTCAAATGCTTCTAATCATTTATCTTCACTTCACCGTAAGGTACATATTTCTGTCCCATACAATACACAATGTCACATTCCATACAAGCACTTCATTAGTCTCTTCCCTAGTTCTTTTTCCAGATCCACAGAAGATGCTTCTTATTCTATTAAAAGCTTCCTCCAATTTAACTTCCTGGAATGTTGA
This sequence comes from Periplaneta americana, assembly GCF_040183065.1. Taxonomy (NCBI): domain Eukaryota; kingdom Metazoa; phylum Arthropoda; class Insecta; order Blattodea; family Blattidae; genus Periplaneta; species Periplaneta americana. Next base: position 25,435,283 of record NC_091132.1, on the reverse strand, counting down.
GTAAAATTATCGTTGTTTTCGACTATACAGGGATTTTTATTTTTCGAATGAGGTTAAGTACCCTACCAGTTCGGTAGAGTAGAATTGCATACAGAAGTCTCGCCCAAAAATCTGTCGCCCCTTCGAAAGATTCAAGAACCACTGCTATAGACAGTAGTGACAACCAGGGTGAGGGAGAGAGACGCCGTGAGTTCTAGTATTAAGAAGAAACAATTGCGTGCTTAGTCTCCTAATAGCATCAACCTTATAGTTATATCTCGCATTAAAACTTGAAAGTGTAAAATATATGTCTCTTGTAACACATGAAAGATCTCTATTTAACTGACTTTGGTTGTATTAAACAAAAAGTATTGCACTATAGAAGCTTGTCTTGTACGTTGTTTCATTAATTTATTGAAAGTGAGGCCTGACAGATATAATAACATTGTGAACTGCATAGTAACAAACCATTTCGTATGTCAGCTGATGCTATCTCAAAGCAGAACATAGAGGCCGTTTTTCCAAACAAGTTACGTTGCACATCACAGCCATGTCATTCCAATTGGAGCGGCGGTACTGAAGGCAACTTCAATCATACGATACTTGGTCAAACAAGAGCGAAAACTGATCAAAGCCTTGTGGTTTTGTAGTAAAACGACTACACTATGTAAATTCGAGTCACTCAATGAAGCGTCCAGCACATTTCACAAAGTTTCGCTGTTTTGATCTTCGCACTAATTATTTTAACGACGAAGTCTCTGAATGAATGCAACATGAAAGGCAAGCGACAAGGCGTGTAGAGATAGGTCTTCATTGACAATTTAAACATATTCAAACCAGTTTCTGCAACGTGTATGTTGCTCTCCAGGTGTTTTAATAATAATAGTAATAATAATAATAATAATAATAATAATAATAATAATAATGTGACAGCTGCAACGGGGTTTGAACACGCGTCCGACGAAACGCTGGTACGGGGAGCATCTGCATGCTGAAGGGCAGAGGGGGTGTATTACGTCAACGCGACGAGGGGAGGGTGCGCGCGCAACTGCTGCGTGCGGAGTAGGGGGGACGGACCCTCCCGACTCTTCCAGAAGTCCGTCGAAGTGGAGATATCCAGATAATTCGAGAGAGCTATCTCTGCACACCCGTAGAAATTTCTCGCAACTATGATTTTGCTATAAAAGAAGAAACGCGAGGGAACTCGGACAGTGTGTGTGATTAATGATTAGTTCAGTCAGTAAGCCAGTGAACAGAGCAAGCCAGCCAGTCTTGTGTACCAGAGTTCGACTTGAGTGTGCGTCCGCAACTGTGTCAGCATCCGAAGGCCTGAGTTCGAGTGCAGTGGACCGCAGTTGGAGGGACCTGAGTTCGAGTATAGTGGACTGTCTCTGAAGGTCTGTGGTTCGAGATACTGTGAACTCGAGTGACTGTGCTAGAAGAACTGTGAACTGAGAACTGACAGTTCTGATTTGTAAATAGTGCTTTGTAAATATTAGTTAAGATTAACAGTTCATTGTTGTTCGTAATAGTCCAAGTAAATTGTCATTGTCGTCAGTGGAGTGCACTAACGAATACTGTGTTACGGTGTGGAGAGCAAATCCTATTGTTGAGATAATAAAATTGCATTGTTGTTTAGTTTGAAATAAAACGTTACAATAATAATAATAATAATAATAATAATAATAATAATAATAATAATGATTTATTTAACCTGCCAGATTTAAGGCCATACGGCCTTCTCTAACACTCAACCAGGAGTTTATTTATTTATTTATTTATTTATTTATTTATTTAAATTCAAATATACAGAATAAAGAATATAATAACAAAACAAACAAGAGAAATAGAAATAAATTAATACAAGCAATATAAAAAAGAAGATACAGTAGTATTAACAAAATTTGAGACCGAATGAGCAGCGCTTGTGCTCGGTCGCAGTTCAGATTTAATGTTAAAATAAATAATAATAATTATTATTATAATAATAAAAATAAATAAGTAAAATAAAATAGGAACTAAAATATAATTACAGCGGCAATGGAATTATATAATATAATATTAACACTAGAGAAGAATAAATATCGCACGTGAAAAGTAGGACTAATATATATTTCAAATTATAGAATACAAATATATTATAGCTTGATTAATTCATACACATATGCTATAAATGTATTTAATCAAATTGAAGATATTAACACGTTTCTAATTTTCTTGTTATATGTTAGTGGGTTACATGTTAGAAGTTCTGGGTGTAATTTAGTTAAAGCATTGTACAACCGAAGGCCAAAATTTATGCTATGCTTTAGACCAGGAGATGTGAGACATTTAGGTTCTACTAATGTTGAATTAATATTTCGTCTTGTGTCATAATTGTGTGTCTGTAATACAAACTTATTACGATTTTTATGATAAAAACTGCGTTACAAAAAACACTACAAATTTACAAAGTACACTACAATTTTACACACAAAACTGAATAAGATAATCATAATAAAATGTAAACAACAAGTAAGTAGATATCAGACATAATATATAACATACAGAAAGAAAGAAAAAAGCATAATAAAATGTGAATAGCAGGTCAAAATAAATTAGGCATACAAGGTATAAAAAATAAGACAATTATTGATAATAATAATAATAATAATAATAATAATAATAATAATAATAATAATAGTAATAAAATTGCGTAGTACAAAGCATACAATGAATACAATATTTTTAAGTACAAACAGTAAGGAAAATTATGATTATATATAGCTCAACTTATCACATTATAGATATACCATTATCGGAAAATATAGAAACAACAATATAAAATAAGTTAAATGTCACTAGAACATAAAAAAATTGTGAATACGTGGAAACATGCAATACAACACTTGTCATAATAGTAAGTTAGTTTGGCAACTCGTCATAAGATAATTTTCTAACTTGGATTTGAAAGATTTCAATGTTCGGTAGTCCTTGACTTCAGGCGGCAGAGAGTTCCAGTGACGAGAGGTAGCAACAGTGTAAGATGAGGAATACAGAGATGATGTGTGAAGTGGAATTTCTAGTGTGTTATCGCGTTGTGATCGAGTATTAATATTATGATAGCGAGAGAGAGTATGAAAACGAGCGAATAAATAATAGGGGGATGAAGTGTGCATAATTCGATATTCAAATTGTGTATGTTGATATTATGCCTATCATAATAATAAAGCCCATTCATACATTGTGTTGAAACAACTGTACATTTTTATATGACTTGAATTTATGTATTCAGTTACTGAAACTTGAATATTTTCGTACAGGCAATACTGAATGCACAACTTTGGAAATCCATCTGGTTTTGTGTCTTTGTTGTGGCATAGATGTTTATCTTTGTCCTACATTGTAAGGATTATCCATGTCGTGCAAGCTCACGCGAAAGATGAATCAATTGAGAAGCTTGGTATCAAAGTTGGACAACTCCACTTTTGCTTTTTATATAGGAGAGGCGAAAAACTAGATCCTTGGAAACCAATGTCACCGTTATACGTACATCTTTTTTAATATTCTCATTGGTCATAAAAATATTTTTTTTTTTTCATTCTCAAAATGTGATTAAAATTAACATTCAGGTCGAAATTTAAGTTTAAAATGTGGAGTTGTCCATCTATGAAACTAAGTCATGATGTTGTCTGTTTTTGAAACCAAATTAAGCCATATTTAAAGTGAAATTATCTACTTTTGAATCTAAGTCTATTCTAACTCGCTTTCAAAGCAAATTTATGTAAAACAGTACTTATTCATACATAAACCGATTATATATACAATCAGCCATGTTGGATTAGCGATGAGTGATGGGAAAAGGTGATACGAATGTGGGCTTCTCATTGGCTACTGAAGGAATTGTCCTAATTTGAAACCAAGCCAGAGTGAAGTTGTCTACATTTTGATCCTATTATCGCACTGTTCTCTCCGTTTTTGAACCTAAACAGTTTCCAGTCTCTACCATCCTATCCCACTTCCCTTAAATCCATTTTTATATTATCCTCCTACCTACATCTCGGCCTCCCCAAAGGTCTTTTTCCCTCCGGCCTCCCAACTAACACTCTATATCCATTTCTGATTTCGCCCATACGTGTTACATGCCCTGTCCATCTCAAACGTCTGGATTTAATGTTCCTAATTATTATGTCAGATGATGCAGTTCCGCGTTGTGTAACTTTCTCCATTCTCCTGTAACTTCATCTCTCTTAACCCCAAATATTTTCCTGAGCACCTCATTCTCATCATCATTATCATCATCATCATCCTTCACGAATTAGGCCTCTGTAGATCTGTTTCGGCCCCATCTAGCAGTCTTCTTAAAGGTCTTCCTGGTCGACGATGTCCTCTAGGTTTTATTGCATCATAATTTTTGGGATTGTTGAATTTTCCATTCTTCTTACATGATCTAGCCAATTGAATTTGTATCTGCTGATTTTTTTTTCTACTGACTCTACTTCTAATTGTTCTAAAATTTCTTTATTCGTTTTTCGGTCTAAAAGAGTATATCCTGCTGTCCTCCTGAAAAATTTCATTTCCGTTGCTTTGATTCTGTTATGTCTTTTTTCTTTAATGACCAAATCTCGCTTCCGTATAAAAGGGAGGGTAATGCTAGTTTATTATATATTTTTATTCTTGTAGATTTTTGTACTAATTTAGCTTTTAATGTATTCTTTATTATTCCTAGAATTTGTGTAAATTTGGTAATTTTCTTGTTCACATCTTTTTCATTTTGATAAGATATTTCACAACCCAGATAATTGAAATTTTGTACTTGTTCGAGGCATTGGTCAACATTGGCATTCTCAAACACCCTTAACATCTGTTCCTCTCTCAAAATGAGAGTCCAAGTTTCACAATCATACGGAACAACCGGTAATTTAACTATTTTACAAATTCTAACTTTCAGCTTTTTTTGAGAGCAGACTGGATGACAGAAGCTTCTCAGCCGAATAATAACAGGCATTTCCCATATTTATTCTGTGTTTAATTTCCTCCCGAGTATCGTTTATATTTATTACTGTTGCTCCAATACATTTGAACTTTTCCACCTTTTCAAAGGATAAATTTCATATTTTTATATTTCCTTTTCGTACAATATTCTGGTCACGAGACATCATCATATACTTTATCTTTTCGGGATTTACTTTCAAACCTATCTCTTATATATTGGTTATTTATTTATGTAGTCTATTGTTAAATTAAGGACGTCATTCGTTGTGTTCATTTTGTATAGAAAGAAATAGTGACATTTATATTAACTTTCAAGGTTCTTTACTATATTGCTACAAATTTATGTTTCCGTAGGTGATGAAAGGAGAAAAGTTTTTGGAAAATCTAAAGCAGGTTAGCTGCAAAGAAATCTCAAAGAAACCACTGACAAAAAATCTAACATAATCGTAAACCTTGAAACGACATAACGCATTATAAATACAATGACTTTATTACAATCTTTTTTAAAATTACAGTGCCGCCACTGATAGACTTTTCCACATGCAAAGAATGTCAACAACTCTACGTACAAGTCAATCATCCCCAATAGAAGTGGAGTGAGGCCGACGTCGTATTTCCCTTAGGGTACGTACACCTTGGAGCAACAATATACGATAAGAGAAATGATCTAGCGACGCTTTGGTATTATCAAAGAATCAAGTGTTCATATCGGAGCAACGAGGACGCGGGAAGCGAACATTTTGATTTATCAGTAGAAGATATTCTATGCATCCACTTAATGAGAGAAGATATATAGAAAGTATCAGCTGCCAAGTTCAAAGTTAATATAACTTAAATACGTACAAAATTAAACCCGTTTCTCATCCCAAAGATAGTATAAATTTATTGTGATGTGATTGGTTCTTGTGATCACATAACATATGACGAATAAATACACAACTGATCAATTTGCCAATATCTACAATAATTAATTTAATACGCCGAAATAATGATAAATCGATAAATATTCGGATATATTGATAACCACCGGTAATTATACAGATTAATATTATCTTAATCAGAGATCATATGAACGACAAGAGCGAAGAAAATGGAACTTTGCTTTTTCGTCGCTTTTATCGTGTATCTTCGCTTTTATCGTTACTCCAATATGCACACCTCAATGACAATGCATGCTTCAATTCTCTCAGATATAGCATCGCTGCTTCTTTTATCGTGTATCTTCTCTTTTATCGTTACTCCAATATGCACACCTCAATGACAATGCATGCTTCAATTCTCTCTGATATAGCACCGCTGCTTCTTTTATCGTGTATCTTCGCTTTTATCGTTACTCCAATACGCACACCTCAATGACAATGCATGCTTCAATTCTCTCTGATATAGCACCGCTGTTTCTTTTATAGTGTATCTTCGCTTTTATCATTACTCCAATATGCACACCTCAATGACAATGCTGCTTCAATTCTCTCTGATATAGCATCGCTGCTTCTTTTATCGTGTATCTTCGCTTTTATCGTTACTCCAATACGCACACCTCAATGACAATGCATGCTTCAATTCTCTCTCTGATATAGCATCGCTGATTCTTTTATCGTGTATCTTCGCTTTTATCGTTACTTCAATATGCACACCTCAATAACAATGCATGCTTCAATTCTCTCTGATATAGCATCGCTGCTTCTTTTATCGTGTATCTTCGCTTTTATTGTTACTCCAATATGCACACCTCAATGAAAATGCATGCTTCAATTCTCTCTGACATAGCACCGCTGCTTCTTTTATCGTGTATCTTCGCTTTTATCGTTACTCCAATATGCACATCTCAATAACAATGCATGCTTCAATTCTCTCTGACATAGCACCGCTGCTTCTTTTATCGTGTATCTTCGCTTTTATCGTTACTCCAATACGCACACCTCAATGACAATGCATGCTTCAATTCTCTCTGATATAGCACCGCTGCTTCTTTTATAGTGTATCTTCGCTTTTATCATTACTCCAATATGCACACCTCAATAACAATGCTGCTTCAATTCTCTCTGATATAGCATCGCTGATTCTTTTATCGTGTATCTTCGCTTTTATCGTTACTCCAATACGCACACCTCAATGACAATGCATGCTTCAATTCTCTCTCTGATATAGCATCGCTGATTCTTTTATCGTGTATCTTCGCTTTTATCGTTACTTCAATATGCACACCTCAATAACAATGCATGCTTCAATTCTCTCTGATATAGCATCGCTGCTTCTTTTATCGTGTATCTTCGCTTTTATTGTTACTCCAATATGCACACCTCAATGAAAATGCATGCTTCAATTCTCTCTGACATAGCACCGCTGCTTCTTTTATCGTGTATCTTCGCTTTTATCGTTACTCCAATATGCACATCTCAATAACAATGCATGCTTCAATTCTCTCTGACATAGCACCGCTGCTTCTTTTATCGTGTATCTTCGCTTTTATCGTTACTCCAATATGCACACCTCAATAACAATGCATGCTTCAATTCTCTCTGATATAGCATCGCTGCTTCTTTTATCGTGTACCTTCGCTTTTATCGTTATTCCAATACGCACACTTCAATGACAATGCATGGTTCAATTCTCTCTGATATAGCACCGCTGCTTCTTTTATCGTGTATCTTCGCTTTTATCGTTACTCCAATATGTACACCTCAATAACAATGCATGCTTCAATTCTCTCTAATATAGCACCGCTGCTTCTTTTATCGTGTACCTTCGCTTTTATCGTTACTCCAATATGCACACCTCAATGACAATGCATGCTTCAATTCTCTCTGATATAGCACCGCTGCTTCTTTTATCGTGTATCTTCCCTTTTATCGTTACTCCAATATGCACACCTCAATGACAATGCATGCTTCAATTCTCTCTGATATAGCACCGCTGCTTCTTTTATCGTGTATCTTCGCTTTTATCGTTACTCCAATATGCACACCTCAATGACAATGCATGGTTCAATTCTCTCTGATATAGCATCGCTGCTTCTTTTATCGTGTATCTTTGCTTTTATCGTTACTCCAATATGCACACCTCAATGGCAATGCATGGTTCAATTCTGATATCGCACCGCTACTTCTTTTATCGTGTATCTTCGCTTTTATCGTTACTCCAATATGCACTCCTCAATGACAATGCATGCTTCAATTCCCTCTGATATAGCATCGCTGCTTCTTTTATCGTTTATCGTCGCTCCAACGTGTACGTACCCTTACTTACGGGTTCTGTAGGCCTGGTATAGTGAGTTATCATTGACCGGTTGAAGTCAACAAATGTTGCGAACGCAGAAGGTCAGCAGTTCATGGCCAGTAACCAGACACTGTGACATACGGATTTGGCCATTTTACTTTAATTACATGCAAAATTCGGCTCGGATTAATTCATGGATGTGGATGCGATTATGTCATCGCCCTTGTGGCTTTATTGTTACTTCAATTTATGCGACATCCTGCACAGTTTGAATTTTCAATGTCTGCACCCAAGTGTGTAACTGGACCATCCATGTTTTAACATCAGCCTATTCTTCTTCATGATAATGTCTCATCTAAATTAGATTACAGATATGCCGACATGTGCATGGCTGCACTCCGTTCCCGTCAATGATTGATGTGGTGTTTAATGATGGATCGCGTTGTTAAATGTTTGGCCTGTCAGAAGTGGAATCCATGTCTTGGTTGACAGGTGCTGCCCTCTGTGTGTGTGGAGGAGAAGCACTCGAGCGTAGAACAAGAGTGATGGCATGTTCATCAACATGCATATTCAACTAACGGCTAAACCCCAGATTTTCAGCCATGTACTTACGCTATTGCATAGCTGTTGTGAATGATGTCGACTGTTTACTATATTGCCTGCGAGCATATACGTCACACACGTGACAAGAAACACTTACATCGTGTTGCAAGGCGCTAGACTGCATTCCTCGAGCTAACAGACTCCTCCCGCAGTTCGGTTATTTCAAACCACAGTTAAGCTCTAACGCCTCCATAATTCACTTAGATCGGGAGCTAAAAAAACAACCACATATAATGTCAAAAAACATACTTCCAGAGGTAAAACATAAAGGAGTACCAAAATGCAATAACGAAATGTTGTTGGATGACTTTAATCTGAAGTGCTTTAAAAACTTTCGACCTGGATGTATTTTCAAATCCAAAAATTGGCAATAACAGGAATGATTTTTGTACTAATTTATGTTGTTTGCGAGAGGTATTGATCCTCTTGACTGTATGAATTGTGTGTCTTGCTTCAGTTACCATAGATCTATTCTAACGATAAAATAATAACTAGGTCTATCTAACGCAAACTCTTTTAATAGTAACGTTACAAGAGCGATATGTTGACGTTTTCATGTTCGAGGAAAAGATTGAAAAAGCGAAACGTAGTTGAGCTTTTTTAATCTCCGAGAACATGAAATAGTAATATACGTTACAAGAGCGGTATGTTGACGTTTTCATGGTCGAGGAAAAGATTGAAAAAGCGAAACGTAGTTGAGCTTTTTTAATTTCCGAGAACATGAAAACAAACATACCGCTCGTGTATCGTACATTATTTTGTGCGAAGATCGTTTATTACATACCTGAAAGACGAATTTCTAATTTGTTGCAATGAAATCTCCATGTTGGTTTCTGTTTAATGACGCCAACTTCGGAAAACCAAAATATCTTTCTTCCACATTGTTGCTGTAAAATGTTTTCTGCGTTTACTATACTCCAGCAGGCCGTGATATACGTCTGTCTATTTTTCCCCCGGTCTATAAATGCGAACTTAAAACAAACGGTAAGGTTATGTAATGATTTATTTTTCATGTTAATATTTTAACAATATTATTTATAAAACATATTGCAGTAATAACATCGGCATCTGGAATCTCGTTGATTTTTTCACGGCTTCCTTAATGTTACTTGTATCAGGAATGCAATAAGTTTCGTGGAGTAGTAGACTTTACTTAATTTTTGCAAATATTTAAAAACAATAATTAACATTGCAATTTAGATGAAATTGCAGTGGTAAGTTTCCAATTTATAATTATTACTATGTAAAGCGTCTCTAAAAATAATATGTTAAAAGCCTAAAGCAGTAAAATGGATGTCGCGCTTAAGCGGTAAGAAGAGGGAAATTGTTATGTGTGTTACGTTGGGAATACTGAATGTGGTATTTCACACTTACCGCGTATTGGTTCTGTGCGGAAAACAAGCAAATACGCACGATCTCGCACGAAAGTCAACTTCAAGAGACTTTTGTTTTAGAGATTTCGACAAAGGATCTCAGCATGAATCATGTGGCAACAAAATTCGTTCCTCGGCTCCTGTTCTAAGAGCAGGAGGACCGTGGTGAAGTTACGCCGCTAACAATGACACATATTGCCTCCAAATGGTCATAACCGGAGATGAGTTTTTCCCAGAGCTAATATAGCCATTCAGTGGGAGGAGACTACAGAATGTGGACGAGATAAAGTAGAAGACGAAGAGGGAGTTGAATGCGATCCTAAACAGAATTTTGCAGACGTTTCGAAAAGTGGCAGAACGCTGAGATACGTCGGTTGGTATGAAAGCGATGCCTCTTTTTTTTCTTTCAAACATAGCAACTCAATACATTGCAAATTTCATTTAGTGACCACGGCTATAGTTTCACTGTACGAAGCGACAATGTATACGTTACATGAAAGCGAAACAATAATTGTTCGGAATACGGTATGCTGTACTTGGATTCCTCATTGGAGAAGAAATTAGCCCAATAGCTGAGATCCATACTCGTTTAACCCTTAAATTTACAAAGTATCCTATAGGATACAACAGGTTAATAGTCTATCTATCTATATATATATATATATATATATATATATATATAATTTGAACTGGTAATGGAAATTACGGGAAAACGGCTGTACAGATTTTAATGAGTGACCCCTCATTTTCATGCCTGGCATCCAAAGTTCTTTGGAAAAGTAGTAGTTTTCAGTGAAATGTCAATTTTCCTACATAATTTTCCTATTTTCCAAAATCCATCTGTTGTCACTTTTGAGAACTAATTTTATTGAATCACGGCCGACTTGATTGAATTTCAGAACAAAACACACACTACAATAAACAATAGGCTATTACAGGAAGGCCATGACCTGCAGGATTGCCGACATATTTAGAGCTCAATTCAATTTGTTATTAAAAACTGATTCTGCAGCATATAATTTTCTGAGTACAGCTGTGTATTGGATATTCAAACCTACGAAACTTGAGGTGGTTTGATGATATTATTACCATTAGAAATTAAATATTATTATAGTTAATATCATGATGCGTCTATTTTTCATTAATTATACATAATATTGATATATATTATTTTAATGTACCGAAGTACATATGATATTTCCATGCAGATATTCTGCGTCATCATACGTGATTTAAGACGACGCTTATTCCGTCGGATCCCGGCCAACCAGTCACTCATACCGAGTGCACCTCAGCACATGTGTGGACTTCGGTCCTGGGTTCATAGACATCTATGACGTAGTGCAGAGGGCGGCCACTAGAGGGAACCCAAGAGTTGGAGCTTAATCTGAGACGATTCTAACCGGCGTCAGAGTTGTATCCGGTGTGGCTTAGTGGATAAAGCATCAGCACGTAGAGCTGAAAACCCGGGTTCAAATCCCGGCGCCGGAGAGAATTTTTCTCCGTTCCATTACTCTTTCATCGTATAATATTGATGTTATATTGATGACATGAAAGTGAAACGTTTTGAGGTTATGTAAGTAAATGTAGAGAAGATCTTAATTTAGATCTTCATTTCTATAATTTACTGAGTGGCTGCTATATATAACTACAAAACTTAAGTCAGATAATAATATTGTTATTAAAAATCAAATATTTGTATATTTATTAACCCAGTGGGGTTGGGTCTTATTCATATACTTAATGGCGGTGTAGTGTAGATATTGATATGTGTCATTGTCTTCAGTATTGGCTCGAGAGAGCGCAGAAATTACAGTTCCTAAGGAAAGATCAAAAGGTATTACTGACTGATAAAATAAGAGGCCTAGAAAATTTTGTAGTCTCCAGATCATTTCAGCAAGATCTCTTAGTAGGATAAAATGATTTTACGCTCTACATTCCAGCTATACGAAAATGCTATTGTTCGAAAGCTTAGCAAACCTGACTTTTTTTAACTTTTGCTTACAATCCACAATGACCTGAAATAGCTACTGCTATCGTCCTGACATTAATACTTGCGTTTTCACGTTGAAACTAAAAAACTGAAGTTGGATAGGTTCAAGAAAAATATTTGGCCTAAAAAAATCCATTCAGAGGGAGTATGTTTCATTATTATAAAAGCAAATAACTATCAAAAAGACAAGTATTCTTCATTGAGAATAAATCTGAAAAATTGTTATTTGAACGTCTAACAAACTTAGTTTGCAGCAGCATTTGCTGCACAAGCCACTAGTCTATATATATATAATTTGAACTGGTAATGGAAATTACGGGAAAACGGCTGAACGGATTTTAATAAATGGCCTCTCATTTTGAAGCTTGGAACCCAAAGTTTTTCGGAAAAGTAGTATTCAGTGAAATGTCAATTTTCCTACATAATTTTCCTATTTTCCAAAATCCATCTGTTGTCAGTTTTGAGAACTAATTTTATTGAATCACGGCCGACTTAATTGAATTTCAGAACAAAACACACACTACAATAAACAATAGGCTTTTACGCGAAGGCCATGACCTGCAGGATTGCCTACATCACCGCCGTCTGGATACCTTCGAGAGACGCTAGGCGAAGGTATCCAGACGGCGGTGGCCTACATATTTAGAGCTCAATTCAATTTATTAAAAACTGATTCTGCGCAGTGTATAATTTTGTGAGTACAGCTGTGTATTGCATATTCAAATCTACGAAATTGAGGTGGTTTGATGACATTATTACCAATAGAAATTAAATATTATTATAGTTGATATCATGATGTGACTATTTTTGATTAATTATACATAGGCTATTAATGCTATATTGATGATATGAAAGTGAAACGTTTTGAGGTTATGTAAGTAAATGTATAGAATATCTTAATTTAGATCTTCATTTCTATAATTTACTGAGTGATTGCTATATATAAGAAAGATAATAATATTGTTATTAAAAATCAAATATTTTTATACTTATTAAACCAGTGGGGTTGGGTATTTTTCATAAACTTAATGGCGGTGTAGTGTAGATATTGATATGTGTCATTGTCTTCAGTATTGGCTCGAGAGAGCGCAAAAATTACAGTTCCTAAGGAAAGATAAAAAGTATTACTTACTGATAAAATAAGAGGCCTAGAAAATTTTGTAGTCTCCAGATAATTTCAGCAAGATCTCTTAATAGAATAAAATGATTTTACGCTATATATAAGAAAGATAATAATATTGTTATTAAAAATCAAATATTTTTATACTTATTAAACCAGTGGGGTTGGGTATTTTTCATAAACTTAATGGCGGTGTAGTGTAGATATTGATATGTGTCATTGTCTTCAGTATTGGCTCGAGAGAGCGCAAAAATTACAGTTCCTAAGGAAAGATAAAAAGTATTACTTACTGATAAAATAAGAGGCCTAGAAAATTTTGTAGTCTCCAGATAATTTCAGCAAGATCTCTTAATAGAATAAAATGATTTTACGCTCTACATTTCAAGTTCTACATGCAGCAGCTATACGAAAATGCTATTGTTCGAAAGCTTAGCAAACCTGACATTTTTTTAACTTTTGCCTACAATCCACAATGACCTGAAATAGCTACTTCTATCGTCCTGACATTGATACTTGCTTTTTCGCGTTGAAACTCAAAAACTGAAGTTGGATAGGTTCAAGAAAAAGTATTTGGCCTAAAAGAAATCCATTCGGAGGGAGTATGTTTCATTATTATGGAAGCAAATAACTATCAAAAAGACAAGTATTCTTCATTGAAAATAAATCTGAAAAATTTTTATTTGAACGTCTAACGAATTTAGTTTGCAGCAGCATTTGCTGCACAAGCCACTAGTATGCTATAATTTTAATAGAACTAGAAAAAAATTGGTAGGAAAATTAAAATTTCACAATACTGTAATATTGTACAACACATAAAAATATGGACATTGCGATAGTTGTTTTCTTTACGGTCCGACAAGGTTTAATAAACTAGTGTGAGAAATGAAGCTTTGCCAAGTTAAGGGTTAAAAAATAAGTATCGTGACAGCACTGTAGTTATCAGTACAGTTAGACGTTGGGTGAGACCAGCTGGTGAGACACTCCAAGAGCGGAGAAATTAACATATTTGCTAATGAAACCAATATGGATTCTGCATTTGAAGTTAAACCCAAATTTATGCATAGAAATTAGGCAGTACCGCTGTACGTGTTGGAATTTAAGAAAATGATTAATTCCTCAGTTTTAGGTAAAATTAACGAATTATTTGCTACACACAAATCATTAATAGAGCTTCAGTGTGATTTAATACAGTATAAATTGACTACACGTCAAGTTCGGACAAATATGTATGTATGTATGTATGTATGTATTTATTTATTCACACTGGAAATGGGTATATACCCGGTGGCAGTGGTAACTAATTACACTCAATAATGACAATTAATAATAAACACAATTAATAAAAGATACCATTAATAATAAATTAATAATAATAATAATAATAATTATTATTATTATTATAATAATAATAATAACAGGGAGCATCCGAAATTAAATGAAGAACAATCACTTGAAATAACATTTAAAGTAATACCTGCACAAGTACCTTTCAGCACTACACTCGTTTCGCTGACAACTAACTCAGGTTCACTGGAACTACGACACATTTCACTGGTTCTATCCTGATTTCACTAACACTTCAAAAACATTTCACTGTTCAAATACTTTGCACTGCCACTATAAACTATAAAGCTTCACTGACAGGAACACACTTCACTTACACAACACACTTCACTGACACAACACACTTCACTGACACAACACACTTCACACTTCATTGACACAACACACTTTTTCACTGATACAACACTTTAATAACAAAACATCAATTACACCCTTTAAATAGTGTGTATAATATACTACCGTCTATTAGTAAAGTCCTTAAGCCTATTTTTAAATACGTTTTTGGTTATTGGTAAAGCCTTTAGTAAGTATGACTATATGAAGTATTTTATTTAATGTTTAAACATTTATTCCTGTAAAATAGTCACAGAATTACGCTCATGGCCTACATTGGTACAAATGTGACCTACAAAAATACTGTCAGCAGACTAAAACAAGAGAATTAAGCCTTCTGAAAGGAGTTTTGTAAAATCCTGGCTTCTGACGCATATTTTTCGTAATTAATCGATCACTGCCATCTTTCAAAGTCACAGCAATTTTCAATTCGTTGGAAAGTTAATAGCTCTTCAGATTCAAGGATCGCAGTTCTAAGCCGGCTATTCACGCGGGTTGAACCGTTCGTCCGCTAATTATATTGTACAGAATTTTTACCCCACCCATAGGCTATTTAAAAATTTATTTCTGTAGCTTTCACCTCAGTTACTGCAGTTAATGTTGAAAAAGCCGCATGTATTTTTCCACATGTGTCAAACAGGGTGTAATATTTTTAACTACAGGCTTATTAAAAACGTAAAAGCCTACAACACTCAGCACTGTGTACTCACCCCGGGCTATCTTAATGAAGACAATACTATGTGAAGAAATTTTGGCTAAATGAGTCCCAGGCTCATCTCCGAATCCTCTGAAATCCGAAAAGACAAAGTAAGTTATATGATTATGTGTCGTAACTAGAATATTGTACGAAATGGAAATTTATCGTTTGAAAAGATAGAAAAGTTCAAATATCTCGGAGCAACCGTAACAAATATAAATGACACTCGGAAAGAAATTAAACTCAGAATAAACATGGGAAATGCCTGTTATTATTCGGTTAAGAAACTTTTGTCATCCAGTCTGCTCTCAAAAACCTAAAAGTTAAAATTTATAAAACAGTTACAAGGTAGGTGTCCCTGATATGGCCATGCTAAGGTTTGAGAATTTTTCTGGTCGCCATTTTGAAAAAAATGTAAACCACTTTTTTCTTACTCGTTCTCAGTCTAATGGACTTTATTAAAACAATTTCCTTTCCCCATAAAACTAGCTTTAATTGTTAAAAAAGTCCCAAATTCCAAAAGTGTACCTAGTGGCCATATCAGGAACATGTGTACATGATATGGCCACCCTTGTTCCATGTTCTACAAATCGTGATTGTTTTCAGTTTGATAGCGCAGTTGTGCTAAAATTAAATAATTTTGGTGTAAAATGAATAAACATGACACTTAATAATCTTTTTTAGAATTCAAAAGTGTAGTCAAAACAGGTTTTTCCATAAAAAATTAAGTTGTTTTTCTTAACATACAAAATTTTTGCGTAATCCCAGTTATAAGGCATGTAAATTTGTCAGGTGAAAAAATAAAAGTGAAATGAACTTGATATGACAATGGTGCATTTGATATGGCCATATCAGGAGCAGGTAAGCTTTCACGAAAATCGTTTAATTATGAACAACTCGTAAAAGATACGCCATAAACGATAACACCAATCAACAGAACATTAAAAACTGAATGGAGTACGATGGTTTTCATGAAACAAGTCTTTGAAAAACATGCATAAAACAAAGGAGACTTACCAGAGAAAAATAAGAAGAGGTCACATGAAAACCGCAAAACAGGCAACTGACGTCACATTGCTCAACCTGAGTGCATGAAAAACGATCAAGTGACATACCAGGATGTCCTTTCACTGTATGCTGCTGCAATTTAGCGGATTTTTTGGTTAACTAACTCACAATAGGGAGGTGGCCATATCAGGAACATGGCCATAACAGAAGCACTCATCTTATTACCGGTTGTTCTGTATGGTTGTGAAACTTGGATTCTCACTGTGAGAGAGGAACAGAGGTTAAGAGTGTTCGAGAATAAGGTACTTAGGAAATATTTGCGGCTAAGAGGTATGACGTTATAGAAGAATAGAGAAAGTTACACAAAGCAGAACTGCATGCTTTGTATTCTTCACCTGACATAATTAGAAACATTAAATCCAGACGTTTGAAATGTGCAGGGCATGTAGTACGTATAGGCAATTCCATAAATGCATATAGACTTTTAGTTGGGAGGCCGGAAGGAAAAAGACTTTTAGGAAGACCGAGATGTAGATGGGAGGATAGTATAAAAATAGATTTGAGGGAGGTGGGATATGATGGAAAAGACTGCATTAATCTTGCTCAGGATAGGGACCGATGGCGGGCTTATGTGAGGTCGGCAATGAACCTCCGGGTTACTTAAAAGCCTTTTGTAAGTAAATATGACCTATTGTTATATCATTTGCATCATTATTTCAATTTAATTTTTTTCTTTCATATATTTTAGTGAATCTTATTTATTTGGGTTTTTCGATGGTAATATGTTACATAAGAAATTGAAAATAATGTTTCATTTCTTCTTCTCCTTATTATTATTATTATTATTATTATTATTATTATTATTATAGTTGATTTTGTTTATGTCTTATTTTTTAAAATATCTATGTCACGATTAATAATTATCAATCCATTTTTATTAATTATATTAGCAAGTTAAATATATAAAAGAAAAAAACAAAAACAGCAATTAAAATGATGTTGGAATGTACGAGTAATCCAATCACAATTCCGGTATTTTTTTTAGAATTAATTGCTTCCTTTACCCACCATGTTTTCTATAGTCCTCGAAAACGAACACAAAAAATTTCCTGGATTTCTATTGAACGCCCGCATACACCGATGAGACTTGTTTTGTGAGGGGGGGAAGTATTAAATATCAGTGACAGATGTGTATAGAATTATACAAACCATCATACGAGGTTAACCGCTAATCATGAACAGCGGTTTCCCTTTAACATATGGCTCGGCTATGTATATCAGAAATTTTTAGAACAGATATTGTTTGACCTTTTGTGAGAAATTGCTGTTTGCTTCATGCGAACGGATTTCACTACTGCTACGATATGTGTTAATATGTAAATCACAATTACTGTTGTAGAAGAGTCGAAAGAAGAGGCACCGAGATTGGCCACCACGTATTCCAGACTTCAAACCCCTAGATATTTTTATTTATTTATTATTTATTTAATAGATTTATTTCTACTGGCAGAGATAAGGCCATAATGTCTAATAATAAAATTCACGAAGAAACTCGTCGTGTTATTTATAATGTTACCAAATTTATTTATTATGGGGTAAACTAGGGTCTGTTGGACAGTCGGTCATGTTGGACACTCCGTACTTTAACATGTTACCACGCCACTTGTGGGCACCACATTCAGCTAGAAGTCAATGACGGAAGTAGCCACGAGTGGGACAACTTCCGTCATTGACTTCTAGCTGAATGTGGTGCCCACAAGTGGCGTGGTAACACGTTAAACTACGGAGTGTCCAACATGCCCGACTGTCCAACAGACCCTAGTTTACCCTACTCCAATTTTACAGAGAAGCCTATTTTACCTGAGATAGGTATGTTAGGGTTATAAATACATTATTATAATAATAATTATGTGATATTGATTAATGAAGTCTCCTACTGAATTAATCTTACGTTAAAACTATGAAATTAATAAAATTTTACAAATCTATAAATTCAGAAAATATCTACAAAGTTTTATAATTTATACACATGAATGAATGAAAAGCAATGAGATGAAATTAAATACTAAAATGCAATCTTATATTTCAATTAACAAGTTTCATGAAATGTATACTATATTATAACCTAACCAAATAACTAATCCTAATATTCACTAGAATGTAGTTTGAAATTTCTGAAGACGTTACACAGTTTTCCGTTAAACAATTTTGTTACAAGCAGTTTCTAAATTTTTATACAACACATTTATCGTGAATCTATTTTAAATTATTATCCTAATTTATTTCTATCAACTGTTAATTTGAATATTTATAACAAAATATATAGAAATTATACAAAAAATAAATTTGCACATATAATTTATGAACAGAATATTCGCGTTGAGAAAACAACACAATGAGCTGTGGCTTTGACTGGTTACTGTAGATAAACTATTTATAGAATATGAAATAAGAGCTATAAGAAAGATAACATCACAGTGTAGTATATACAGTCGCGAAGCTCAATACGTAGTAAATATGCAAACATTAGGTAGTTGCTCACCACGAGGATCGCTAATATCGCCTCATTACAGGCAATGCAAAATAGTACCGTCACAGTCTATTGTTTCTAGCACCCTCAAAACTCAAGCTTCGTGACTGTATATAGTAGTCTGTGATAACATCAGGAAGGTAGACCCATTTCCTGTTAACAAGACTGAGATAGACAACAAGAACGGAAATATAAGGAAATTCCAAGAACATTACGAAATTCGTAAAGAAATTCCAACTTCGCGTAAACTGTACACGTTTTGCGTTACAACGCCTGGCTTTTATGGAAGCAATTAGCGGCCTTATGTTCAGGATTCTATTCGCCTTTGTCGGGTAATATACTTAATGTGCCGATGATTTGAGATCGACTGTTTAGGTTATGGTTGAGTCATTTATACACAAGAAGAGACAACAGATAACTTGGGGTTGAGGTGCGCAGAATTTGAAATAAGAGAGAAAGACAATGTAAAATTTTGAGGTTGTTGATTCGGAGCCAAGATAATGATTAAAAAAAATGGTGAAATATGATCGTATCTTCGGACATTGCACACATATATTATACACATAATGATGAACACGTTGTAATTCGAGAGTTCAGCGTTTTTTTCTGGGTTGGTTTGAAGAATATAATTTACGAAATATTAGGATAATGCAGATACAATTCTATAGGTTAACAACTGCCAAAACTCCGCTGTAGGAGGTTACTAAACCTTACCGCTGCGCTGGACCTTCATTAATCTGAACCATTGTCGCACTGAGCGACAAGTCATCTGATCACTACTACCGCTTAAACTTTAACGAAATTATTCTGTCAGTTACACTGTCTAATACATTAGCACTACAAAAATATTATTCTTAGTTACTTTTAACGTGATCAACACATTTCTTCCACTTGTTTTTTCCATATTCTGCGAAAAGGCGACCACGTTAAGTGGGATTATTGCTACAAAAATTCAGTTGAAAGGATTGGAGATAAGTGATTAAACATTTTAGTCTGGCCTTTAAGTAAATGAAATCAATCAAAACGATAAATGCTTATTTTTAAGAGACAGCCGAGAGAGTGCTTGAAAATGTCATGCGGAGCACTCAGAAATCACTTGTAAAGCCAGTCGCCAACAGCCTTCTGTACATGGCCAACCCGCTCACCGGATCTCAAGTGTGTGATTTCTTCCTGAGGGGTTTCGTCAAGGATAATGTTTATGTTCCTCAACTTTCGACGGCGTTGCCAGAATAATGAGAATGCGCATTAACACAGACATCAGGAACGTAACACAAGACTCTTGAGAGGGTTTAGAGACAATGGGGTAACCGCTTGAATATCTGGTTTGTCACATGTGGGGCACACGTGGAATGCATTTAGGATCGAACTTTACATGGTAAAATTATCATATATTTCTGTTGAGTATATCTGTTAAATATCAGTTTAATAATAATAATAATAATAATAATAATAATAATAATAATAATAATAATAATAATAATTTATTTATTTATTTAATTTGGCAGAGCTAAGGCCAGTAGGCCTTCTCTTCCGCCCAGCCAGACTCTAATTCTAATTAAATACATTTGCTTACATAGTTATTACATTAATATCTAGATCATAAAACAACATACAAGTTTAAGAGAGAGAGAGGGAAATAACTCGTCCGGCCTTAATTAAGGATGACTACGAGGATCCGGAAATTAATAGCAAATAAATATAATTAATTAAATATGAATATAGTTACAAAAATAAAATGTAATAATTAAGCACCATTGATTGTCAATTATAAAATAAAATCTTAGAAGTTGACTATAAAATTATACTTATAAATAAAAGATTTTATTTATAATTAGCATATCCTTAATTAAGGCCTTCTGAGTGGTATAAATGAAACTGTATAATCTGCAGGGAATCTTTCAGAATTTGCGAGGTGATTTTTTGAATTTCAAAAGATGATATTGGTAATTGTTTTAAAAAATTATATGTAAATTTTGATAAAGAACTCCGAGCACCCAAAAATAAACCTGCCACTGACCAATTGAAGAGAGGGATGTTATACTTGGCACTAAGGTAGGGAATACGAGGTTCATAAATGGCCCTCTTTTCCTGATCAACCTGATGAGCTTGGTTTAGATCTCTCTCCATGCGTATAGCTGGATCTATGATAATAGCCTTTGTTGTTGCCTGTTTATTGCTATTATATCCGCTCTTCTGTGAGGGTCGTCTTCAGAAATGCAGTGGACATCTTCATGAACTTCCCAACCCTTGTTCCGAAGAAGACAGGTGATAGCTCCACAGTATAGAGAACATACAGTAAAGACACCTAAGCCATTTCGTGGGAACAAATTCTGAGTGCGCATGTCACGAAACCGGGTGCATTATCTAGAACCTCCACCAGATGGATGTCCATCTACGACAGGCCTGGCATAATTTAATATTAACTGAAAACATTCATTACTCATCTTTTAACAATTTTAAAGACATGAGGCAAAGGAATGGCAATATAACCTTAATAATAATTACTTCCGTATGCAATCATCATGAAAATATTCACTAATTGAAGTTAACGTTCAAGTCACTGTTTGAGGCTTATGTTGGTAAGATTGATCCAAGTACAACATAATACATCATGGCGTCCGTTGCGGTGAAGTGCGAACATGAACGTCAACAATGGATATAAGTATTTTGACTTCCTAGCGACATAATATTAATTATAGATAATATACATACAAGATTATTCGTATTACTGACCTATAAAATAAATAAATAAATATTTTACTAATATTTTGATAGTGGTTTGATACTAGCAACATAGTTGGATTCATTGAGAACTAGACCTTACTGAGCTTGAATTTAGTACCAACAACATCAAAGGTGCCGACAAAAGTTGTCCCTACTGACTCTTCTTATACTGTGCACGGACTCTATGATGCCTGTTGTTACGCAATAACTCTCCTTTCCGACAAAAGCCCAACACGTGGCCAAGAATTCTACATCGAATAATTAAATAATTATTTGCGGACACACCGGTTTAGAGGTTAAAAAGAGCACGTGAAAATGGACATTATTGTCTAGATCTATGATTAGTATTTTTTTTCCTAAAATTGAAGAAAACAAATTATAAATGCGACATGAACAGTAAATCATCTATTACGAAAGGGAAAAAATTTGTAATGAGAGAATAATGTGTCACCGTCATATTTTACTTTATTTCTTCTTTTATTCTTTTCGGAGGAATGCCTTCATAACAAAATTTTCAACTTAGTTAAGATCCTTTAAATGAGGACAACTAGGATAACGGACACATAGGAAGTGCTGAAGAATCTACAAGACGTCTCCCGCTGCTTTGTAGTGAACATCAATCACATTTCGTATCATAATTAATCTCGCAATAAGTTATTAATTCGGAAGGCTGACGTCCAAGTCGCCTTTCTCGTGTTCACTGCCTTCCCGTTCCCCGTCTCTTAACTTTTTGTCAGTTGAAAAATTCAGCATACGTAATCGAGGCATCAATCATTGTTACGTCACATATTGACTCATTTGCAACACGCCGTGCATCTGGTTTGACGAGCGTGTACCGGGATAAACAGCGCCGTTATATATATTACAAGACAAATGACGACCGGACTCCGATTTGACTGGCTGGACACCGAGCGTGAGCAGCATAATTTGCAAGGTGAATAAACGGTGTTCATTGTTGCGCATTAGGCCCCGGGCGCATTACTCTGAAGTGTGCCATTGAGGGCGTCGCCGTCACAACGCGGGCTGAAGTCGATCAATCTTCCGCTACATTAAAAGTGGCCCTAATTCAAGAGCTTCACTGGTCAAATTTCTGAAAAGAGAACCCTAGCAATAATTCAATTCTTCTTTTGCAGTGCCTGAAATGACTTCCACCTACACATCAAAGGGTTACGAGTTCAAATTCTGGAAGAGAAATAGTGATGGTAATGGTAGTAGTAGTAGTAGTAGCAGCAGCAGTGATAGTAGATGGTGTAGTGGTGGTAGTAATAATAGTAGTAGCAGTGGTGTAGTAGAAACTAATAGTCACAATTATAGTAGTGGTAGTAGTAGTAGAAATAGTATTAGTGGTACTAGTTGTAGTAATAATAGTAGTAGTGGTGTAGGATTAATGGTATAGTAGTAGTGTAGAAATAGTATTAGTGGTAGTACGAGTAGTAACAGTAGTGGTGGTGATAGTAGCTGTAGTAATAGTAGTAGTTGTGTACAAATAGTATTAGTGGCAGTAGCAGTAGTAGTAATAGTAGTAGTAGTGGTGTAGAAATAGTATTAGTGGTAGCAGTAGTAGTAGTAATGGTAGTAGTAGAGATGTAGAAATAGTATTAGTGACAGTAGTAATAGTGGTAGTAGTACTTTGTAGTAGTAGTAGTAGTATAGTAGTGGTGTAGTAATAATATTAGTGGCAGTAGTAATAGTAGCAGTAGTTGTTGTAGTAATAGTAGTAGTAGTAGTAGTAGTAGTGGTGTAGTAATAATATTAGTGGCAGTAGTAATAGTAGTAGTAGTGGTGTACAAATGGTATTAGTGACAGTAGTAATAGTGGTAGTAGTTCTTAGTAGTTTTAGTAATAGTAGTAGTAGTAGTGGTGTAGTAATAATATTAGTGGCAGTAGTAATAGTAATAGTAGTTGTAGTAATAGTAGTAGTAGTGTAGTAATAATATTAGTGGCAGTAGTAATAGTAGTAGTGGTGTACAAATAGTATTAGTGACAGTAGTAATAGTGGTAGTGGTAGTAGTAGTAGTAGTAGTAGTAGTTGTAGCAATAGTAGTAAGCCTAGTAGTGTTGTGGAAATAGTATTAGTGGCAGTAATAATAGTGGTAGTAGTAGTACTTGTAGTAATAGGAGTAGTAGTGGCGTAGAAATAGTAGTAGTGGTAGTAGTAATAGTGGTAGTAGTACACTTTTTAATCTGTAATTTATTCACTCTCAATTTTATTTTTGTCTGTATTGGAATCCCCTCCTGAACACGAATCTTACTCATTTAGGAGTGGGCTAGTTTATATTATATTAACATGAATTCATGTGAAATTTACTAGCACTAAAATAAATAAATAAGTAAATAAGTAGCAGTTGTAATAGTAATAGTGGAAGTGGTAGTAGTGGTGTAGTAATAATAATAGTGGCAATAGTAATAGTAGTAGTAGTTGTTGTAGTAATAGTAGTAGTAGTGGTGTACAAATAGTATTAGTGACATTACTAATAGTGGTAGTAGTAGTAGTAGTAGTAGTTGTATCAATAGTAGTAAGCCTAGTAGTGTTGTAGAAGTAGTATTAGTGGTAGTTATAGTAGTGTTAGTGTTATAGAAATAGTATTAGTGGCAGTAGTAATAGTGGTAGTAATAGTAGTTATAGCAATAGGAGCAGTAGTGGCGTAGAAATAGTAGTATTGGTAGTAGTACACTTATCAATTTGTAATTTATTCACTCTCAATTTTATTTTTGCCTGTATTGGAATCCCCTCCTGAACACGAGTCCTACTCATTCAGGAGTGGGCTAGTTTATATTATATTAACATGAATTCATGTGAAATTTACTAGCACTAAAATAAATAAATAAATAAATAAATTAATTAATTAATTAATTCTTAAGTAGTAGTTTTAATGGTAATAGTGGAAGTGGTAGTAGTGGTGTACTAATAATAATAGTCACAATAGTAATAGTAGTAGTTGTTGTAGTAATAGTAGTAGTAGTGGTGTACATATAGTATTAGTAACATGTAGTAATAGTGGTAGTAGTAGTTGTAGTAATAGTAGTAAGCCTAGTAGTGTTGTAGAAGTAGTATTAGTGGTAATTATAGTAGTGTTAGTGTTATAGAAATAGTATTAGTGACAGTAATAATAGTGGTAGTAATAGTAGTTGTAGTAATAGGAGTAGCAGTGGTGTAGAAATAATAGTAGTAGTAGTAATAGTAGTAGTAGTACACTTTTTAATATGTAATTTATTCACTCTCAATTTTATTTTTGTCTGTATTGGAATCTCCTCCTGAACACGGGTCTTACTCATTCAGGAGTGGGCTAGTTTATATTATATTAACATGTATTCATTTGAAATTTATTAGCACTAAAATAAATATATAAATAAATAAATAAGTAGTAGTTGTAATAGTAATAGTGGAAGTAGTAGTAGTAATGGCGATCATTCAGACGCTAGATAAGCATCGCAGTTGATAAAACGTTGTAAAATACTCAATTAAAAAAAGACAAGTTTATTTCTGTGACTTAAACTTTGTAATTAACTTAAGGCTCATTCACAATGAAAATTAAACATAACGTAACCATTAACATAAGCACATAAACATATGCCACAAACTTAAGTAGCCAAGGCCCATTCACAATGAAAATTAAACATAACGTAACCATTAACATAAGCACATAAACATATGCCACAAACTTAAGTAGCCAAGGCCCATTCACAATGAAAATTAAACATAACGTAAACATAACACGTGTGTGGAAACAAACATATCGAATCAACAAAACTACAGAATCTATTACATAAAAATGGAGAATTGCGAAATGACTGACGATGTAGCTATTCAATTTATGTTTCTAATAACTACAATGGCATCAGTATATGGCTTTCAATACTTGAAATCAAAGAAACGGAGATGTAAAATAATCAACTTTTCGTCATATGATTCCATGTTGCGCGCCTAGCTATCATCACGGCCAATAGATCAAAATATTGCCTGTAGGCAAAGCCCATGAGATGTTAAACAAAAAGTGAAAACACGCTTTCCGCTTGTGTACTGTTTCTAAATCGCATAAACATAAGCATGAAAGTTTGGAGTTTGCAAACTTTCATGTTAACGTCTTATGATTAAGATTAAGTTTATTCTTATGTAATTCATTGTGAATGCTTTCATTAAATAACATGGACACAAGGTTTTATGCTTACGTTATGTTTATGTTTAATGTTCATTGTGAATGGGCCTTTACTGTATTTATGTCGTTTCTTTTCCTTATACCGTAATTCACGTACAATTGCATGTTCTGATATTCTGATAAAAATTATTATTATTATTATTATTATTATTATTATTATTATTATTATTATTATTATTACAAATACCTTTTTAAATAGTACTGCTCTAAATAACTGTTTATAGACCTAAGAAAAATGCTATTTTTCTACATGTCAGAAACTATAATACATTGTATTCTATCCTACATACGTTTGTCCTTCAAGGGAAGGTTCATTCTTTTTTCTTGTTGGGTCTGTATTATGCATTACAGGTCCTTTCGACTGACAGGGTATGTGCATAAGGGCAGAGGACTACTTTGCCAGTTGCTTTGCGAACACTTCCGTCCTGTGTTCACACAACTTAAAAGATAATGTGCCTCACTTAGTGTAATCATAATGCAAAAGTTCCACAGTTTGAAAAGTAATCCGTCAACCTAGATGAGGCATGTTTGTTTCCAATCTTAACATGCAATGATACTTACGTTTCAAATTTGAAGCGGGTGCATATGAATTAATACTGACATTCAACCTCTCTCTTTTCTCGCCCAGTAATAACGACATGCACTGCATATTAATCACTCACTCTCCACGATATATATGCAACATATCGCTTACACTTTTAAATTAGAACATTGCAATTCATTTCGGTTTACCAGAAGACCATCACTGATACAGCACCAGCTTTTTCAAAATTCAAAATCTCGTTTGATGAAATACGTCTCTGATCAATTGCTAATTTATAAAACATTTTTCAAAACAGTTTCTCATAACTTGTGCGCGAACTGTTAGCTGAATAAATAGTGGTTGCAGCTGGTCATGAAAATCTGTCGTTAGTCAGAAAATGATTGGGAAACGAAATTATCGAACAGTTACCAGTTTTCCAGTCCTTCTGTAGCTAAGCTGTTACTTGAAGACAACTGGATCGTCAAACAGTCCACGAAATATGGAAACAAAGAGCACACAGTGGGGCAAAATACACTTTAAAGTGGACGATATTCGAAAAATCAAAATCGCAGTTTCAACAAGAAACCAATGTAAAAATATTCTACAATAGTCTGGCTACTAGATAATTTCGTAAAGTTGGGGAATCTTTATTGTCAGTCTAATTCCATCCTTTCAGTTGAATTTGTGCTGTCTGTTTCAGTAATTTCCGTTGTTTGTCTTGCAGAAGTAAATTGCGAGTGAATTTCTTACAATGGAATCTAATCCTCGGGGCACATATTTTCACAATTTCATGTATCAATCATGTATCATGTATCACAATCTATCTGCGGTTATATCTGTGCCCGGCAGAAGTTTCAACACAACCCGTTGTCGCCATCCCGGCTGCAACGACGGAAACTCTTAGTCACGTGTTGGGATTCTGTCGAAAAAAGGAGCTGCTGCGCAACAATCGACACCATTAGGCCAGGACCGGTATTGCTGAAGTCCTCAAGCGTCGTGGATGGGAAGTATACGAGGAGATCCACTGCATTTCATCCTTAGATTCGAACAGAAGAGCAGATATTGTAGCAATCCACAGGAATAAATCTAAGGGATTAGTTATTGATCCTACAATCCGGTTTGAGAGGGATGCCGTGCAGGCACAACACGTTGATGAGGAGAAGAAATCCATTTATGAGTCCTGCATCCTTTATCTAATTGAGAAATATAACATTCCCACTAGTCAGTGGAGTGTTTCTGGTCTTTTGTTTGGTGCACGTGGCACACTTCCTAAATTCACATGTGATATTTTAAAAGCACTCGGACTCCAATTTTTTGAAATTCAAAAAATGTTGTTGAATATTCTTAGTGATTCAATCCAAATATTTATATTTTGGCCATTGATGATTCTGTTGTGTTTGCATTTCTCTGAATTTTTTACTAAACAATTCTTGTCTTTCTAAATTATTCTGTTGTGCTTTTATTCTGGATCTTTATGGTCATCCTCATTGAGGGCAGATTAATTTCTTTTAACATATATATATATATATATATATATATATATATATATATATATATATATATACACAATTCTAAAATATAACTTCATTTACCTTATTTAACATTTTACATGTTTCTTCTACAGTCATTTTGTTTAATTTCTCGAGTTTCACACTGTTACATGGGGCCGTGGTAGAAATAACACAACGATGCCTAAATTCAGTAAAATTAATTAAAATTAATGAAAAAGAATGGATAAATTTGCAATAAATTGTTCCTAAATGTCTACTGTTGAGATCAAAATTCAAAATACACGTTACATAATTGATCAATATTGAGAATTTGTGTTCTAGAATTATAATATTTGTAGCATTTATACTCATTTATGTTAAGTCGCATATAACCAACTATTTTTAATCGCACGTTTATTTGCCAGATCCTTTATTTCATTTAAATGGTCAAATAAAAAAATGAATAGGAAATTGTTGAAACATAACAAAAGAATGTACTGCATGTGAGGTTAGCAAAAAAAAATCATATATTACTGTTACATATCATTCGTTTCAATAAAAAATCACAGCTAAATTTCAAATAACAGTATCTTAATGTCGTTATCAAAATCTCTTTGCCGGCGCTCGTACAATAGACCAGCTAACACGTTTAACTTGAATGCAGTGTAATGATGCTGACGCACTGGACAATGTGGTTATGGAGAATACTACAGCCAAGATGAATTTCAATACGTCTGAGATATCCAGTTAACTTCGAAGGAGTTCATTGAGCTGTGTATATTGATTATACTACATTCCAGACTAATAAGGTAAAATATCTGGTTCCCACATAGCCACCACATATCCAATATCTATACTAGAGATAGTAAGAGAAGAGATATATTGGACACAAGATGGCTTAGAAATTATTACAGATGGAAAGTCAACCCGTATTACAGAATTTGTTATCAAAATTGGAGCGGTTTACAAATCATAATACAGTAAATACAGTACATATGTAATTGAACGAAGATAAGTAATCTATATATATAATTCGAACTGGTAATGGAAATTACGGGAAAATGGCTGAACGGATTTTAATAAATGGCGCCTCATTTTGAACTTGGAACCTAAAGTTTTTCGGAAAAGTAGTAGTTTTCAGTGAAATGTCAATTTTCCTACATAATTTTCCTATTTTCCAAAATCCATCTGTTGTCAGTTTTGAGAACTAATTTTATCGAATCACGGCCGACTCGATTGAATTTCAGAACAAAACACACACTACAATAAACAACAGGCTATTACACGAAGGCCATGACCTGCAGGATTGCCGACATATTTAGAGCTCAATTCAATTTGTTATTAAAAACTGATTCTGCAGTGTATAATAATTTTCTGAGTACAGCTGTGTATTGGATATTCAAATCTACGAAACTTGAGGTGGTTTGATGACATTATTACCATCAGAAATTAAATATTATTATAGTTAATACCATGATGCATCTATTTTTCATTAATTGTACATAATACTGATGCTATATTGATGACATGAAAGTGAAACGTTTTGTGGTTATGTAAGTAAATGTAGAGATTATCTTAATTTAGATCTTCATTTTTATAATTTACTAAGTGGCTGCTATATATAACTACAAAACTTAAGTAAGATAATAATATTGTTATTAAAAATCAAATATTTTTAAACTTATTAGCCCAGTGGGGTTGGGTCTTTTTCATATACTTAATGGCGGTGTAGTGTAGATATTGATATGTGTCATTGTCTTCAGTATTGGCTCGACAGAGCGCAAAAATTACAGTTCCTAAGGAAAGATCAAAAGGTATTACTTACTGATAAAATAAGAGGCCTAGAAACTTTTGTAATCTCCAGATCATTTCAGCAAGATCTCTTAGAAGGATAAAATGATTTTACGCTCTACATTTCAAGTTCTACATGCAGCAGCTATACGAAAATGCTATTGTTCGAAAGCTTAGCAAACCTGACATTTTTTTAACTTTTGCCTACAATCCACAATGACCTGAAATAGCTACTGCTATCGTCCTGACATTGATACTTGCGTTTTCGCGTTGAAACTCAAAAACTGAAGTTGGATAGGTTCAAGAAAAAGTATTTGGCCTAAAAAAAATCCATTCAGAGGGAGTATGTTGCATTATTATGGAAGCAAATAACTATCAAAAAGACAAGTATTCTTCATTGAAAATAAATCTGAAAAATTTTTATTTGAACGTCTAACGAACTTAGTTTGCAGCAGTATTTGCTGCACAAGCTACTAGTATGACTATAACCATAGGAAGGAATATGTTTAACAAATGACGAACACCAACAAGGATCTCTCCTCGGAAGACTTCGAGTATCGTGCTACTGTTAGATCATAGTTTCGCTGGTTCAGTTCTGTCTGAGGGCAATAGAGTTTTAAGATGGATAAAATAATTAGCACGATAACCTCAGGGAGGGAAGAAAAATTGTGTGTTCCATATCATAGATCTACGGCCATATCTCGGCCACATTTAATTTCAACGAGTGAACAAATTTTGCAATAAATCGACAGATGCTTGGTTTTACTATGGTGTATAGGCTATCGTTTCCCTTAACTGTGGTCCTGGAACACAACTACGGTCC